>NC_136866.1:12810810-13354433 GCF_951799975.1 Gobius niger | reverse complement strand
GGCAACCTCGGTCCGACAGAAAGGGGGCGCTCTGGAGCTGCGGTGGAAAAACGTCCACAGACGAGCGGAGCAAAACTTGAAACGCTGTCGAGACACGCAGGGAAACTGGGCCAGGTGGGACAGGCCGAGGAATGTCTATGAACAAAATAATCAAAGCATGTCAAAGGATTTACCGTCAGAACTGGCAGGACATATTTTTGATGATTTACAGTGTTGTAGAAGAGTATTGGATACATTTCAATGTTGTTTGCCAATACTATCGAACTGTATTGGCAACTATTGTATTAGGGGGGGGGGGTTATATATCAACAAATAATCTTACACAATGTTTCCGTAGATTATAAATTGCACTACCACATTAACCATTTCTTAACACATATCGTATTCATGCCGCTCTGCTAATTCCTTTGTTATTATGTTTTGTACTTTTTTCATTCCTAACAAGAGTGCACACTCATTGCAGTATCAGGAGCAATGGATAAAATGTCCTCACTTTGTGTTTTGTCATCCTCCAGGCTCCGTGGAGAGGCCGCGTCCCTAAATCAGTGGCTGATCGGTGCCCAAGAACGAGTCCACACGTGTTCAGCCCTGGCGGCCTCCTCGGACCTCGAACCGGAGCGTGTCTCTGACCGTTTGATCAAGCTGCTGGTAAGTGTGGCCTATGATGACAATGATCTATGTAGTCAACTGATTTTGTGCCTGTCCCAAATCTTAAATGACAAAAAAATAAAAACAAAAGAGCAACAAAAACGTGACAAAATGTGACAAAAACACAACAAGAAATGATTATTATTTTTATTTTAGATTATAAAAAGTCAAATAAGTGACACAGCAACAACGTGAGGGAAAAGATCAGTTAAGATAAATTTTGTAGCTTTCAAATGAGGTGTTGCACTGGCCTATAGTCAAGAAGCTTTTAGATTTGGGTAAAGCTGAACTGGAGAAAATGTGCTTGGTTAAGGCGGGGGGTAAGAGGTTAAAGAGGGCGTATTGTGCAGGTGTTTGATCATAATAAACACATCTAAACATGTGTTGGTTGAATTTAAAAGTATGATATTGATCCATTACAATATGGAGGACCTCAGGAGGAGCTTTTTGGGGAGCCGCAGTTCTAAAAAATAAATTAAAAAAATTAAAATCACTGGGAAAATTAAAAGATTATTCAAAGACATGTGAATGTCTCGAAATTTTGCATAATACCCTGCTTAATGTATTTGTGATTGTGTAACAAGGTGGTGAATCAAAATGAGTTAAAAACTGTTTGCATAGTTTGTATACGGAAGATGAGATAGATGTCCATTAGTCCAAAAGACATGCCGTTTTCATATAGACCTTGTTTTGTTTCTTTTTACTCAGGACGTGTGCATTGAGATGGGCGTCATGTCAGTCCAGAAAGAGTCTGTTTGCAGAAATCCTTGTCCCACTTTGAGAGGGGAGGTGACCAGCCTGGAGTCCCAGTGGAGCCAGCTGACCTCTGACCTCTCCAAGACCCAAGAGCAACAGCAACAGGTCAGATATACACAGCATAATGTTTTACCTTTTCCAACCGGAGTTAAAACGTCTAGCTGCCAAAAATATGTTCAATAGTTTGGTTTGTTTTTGAGGTTAGCCTTGGATAGACACGTCTTAATCTATTTTGTCTTTCAACATGATTTTTTATATCAAAGGTTGTTCTGTAACTTATTCTGTTGAAGGACGCAGTTAATAATACTATGATACTTTTTATCACCAGTTAAGGGAGTAATTTAACCTTCACCATTATTAAGTGGTACGTTTTGGCACCGTGGACTTCCCCTGATCTGGAACAGGCAGAAGACTTGACCGCATAAAAGTGATTTGTGTCTATAACCAACACCAATAGGTCTTTATTGGTATTTTGTCACAAAGCAATTTACTGTACAATTTGCTATTTAAGCTGCCACATTTTGATGGATAGTTCTATTGATTTACTTTTACAATGTGCAGCTCCTCAAGGTCCTTCAATTATTGGTAGATGTAGACAGATGTTTTCCAACAGACCACTTCAGGACCCACATTTAAAAAAAAAAGAAATGTTGATTCTTCTTCGTCCTTTTTTCATTGCCCCTTTAAAACAACTTCACAAGATGTATTACATTCCAATGTATTACTGTAATGTAATTAGTGTTAATGTCTCCTTCTGTTTGTCTCGTAGCATCTCCTGAAAAGATGGCCGCTGGATGATTTGCTGTCTGCCTTGGAGGACTGGCTCAAGAACAAACAAGCTCACCTTATTAAGGAGAAAGAAGAGACTGTCAATGAGAAAAGCTCTACTTCTCTCAACAAACGCCTGCAGAACCTCAAGGTCAGCAATATCATCTTGTTTTAAGCCACACTGCGTAACATTTCACCTAAAGACAAGCGTTTATTTTCCTAAGGAAACAAAATTCAGATACGTTAACCAAATAAATTCTTTGATTACCCTCTGCAAAAATAGCATTTTCTGTGTCTAGATGGTCATAAGGAGCCACAATATTACAGATTTCACCAGAATATAACTGTATCTGGTGAGAGGTATAAGACAAGTATCATGATGTTGTTTGTTGTAAATGTATAACATTATTTTATATGTAAAATAACATGACCTTTTTTTTTTTTTTTCAATATAGAGTGAATGGTTTTAACTGGGAGCACCAGTGGAATTTTTACATCGATAAAGGGGCCGTGGCATGGAAAAATATGAAAAACTGCAATTTATGTCAGTCATAATTGTTGATTTCGGAATTTAAGGCTGCACAATAATTTTTTTGCAATCATCACATCAGATATTGACAAAAATTAGTATCTCAATATTTTAGGATACTTTCTTGATAAGATAAGATAAGATAAGATAAGATAAGATAAGATAAAACTTTATTGATCTCACAAAGGAGAAATTCACTTGTTACAGTCGGCGTTACTTCACAGTCTTATTGTACAGTCTGACAGCAGTGGGGATGAAGGCTTTGCGTTAGTGTGATAATGTGATAATGAAGCAATATTCATCATCATCTAGGAATGGCCCGGTTGGTACTTGTATGGGAGACCGTTTGGGACCAGGAAGCCTGTGTGAATGTAGTGAGGGAGTGGTTGGATGTGGTCAGAGGGGCTGATGGCACAGACTGGTTGCCTCACTTCTGTCAGTCTACCCCAGGGTAGCTGTGCCTACAACAGTAGCTCACCACCACCGAGTGTGATGTGAATGAATAATGACTACAGTGTAGCGCTTTGAGAAAGTTGGTAATACAGGGTTGTAAAGCACAATACAAATGTAAGCCATCATTATTATTATCTTAATGTAGATTGCTTTGTCGCTCTAAAAGATAATTGTCTTTCTTGCGTAAACTACATGTTCTTCATATTTCAGTCCTCTCTCAAATGTTAATGCTCCTGGACATGTTAAAATGTGCACTTGTTAACAAAAAGGCAATTTGATTATTTCATTTTAGATCAAGCAGCTCTAGTACGTACAATTGTGTGCGTTATCAGTATCTGAAAGCTCCACAGAAGCAGATCCTTTTTAGTTTTAATGGACAAAAGACTATAATTTGTTTATACATGATCATTTTCTTATCGTCTCAGGGGTTACAGACGGGTCTAGAACATGGACAGCTCCTCGTGGACTTTCTGTGCCAGTCCGGGCCTCCTCTGGTGGGAGTGGACGCCATCATTCTCCGCTCTGAAAGGACACTGCTGGCGGAGAAAGTCGGTGCCCTGAGAAGGCGCTGGGTCGACCTGCGGGGGGAGCTAGAGAACCAGGTCTGGTAACTCGACTTGACAACCTGATCTTGTACAGTAAAGCTTTCCACATTTGTCACACTTTGCTGAAGAAAAACCCCTGGTAATTGTAGGTTCGCCGCATAGCCGTCACTACACAGCGATCAATATGTGCATTTATCATGATTTTTGCAAGCCAACCGCAAAAGCGCATAGCATTTGAAGTTTGAAATGGAAGTTCTGTGATTTTTGGCCGTCTCCCTTTAGATTAATGACGCAGTGCACATGCATCACGGTTGGGCTCAGAGACAAAAGAAGTTGCAGCATCTTCAAAACTTAATCGACCAAACGAGGGAGAAAGTAGATCAGTGGAAACGGCCTCACAGTGAATCTTTGACCCGCAGGCTTCTTCTGCTGGAGTGGGAGGTAAAGCAACAAGACACAGGTGGTTGTTTGCACAGTCGACAACTGTTTTCAGCGTCATATCTGAACTTTTGTACCAGGGTCATTTGGAAAGCTTGAAGGACATCGCGGCAAACGTGGAGGACTTAAAAGATGCCACTTCGAACGCTGAAAATGCAATACAGAAACCTATGGGTGATATTATCTTGGCTGAGCAGGTGGAGGAGCTTGGTCAGGCCTGCGTGGACATTACTCAACAGGTGATAAGCATTTTTATGTATTTTTATCTAACTGCAAGGCCTAATATTCAGGCCTTGATCCGTCCATGAGCTTATCTCGGACGTATTTCACTGCATGTAACATGTAACAATAACCTCCAACCCTCTCACCCAAGCCTTCTGTTGTATCTCCTAAAATCCACATGCTGAACTTGATCTTTGCATTAGTGACAAAGTCCGCTGATTCATTAAAGCACTTGCACCTGATGTTTCAAACTTTGTGAATGTGAAGAAATAAGTCTGGACTACAACTTTCAAGCTCAGTCAAGCTCAGAACTAAACACACCTATTTAATCAAAAATCCAAAAGCAATTCCAAAACCTCCGTTCACTGACAGTAAAAGTCTGTTCACTGACAGCATCACGGCTTTAGTCCTTTGAAGGCTTAAGCAAACACTCACCTCCTCGTCTCTTCTGTGTATCGTAAATCTATGGAGCATTTTCATATTCCCTGCATTGTTACTGCTTTAATTCTAATGCTATCTGCTCTTGTCTGCTCTTGTTCTATTTTCTGTGGTAGCATCGCAACGCCTCACACAGGCCTGACAGATGAATCGCAGCGGTTTTACACACAAGTGGCTCCATGTGGACGCACACATTTTGGATATTGCCTTAACCACTTAACTGCCACCTTAGGGTTAGGGTTAACAATTATTTACATCCAAATCTCAAAGCGCATTGACTGGAGAGCTCACAGCCTCACATATTTCTAAAAATATGTGTGAGATCTGTGTGAGAGAAACCCCCTGATCAGGGGGACAGCAGGCAACAGGTTAATGTTGACCTCTTAACCACCGCCTTAAAGGAACACGCCAACATTTTTCCATACCGTGATATGTTCTTGCCTGACCTTAGACGAGTTCATGCATACCTGTCTGTCTGGTCTTTGTGCGCGTCCGTGGAAGAGTGTGGTAGCTTCCAACTTCACCCCCGTTTGGAGCTATAGGAATATACTGGAAGAGACCAAATGCTAACAACATCTTTTTTTCGTGACTGGGGGCACGCACAAAGACCAGACAGGTACGCATTAACTCGTCTAAGCTCAGGCAAGAACATATCTCAATATGGAAAAGTGGTGGCCTGTTCCTTTAACCAAGTATATTTTCTCCAAGGTTGTCTTTATTCAAATCTAAAAGCTTCTTGCAGAAAAGCGTCAAAATGGTGACAAAAACAATATGTAATTGAGGTTGTAAATATAGCAAAAACGACTAAAACACAACAAAACAGTTACAAAAAAGTGATGGAAAAAAAAACGCAGCAAAACAGACGATGAAAAGTTATTAAAAAGCACCAAAATTACAAAAAAAAAATAATCTTAGATCAGTTTTGTAGGTCTTAGCTTTCAAATGAGGCGTTACACTGGCCTATAGGCTGTACTCTCCAGTCGAGAAGCTTTTAGATTTGGATAAAACTGAACTGAAGAAAATGTGCTTGGTTACGTTGGGGGTTAAGAGGTTAGCTCCCTCTTTTCGGTTTTCAGCTCTCAACTCTGGCGTATATAGAACACTGACATTGTCGTCCAGCATTACCGTTTCCCTCTTGTTAAACTCACTTTCCATTTGCAGATGGAATCTGTAAAACCGTCCTTACTACAAACCTTGGACAAGTGGACCTGTTTCAAAAAGCACTTGAGTGAGATTTCCCTTTTCTCCGCGAGACTCCACTGCTCTCTACGAGAGCTCCAAGCAGCTCCTGTGTTCTCCCCACAACAGGCCGAAAGGCGCCTTCACGACCTCCAGGTGAGTGCGCCAGCTAAAAACGTCCCTTGTCACCGCCCACTCAAACATTTCCAACCGAGGCTATAAAGCTTTTAAGCCCGATGTGGCAAAGCGTGATATTTTGGACTCTGACACTTAACATTGACAAGTTGAGTAAAGCCGTGTGTGGCTGTTCCTGTCAATTTCAGAAAGTGCACTTGTGAAGTTTTATTAGAGATGTTTTTTTTTCTCCTTCCCCCGCCAAAGGAGCTACGCTCAACGGTTGAGATTTCTGAAGATATCTGGGACACATTGGACAAATCTTATAGGGATCTGGAGAAGAGCGTCGATCCAGCAGCTGCACATGGGCTGAATGAACAGCTGGAAGGAGAACAGAAAAGGTCAGTAATCCCTAAAACAAAGACATTTATTGTGATTTATTACTGTCAAAGTCGCAATCTAAACCAACTGACGGAAGAGGCCTTTCCAAACAATGGCTCCATGGTTGCTTTAAGTTGAATGCATGACAAAAAAAGCTCTTGGTGGAGGGAGTGAGTGGTGAAGGTGATGATGGTTTAACAGTGCGGTAGCTAGCGGCTCAAAGCTAACCGGAGAAACTAGCGTTCTTCAGTCGTGGCGATATAGCAACTGATACTGTATGTCTCTGACAGATAAACAGCTTCATCCATCACGCTGACTGCAAGCTGAACTCTCCCCTTCCCTCCCCCGGCTGTCCCCATATTGTCAACACAATTGTTGATTTTGCTCTTTATATAATGTTTTCGTGTTCCAGGTGGGAGGCAGTTCGTAAAGATTTGACAGACGGGATCCAGAAAACCGAAGAGAGCGTTTCAGCATGGCAGGAGTTCACAGACCAGACCAAACGCTGCTCACTACAACTGCAAACACTATGGAGTCAGTGGGAGGAGCTGGAGCAGTCGCCCCTGGAGTCCCAACTACTGCCTGTCGAGGTAGAGGATCACACAGTGATAAGCATCTTTTTGGGGGGAATAATACGTTGCTGTTACTGTCGTTACTGTTACTGTCATTGCTAAAAACAAACTTTAAATAGCTTTCAGAACACTTTCTCAGGTGCTTGTCTGAACCAGCATTTACCCATTAGTCTCTCTTTTTTTTTTAGTCAAGGCCAACTTTGAGAGCATCAGGTTCAGAACGTATTTTTTTTCTCCAAATGCCTTTTTTTTGCCTTTTCGTGGAAGAGAACAGGCTGCTGCTCTCCACTCATGGCCGCAAATATCTTTCCATCTACCTGATCACCTGCACGTAATAGGCCACATATTTCATAACATGATGTTTTGCAGATTCTCGTAGCAGAGAAAGGGCTGCGGCTCTTTTTCAGAGCCAAACGCTGCGTGTGGATGTAGTTCGACTCACATCTATTTATCATTAGAATAATATAGGCAGTGTTCGGGTGAATGCTTTGAAATTGTATTTAGCTATAGAATACTGAATACTTTCTTGAAAATGTATTTTGTAATGTATTCCGTTACTTTGACCAATCATAGTCTTGTATTCTCTAGAATACAGTTAGAATACTTTCACGTTGATTTGCATTATATTAATGTTTATATATGGCGTAGAATTGCAAAAATGCAGGCCATGCTTGTTGTACTGCCTGTTTTGATCTTTACTACCAATCAGAAAGTCAAAAACACTCTTGGGAAATGCACAGTCGCAGCAGATCATATAAATCAGAAGGCGTTTTATTTATTTTAGGAGGAAAACCTGGTCATCATTAAGAGTTATTTTTTAATTATGTTGTGCAAACTGATCACTGCGATGTATTCCTTTGCTTTGATGAAAGTAACTGTATTCAAAATGCTGTCAAATGAAAGTAACCGAAGTAATCAATTCTTTCAATCTGACTAAATGCGTGATCACTCTTACACTTCCCACACAGATGATCCATGTTTTTTTTAACCACTTAAAACATCGTTTTTGCTGTTTCTTGTCCATTATTGACAGGATTTGCAAGAAAAAGTTGAGAATTTGAAAAGCAGCTTGGATCATGTTGTTGAAGCCTCCAAGCTTCTGATTGGACGTCTGGACCCGGTGGCTTCTAATATGGTCCTATCGCAAACCAGTGAACTGTCCTGTGATGTTTTGATTTTGAGCCAGACTTTGCAGATGCAGAAGATGAAAGTTCAGGTAATGCTCACTTCCCATGTTTCATATAATTACTGTGATGATCTTCTTTCAAGGGTGTAATAATATCATATTCTCATTCAGGATGATGAAGAACAAATGAACAGTTTTAAAGTGAATTTGGAGAAGCTTGAAAACCTGAGTGACCGAATCGTAGCACAAATGAGCGGCGTCAGCGATGATGATTTTGCAAAGGTAAAGGTGGAATATTGAATGCAAGCTACAAGCCCTTGATAATGGCCTTAACAAACAGATCTTTTTTCCCGGGATTTTTCAGGTGCGGCAGGTTTTCCGGGAACTCGCCAGCCTGTTTTCATCCGTGTTTGACGTCAGTGAGATGAGTGCCCATGCAAACCTTAGCAACCAGGAGGCACAGAGTCTGCACACGCTCAAGGGGAGATATATGGAGAGTCTGACTCGAGGTCTAGACCTGTACAAGTAAGACATTTCACTTCAATACACGCTTGAAATTGCTGTAAAAAACAACAGCAATGCACATAGCCTGATATCATCCCTATATTTAAAAAAACCCTAAAAAGATGGCCACAAATGAAAGGTATCTCAATAAAGCATAATGCATAATTTGTGTTTTCGATGATAAAGGCAGCTGCATTTTCAACATCACCTTTCCCTGGACTTCGAGGGAAAGTGTAAGGCCCTGATTGACATTCAAGAGTCACTGGGGCGAGAGGTGACGTCAAGAAACGGCCAGAACTACACTGGCCTTAAACAAACGGCCGCCAGTCACCAGGTAAAGGAGCGTTCGGTTTCTGCCATGATGATTTATTTGGTCATAGCATGTTTCTATCCAACATACTATCATTTTTATTGTTAACCAAGACAGCCAAGAATAAATATCTTTATACTTATGCTTTGCTAACATTACTTTTCACTGCAGAAGCTTCGAGGTGACATAGCAGTTGGACACGAGCTCCTTCATAGACTTCAGTGTGATGTGGTGATGGCCTTGGAAGACACATCGCCTAAACAGAGGTAATGATGAATGAATGACAGAAATAAACTCTTCTGACTCACGACTTTCTCAGTTTGAATGTGCCAATACCTTTAGTTCAGTCATAATAGCATTCCTTAACATGACTTTTCTCCTTTGGAAATTAAACTTGGGTTGTGAACGATTGTTCTGATCTTTTCTTTTCAGATCAGAAACCCTCGCCTGTGTGTCCCGTTTAAGGCAGAAGTGGATCGATGCGCTGATTGTCTTTGACCAACGCCGATCTTTGGTCAAACAGCAGCTGAGACAGGTCACCACATTCCGGTCCGGCGCGAAACATATTCACAATGTTTTGAAAGACGTAGATGCCCTACTGCCCCTTACTGGACCTGCCATATGTGTGTCACCGCTCAAGACACAAGATTATGAGGTTAGAGTGTGTTGATTATTTTCGATTTTTATGCTTTTGCTGTAAGTATTATTCCTAAAACCATAGATTAATCCTTAATCCCTAGATTAGGCTTTGCTCAGTTTTCCGTAACTGTCACGGACCACTTTCTGTGGAGGACGGTTGCTCACATTTCAGTACTAGAGTTTCTTGGACATGGCTTATGGGTTGTTTACAC
Source organism: Gobius niger (assembly GCF_951799975.1). Lineage (NCBI taxonomy): Eukaryota > Metazoa > Chordata > Actinopteri > Gobiiformes > Gobiidae > Gobius > Gobius niger. The sequence goes on along the minus strand of NC_136866.1, from coordinate 13,344,599 downwards.
TTTTTTAAGCGCACCAGGGCATGATTTAATTCTTGACTTAATAGTAAATACCATTTGATAATGAACTTAAAAGGACAAAAAGATAGAAGCCTCCATTATACAGTATTATTTTAGGTTATTTGTTTTCCAGTGATACAAAAAGTCACTTGTCTTAAAGTCAGACTTGAAGTCTTGTTTCAGTCTGATGGGAAACCTATGTTGGGACGGATGTTATTGTAACACATCCTATGTGCAAATTTAACAAGTAAAACAAATAAAACTGATCAGGAATGGTTGAATCAGTTGCCAATAAGTTTCTGTTTTCTGATTAAGTTGTGGAAAAACTGCCAAGTTTTGGAAAAGTCACAAAGACTTGCTAATTTCATAATGTTGTTAGAATTGTAAACAATGTGATGTGTGCAGTTTTACTGTGGACTAAGTGTAAGGACTAAGTGTTTAGTCCTTACTTTGGTACCAGCAGGTCACCAGATGTTTGATATGACGCTAGCATGTCCGAGATGTACTCTATTGCTATACCATAGAGGGACGTCCTTCCTTTGTTTGCTGAATTAGTTTTTTTTTTTCTCTAATGTGATTTACAGGACACAGAAAAGGCACTGCAGGCTCACTCTGTCGTCTACACCAGGACATTGGACGAGGGAAGAACTCTATGTGAATCTATGACCGACGTCGAGTGTCAAGCGGAACTAAAAAATGAGATTGACGCTCTTGAGGAGGCATGGGAGCGCGCCACATCACAGCTGGAGAGACAAAAAGCATTGGTCAACCAGACTGTCCAGGTAATGAACATGCACTTACGCGCTATTTTGTTATTGCTTATGGCGAATTTATTATTTTGAACCTATAGAAAACAAGCTGCATGTAATAATCTTGCATGTTGTGTTGCTTTGAATTTACAAAGCACATTGCAACATTGTCTATTGTTGTGTCTATGAAATGCCTGACATAACAACCAACAAAAGAGCATGCGTTTCCATATCAACACTAATGAATGTTGGTGGTGGGAGGGGGGGGTCAGCGGCTTTTACAATGACCCATATACAGCTCTTGAGCCGACATACACGCAGTCTGGCCCCCGTAAAGCTCTGCCGCCCGTCAAGAGGATCAAAGAACAACTGGCGAAATGATCCATCATGCCATCTTGTAGTTGTGCCGAGGAATCCTTTGCCATTCCGAGTCTTTCTGGGCTTGGCTTGGTTTAGTTCTGGCTTGGTCCGAGTTTTCTCCAAATGTTTGCTCACTCTACTGCCTTGTTTTTGATTTAGACCAATGACAAGTCAGTTCCATCAATACATAGCAATACTTTAAATACCACCTTATGCTGGTTTGGTTCAATTATACTCTTGGATGGGCATAAAGGCCCAGTTTGCAGAAATAGTAAGTTACATGGAGGAAACCTTTGAGATGAATGAATGACACGACTCCGATCAAAGCAATTCAGTACAGATAAAAACTTTCTCTGCGTGACTAAGAGCTTACACAGAGAGTTTATCACAGTGTAACCATTAGCTCTTCACAGACCTAAAGAAATCCATCACAGTATTGTATCATCATAGGGCAGAGGGAGGGAGGCGCTGTCCGTGTCTGTTACACCATGGATGTTTGGGTGCTCACGTGCTCACGGAGGTCAGGCAAAGTTGTGTTAACCCGTTAAGCTCAACAGGATCTGACCAGTGAAGGGGAAATCCCTCTCAGCAACATGTCAGAGATCTCACTCCTGATACTGTAATCCACTACGGAGCTTTTAATTATGCGGTAGTTTGGATTAATAAATTAAACAGGGAAACATGTCAACACAAATTTGCAGGCAGTGTCAGGTAACAGTGCACATTATAAAGCTTTAGTTAAATCGATAAAACTTCCACATTCATTTACAGGTACTGCTAGTGCTCCAGGTATGAAATTAAACAATTCATTTTCATCCACTGTATCCGGGGCCGTGTCGTAGAGGCAGCAGCCTGAGCAGAGAAGCCTAGTTCCCCTTATACTTCCTCCAGCTGTTCTAGACAGATCCCGAGGCGTTCACAAGCCACCTTAGAGACATAGTCCCTCCAGTGTGTCCTAAGTCTTTCCGGGAGCCTCCTTCCAATGAAACGTGTCTGGAACACCTCCCCAGGGGGGTGAGCAGGAGGCATCCGAAATAGATGCCCGAGCCACCTCAGCTGGCTCCTCCTCCGACCTGAAGGAGCAGTAGCTCCAGTCCGAGCTCCTCCCAAGTGACCCTCCTCCTCCCTCTAAGGGTTCCCTTGAACACCACTTATCATGATGGGGTTGTTTGAGCACCCAAGTGTTTTTAGGAGTTCATAAAGCCCCTGTGGATAGTGTCATATTATGGTGCCTGGGGTTGGTTCTTGTATGCGAGCGCCAGGTGGGGCCCGGTCTTGCTCAGCCCAAAGGGATGACATAGGTCCAACCTCCTGTAGGTTCACCACCTGCAGATGGAGCCGTAGGGGTCAGGTGCAGAGAAGAGTGGGCGGCAGTCGAAGGCAGGTGCCTCAACGGCCTGGTCTGTGTGCATTTGGTTGTCGGAATGTATGAAATAAACATTGAGTTGAAATATTGTGTTTTGCACAAAATTTGGCTCACTATTTCTTCATGATTAATAGTAGTAAGGGTAAAAATGCGTAAAAGAGAGCAGTTTTGAAAGCAATATAGACTCATGTTGCTCAGATAAAATGGCATTTGAATGTGAATGCGATTTAATCATAACAATGACTGTGATGGAAGCGACACCACTACAGTTAGTAGTGTTTAGTTGCTGGCTCCTCATAATAGATTAAAATTGTGTTGTGAAGCCTGATGAGTGTACTGGCTGATGGTGGATCCCTCAAACAGCTGCTGCAGGGATAACATACACGCCCCTATGACTTCCCCTGCTGTTTTGACCAGGCTAGTGATTTGGGATTAGGATTTAAATAGTACCAAATGTTGGACAGCTAGACTGTGTGTAAATAGCCAAACATATTAAATAGGTGTTACTTGTATTGGACAGATGTTTTAAACCTACACTTACCACTGTATGCCAGAGGTGATGTAACAAGCCTCAGAAACACCTCAATGGAACGCTCTATGGCCTTAACGACTGTAACTCCTGAAACCAATGAGCATTTCAACCTATATGATTCTTGAGAGCTGACTTATACCAAGTCTAAATCAAAACATGGAAAGCCCAGTGTGAAAACAACCCGTGCAATGTGAATGTTAGTCTTACATAAATCTATAAATGGTGTGATGTCTTTACAGAAGTGGGGGAAGTGCCAGCAGAAGATTGCAGAAATGAGAGCTGAGCTGGACGAGTGTGGACAGAAACTGAAGCGAGCAGAGCCAGCCTCTTCTCAGGACGCAGAGATCGTTCAGGTATTTAGATTTTCCTCCGTATTTGAGCATTTTAGTTGGAAAACTGCACCTACCCTAAAGACAATTTCCAAAATAGTGCCACAGTGAATTTATTAGTATCATTATTACGCAAACCAGCGCAGCCATTGATGCACAGATCTTGCTGTTGCCTGAAAGTAACATAAAATAAGATAAAGAAATAAAGGTTTTTTTGTTTTTTAAATTACATACCATGGTAATTTTGGAGTCTAAAAACACGGGTTGGGTACTTTTACATTTTTTTCCCAGTACTTTAACGATAATTGGTTTACAATAACGATACCTGAACAAAACTTTTTTTCGATACCTGTACTAAAATATTTGTCATCTAGACCCAGAAAACAGAACAATAATGTTGGAAGACATGCAAATTTACAATGTCAGGTTCATATCACATGACATGTGTGGAAAATAGAGAATAATTATATCAAAAAAATAAAATAGGAGATGAGTACTGCATCAAATCAAATCAAATAAAAAATAAAATAATTATAAAAATGAGGAGGAAATTGTGGCACAAAATAAGAAATAAATTGTAAATAATATAGGCAAAAATGGGGCGGAAATTCTGAAAGAAATGGGGAGAAAATTTGCAAAAAAAAGGAAAAAAATTGGCAAAAATTAGGAACATATTGGGGCAAAAATAAGGAACAAATGTGTTGAAAAATGGGGCAAACATTCTGAATTTTTTTTTTTATATATTTGAGCTGATGCATCCACCAACAGCATCAAAATGTTTTTTTTTTCTTTTTTTCGGTACCTTCTTTCAATACTTTTATTTTTTAGATACCAGTAGTACCTAAACGTTTTTTTCCGATACCATATTGATATCGTTTGAGGGTACCCAGCCCTACTAATAACAATCTGTGTTTTTTGGATATCATTTTACTAAAAAATAAACCAGAATTAATCCTAAACCACTGCTGCACTGAGCTCTATTTTAATAACACATTTAGTGATGAGTTTAAAATACATTTTTTGGGTGAAATTAATATGGTTGAATATGTTACACCACAAAAATGAGTCGCTTACTTGTTTCGATGTGTTCTTGAGTAGAATGGACAATCACAATCCGATCTAGAGTTATATTATAGATCTATTTCTTCTTCTTTCATAAACTCTTGTAGCAGGTCATTCCACACAGAATCCATGCTGAGGGGCCTAGAGCAGGTTCATTAAACATTTGATGAGTACACTTGTGTTTAATGTCATTCAGGATTTGAGATGATGTCTGTATGCAAGTTGTAAAGGTATATTGATCACAATAGCTCACTGTGTACAAAGAGGACTTTTACTCTTCGCGGCAACACATGACCGGTCAAGCCTATAAAGTTTCCACTCCCCAACTCTACACCAGCCTTCCCCCCCAAAAAAAACCATCCCTGCAGCAGTTTGCCCCCCCTTTCCCTCATTTAATACCCCATGCTTTCACTCCCCTCCCCCTTTTGTGCCCATATACCCTCCCCCTGCCTGTCCCGTTCAGATCTCTTTAATCGGGACAGCAGAGTGGACCAAAGTCGCAGTGAAGAGGACGTGTCTTGTAGTTTGTGTCTATGGCTTTGTAACCGGTGTCGTTGTCATTACTATGCAGGAGATAGAGTTCTCCCTGCAGCATTTGAGGACCGGCGGACTTCAAGAAGTGGACACTATGAAGATGGACTTGTCCCCGTACGTGCCGGCAGGGGACTCGGCGCTGCTGGAGAAGCAGCTAGAGCAGCTGCACGGCCAGTGGGAAGACCTGTGTATGAAGGTAAGATGGACACAGAAATAGGGAAGTTATAGTGAGTTAATATAGAGAGAGGGAGTCGTTGTTGTCTCTGGCTAGTTTGGAAGTTGGATGAAGGGGCAGGTGCAGCAGTGTGGGGGGGTTTCTGAGGGGAGGGCAGATGGAGGGAAACCAGCGGTGGGCACATGGATTTAGCACAACTGTGGCAGCTGCGTAAGTGAAACAGGCCAGTTTAGGAGGGAAGTGAGAAACTTTTTGACATTTCTGGCTTTAATATGACATTCTATTGACCTGTCTTTATAATTATGGTCATTTTGATAATCATGGGTAAATACAGTGTTGGATAATGGGCTTGTCAGTAAAAAGAACAGTTTTTCGTTTGGATAGCCACTATTCCAGTGGCTGCATGTTTTGTCGATCTTGTCCTGCTTTCATACTCCTGTATAATCATCAGATCAGTAACGTCTTAACCTGGCTCACTCTCCAGTGCAGACTTCTATGGCGTAATAGCCACTAGCATTATTACATTGGGCTCTTTGTAAACACACAGGCTTGCATTCCTACAGTTAAACCTCCGGCCTTCGGACAAATAAGCTGTTGTTCTTTAGGATAAACGGCTATGGCATGGCTGGGTCATTTTTTTTTTTTCCGTGCCAGTTACCTCAATGGTTTATTATTGCGGGTTGAACAACAATGTGTACTCTCGCTAATTGGAGCCGCACTTCACGACAGCTGCCTCCACCTGCCCCTGTTTTGGCTAAATGTCTAGCTTTTGGTTCTTGTCTACGGCACTTTGCATGTCATTGGGTTTTAATTGCCTTTTGGTAAAAAGAAGAGGAACTTGTTTTACTGTGTTATGAAAATTGGGACTGCAGATTGTCGAATTGCGTGTGTGACTTCTGTTTTAAGATTTCGATTCAGTTCAAAATGCACGTTTCACTGGGTTGTATTTAGTTTAAGTGACAAAACAGGAACTTGTTATGAAGGAATTTCACCAATTCTTACTTTTTTGAACATCCAGTGATTGAATTTAGCCTGCATAGTTAACAGGTTGCAGGAGGGGGTTTAGCTTCTGGAATTGGCCCGATGAGCAGATGGTCTTTCCCTGGGCTCCAGGGACCACGGGAAGAGCCCCTATTGTTGCGGGGAATCACAAAGTCTTCACTGGGGACAGCGCACAAAGCTTCCAAAAAAAGGGTCCATCCAATAGAAAGAGCGGCCAGTAACATCATTAGTACATAAAACCAAAGAAGGCCTAATGAAAAAGGAGTAAATGCCAATCAGGAGTAATTTATAGCTGCTGGATACACAGACCCTAAGGCTCTTACTAAGCACTTTAACCTCCAGAAGATCATTGGCCCCCTCCTCATCCGTGTAATGGGGCGTTTTCATGGCGTTAAGCTGTCATTAGCGAAATGGGCCTTGTTAATTTTACTACATTATAACTCTGGGGAATTCGTTTTACTGATTGATTGTGTGGCAGTCTGTTCCACAATGGCTGAACACATAACAGTAAATCTTTTTCTCAGTTTATTTGCATTATTATATCTTTTACTCAAGCGCCTTAATCCTTCTTGTGTGCCTATTGCCTGTACACAACAAAGCCAGCATGAACCCCGCTTTCATGATTACTTTGATTTTCTCCAGGTGTCCTTGCGTAAACAGGAAATCGCAGACCGCCTGAACGCCTGGACCATCTTCAACGACAAGAACAAGGAGTTCTGTGATTGGCTGACGCAGATGGAGAACAAAGTGTGCCACAGCGCAGACCAGAGCTTCGAGGAAATGGTGGAGAAGCTCAAAAAGGTGGCGCACATGACGCAACGCGGTTTACTGTCTGTTCAGATTATGTTTTCGCTCTTCAGTTTATTGTATTGAATGTTGTTGTAGTAGTGACCTGCAGCAACGTTAAGATGATGATGATGAGGGGGGGTGCGTGCGGCGGTGTGGGGTGGGATTTGGCCGCTGATGATATCGCTCATTTACCGTACATTCCTCAACTTGCTGCCTGCATTCTGTTGGCGTCGCAGATGGCAGGCCTGGACAGAGTGGCCGCTCAGTCTTTGTCCGCGCACAACAGTTGTTTATTGAGGACTGAGGGCCTTGTGCGGTCATCCTCTCTCATCCGAAAGTGGGCTCAGGCTCTAAATGAAATAATAATAGGTTTTGTGCTCTTGACGGGATATTTTGAGCTTCTGGGATGTGATGTGGAAATGAGCGGGCTCTAACAGGCTGTTACATACAGTAAATAGCAGTAAGAAGGTTCAGTCGGAGAGGCGAGTCTTGTAAGTGGAATACTTTACCTAATAGGAGGCTCAAAGTGCAGCCCAAAGTGCAAGACACATTAAAAAGATGGATTATTATAGAAAAGTGGGTTCATTTCAGTAGTTTAGAAAAATGATGAAGTTATTCAGAAGGTAATAGTAACCAAAATGTATTATCTAGTGAAATGTAGTAGTTTTTTCTGCTGACTTCACTCTAGAACTGAGGTAAAGATTAAGGTTTAGTAATAAGTAAATGTAAACTCATTAGTGGTTTAATTTATAATGTGTGTTGTACATGTCACATCCAGGAAGCAGTACTGCAAATGTCAATAATCATGAACCAAAAAAAACGTTTTGTACCAAAGAAATAACACAATAACTGACATTGAGTGAAGTTGTGTACATTCTATTCCCTCGTAGCAGGCCCACTTTTCCGCTGCATTTGAAACGCCGTCTTCTTATCTCCCGTCTGCCCCGCAGGACTGCATGGAGGAAATCAATTTGTTCAGCGAGAACAAGAGGCACCTGAAGCAGCTGGGCGAGCAGCTGCTGTGGGCCAGCGACGAGGCCAAGCAGAGCCAGGTGTACGGCTCGCTGCAGGAGGCCAACCAGCGCTGGCACGGTCTCTTCCACCACATCGAGGCCAGGTGAGGGCGAGGGGTCACTTAACCTTAGATTAGGGGAATGGAAGGTAACAGAATCTGCCACTTGGTGAAGAGAGCATGGTGCAGAGTGTTATATGTTTTATATTATTGTGCCTGTAGAGTACTTACCCTGTTTCTGTCATAAAAACTACTATGTATTGCATGTTCTCCTTTATGTAACAATTTCACTGAGTTCAATTTTTTAACAGTCCTTAAATTGTCGTGTTTTTGGCTAATGCTAATTTCCCCATTTGAATATTCTGAATTATGCTCAGCTTGACTCAATTGTTTACTGCCACTAAAAGCTCTCTATATCTTCTCCAGGCTCCACAGTGTGCTCTTTCCCAGCCAAAACACATTAAATTAATTAACGGCCCACAAATCTTTTAACGGGACCCCATAATTACAACAGCAGCGGCAGCAGCCTCCAAAGCAGGTCTATTCTCCTGCTGTTGCTCCAGTGTGCAGCTGTTCAAATACACGACCTTTAATGTACACACTGTAGTAGTAGGTTAAGCCCCCTCTTCTATTGGACATATGGGATATCCTACGAAAGTCCCAGAGCACGGAGGACTCAGACAGCGCCATATGCCGTCATGTCCAGCAACTCTTCCCCCCACTGCGCTCTGCGGTGACGTGATGATGGGGCAGTGGGATGGGGAGAGGGGAGAGGGGAGGGGGCCGCAGCGCTCGGGACAAGGGGGATTTGTCAGCACGCATTACAACAGAGCTCATCAAAGCGGGGTCAAGAGAAGGGGTCCTCACGAAAACGCGGAAAAATTATGCGAGGGAATATGACAAGAAATGTTGGTAATTTGGATCTAAATTTATTCAGGATAAAGGCCAGGTTAGGCATATATTTATAATCAGCTGATGCGATAACAAAGTTTGTGTGTAATTTCCGGAATAAAATAACAGATTTTTATGTAAAATGTACAAACGTTGCTTTTCATCTGCCTCCTAAATCTTGCCTCTGGATTTAACAGGAATGCTCTCTAAAGGCCTGGCAACGTTAAACTGCTGTCCATGAGCTTTGGTGCACAAATTGACAATTGTGCATGTTTTGGATTGTTGGGGGTGAAACAGGGGCCACATGGTCCTGCAATCTGACCCATCCGAGACCTTAACTGGACTGGAGTTTACAGCCTATAGGCCAGTGTAACGCCTCATTTGAAAGCTAAGACTTACTTAGATTTGGGTAGTGCCAAACTGGAGGAAATGTGCTCGGGTGGAGGTTAATGCTATGGGGGAAGAGCGCTAACCACCCTGCTGCACATGACTTTGCATCCTTACATCATTTTCAGTAAAATAACTTGCTGTAAACTAAATATTTACACAGGAAAAAGCACATGCTGATCAAAAGCTCAATATCACAGTATTTGTAGTATTTTTGTCTTTAGTGGCCTATTGCGGTGTGGTAACTTTCACCCACCGCTACTACTGTACATCCCAACCCTCTTCTCTCCTATTAGCTCGGGCCAGACCCCTGAAGTCCTTTTGTGCCTTTGTAGGGCCTCAGTATGAAGCCCCCGTCCCTTTGTCAGCGCTGTCGTGAGCAGAGGCTGGGGGGGGGCATAATTTGTTTGACTCGGGAGATCGCTTCTGTAATGTGGAGGAGTAACTCAGGGCAGATTTACTCACTGTATGCTGTTTCACGGCGATAAATAAAAGTGGAGTCGTGTTAGTCGCCCAGGGGGTGCTCAGTGAGATCATTCTAATCCCAAATGTTTTATTAAACCGGCTTTCACAGAGGCAAAGGCATACATCTTCTAAAGGCCAGAAACGTAAAGGCCTAATGTGTGACTTCTATTCACACAGACAGCAATAGCCTACAGTATGTTAGTGAGTTTGTAAGGAAGCCAGATGCCAAACCTAGTTTTATGCAATTCACTTTATTGGTTCTGGTATTGATATTGGTTACTACAGGGCTAACACCGTTATATATTATGTTTATACTGCATACGTTAACGAATTATGACCCTAACTCTGCCATTGTTAGTATACTTTGGGTATTGATATTATAATCAAAGGCTGCAAAATGCATGATATCTAGTTAGTGTTAATTCCTTCTTATTACAGAGCGACAAGTATTCAAAGAGGGGTGTAAAATTGAGCATGAGCCGTACGATGAGGTCCCTTACATATCTTGGATTTAGCTAGAATTAGTTTTTGTGATCAGTCAAATAATTATGATATTGTTGCATATCATTGTGACATCAGTAGAGAATAGACACAGCGAAACAAGATACAAGGATAAAAACACTGTGCTGAAATGAAGACATTCATAATCTTATAGTACACACACAACACTATTTTTTTAAAACATGATCTTTAATATGCCAACCATGTTTTTAAATGCAGCGAAAGTGTAACGCTGGGACAAGGACATGCTGATGCATCACAGAGCATGCATATTTTAAAATGAAAAGACATTTTCTGCAATGGCTCCTGAAGTGGAAAAAACAAAGTAGCCTAAAACATTGGAACCACTTCTATACTTTACCGCCATCCGCTTTCATACAACAACAGCTGTTTTTCTATGGCGACATGGTTTCCTGAAGTGGGACGCCTGAATGGGGCACACTTCAGTCTTTTAGCAGCAGAGAAGATCTTATATTGACACGGCCGTTGCCATGGCTTCAGTCAGTGTGGGTCCCGGTGGGTTTTTGTGTGGGTTTTTGGACGGAGGGGGAGGAGCAGGAGGGCGGGGGTGTTTCCATGGAGACCTGTGAAGTTTGAGCTACCTGGGTCCTGTTACGTACTGTTTTGCCTTTGAGTTTGCAGTTGGTCGTGTTTTTTTTTTTGCTAGAAAAGTTTCTGTGCTTAATCAGGTTCTTCTGAATATATTACATGTATATAATATATAATCATCTGGATTTAGAAATGTTTTACTTTTATTTCAATGCAACCTTTGTATAGCGTTTTTTTGATAATAATTGAATGCAACACTGAGCAAAAATAAAAAAGCCATAAGTCTGTGCAGTAGCTCCAAAAAGAGTTGCCAGCTGGTTTTGCTGCTAATGTAAATATGCTCTGTAACTGTGTGGTTGTGTTTGCAGAGTGAAGAAGCTGAAGGACACATTGGCCACAGTGCAGCAGCTGGACAAGAACATGAGTAATCTCCGCTCGTGGCTGTGCCGCATCGAGGCCGAACTGTCCCGACCCATCACCTACAGCGCTCTCCACCACCAGGAGATCCAGAAGAGGCTGGTCGAGCATCAGGTCCGTGCCTCTCTAAGGATAAATAACAGAGAATGAACATTACTGTATTGTTACTGTATTGTTAGAGACATGTTGGCAAATGTTGCTAAATATAGAGCAAGTATATGCTTTTTCAGAAAGCATTACACGAGGGCAGCAAAATTAATCGCAAACTTCCCAAAAATGCAATTTGAAACTTTGTATTTTATGGTCTTTTTGATACACACATTTAAAGAGACTAGATGCAAGTTGGTCATTTTATGCTCACTACGGCCACCTCAGGTCTTATGTGTAGTTGCAGTCTCTATATTAAGCTCGTGCATGACGGCACTTTGGACCCGTAGTAACAACTTTTTGAGTTACGGTGCAGGATTTTAGAGGCAGTTGTGGTGAACAGGTCTGGGGTCATTCTACACATTAGGACATGGCTGGAACATGTAGGGGAATGAAAATACTACACTCTGTGTAGTCCCTTTAAAGCTACACTGCTTAACTTTTCACCCAATAAATAAAATAAAGAACAAGAATCTATTCATAGGCAGGTGTTATAAAAAGAGATGTATTGTTGCTGTGGGGGGCTTGCTTCTTCTCAGACTTTGCTGGGAGCGGGACATTACCAGCTTGTCTCCATGGAGATGCAGCTTCTTGGGTTGACTACAGGTCGCCAAATATCAGGTTTAATGTGGTAGACCCTCTTCCAAATGCTTCATTTGACAACCCACCACATGTCCTGAGGATCATTAGGAGCATATTTTGTATTGCTGACATTTACTTTAGTTGGAATCTGGCAGTGCTGTTACACACTATAAAATACCCATGTTACATGACCCTCCCCTAATTTTACTCTAGTTTCCACGAGTCCCTCTTTAAAAATTCATGTCCTATTGTTTAAATTTGGGAGTGGTAGTGTCCCTCTTCGCCCCCTGCCCCATGTTGAATGTCGCTGTACGTTTTGCATACATTCTCTGATGCCTTTGCGTGCGTGTGTGCAGGAGTTGCAGCGGGACATCGAGCAGCACAGGGAGGGGGTGGCCTCAGTGCTGAACCTCTGTGATGTCCTGCTCCAGGATGAGGACGCCTCTAACGGGACGGCGGCCGACGGAGACTCCCTGCAGGAGACCAGCCGCAGTTTGGACCAGCGCTGGAGGACCATCTGTGCCATGGCCCTCGACCGCAGGCTCAGGTACTGAGCTCTTAGATTGTTTCATTTTATTGTATATGTATTATTATTTTACTTTCTTTACATTCTTTTTTTGTCCTCCAACTAAATACTGTATTGTACTGTACAAATTGAGATTTTTGTTTCATATGAAGGCTGTCACGGTATGAAAATTTAATCTCAAGATTATTGTGACCAAAATTATCACGGTTATCGGTATTATCGCAGTATTTTTTTTTAAAGTATGTTGATATGTTCAGAAAGCATTGATAATCCTACACAAACTGGTGTTGTTGATCGTTTCGAGGGTATAACATGTACTACACCAGAAAGGTGTTATAATATTTTCGGACAACTAAATAAACCCTCTATCAGGAAAATATAGTCCTCAGTTTGTGTCCTTCCATTGTGTTTTGCAGATTTGGGGAAATCTCATCAAACAGTAATCATTGTTAAATTCATAATAATGCAGTGAGAGTGAATCTATTGCAAACTACCCCCTGGGAGCCCCATAATACACTGTGCCATTTCAATATGGACGGAGGCGCAACACTGCTGCACTATGGGCAACTCTTTGCATTCTCCCTCAACCCAAGTCCCCACATCTTGAATTTAAGCTAAAACGCTAAAGTTAACTTACTTGCATTGGCTTTAGAGTTGTGGGTGATGGTCACGCAGAGTTATGAATATTGCTGCCTTTAGCAGACACTTTTTGCCTGCACATTCTGCAAACGGATAACTGTCTTGTATCAACTGTCCCTTGGCATTCTTAAAATACCACAAATATGCCCAGACCTCAGACTTGGTCCTCTTGGTCCACATGATTCCAGCTTTGAGAAAGTTTTGTTTTGGTCGTAAGCTACGAAGTGCGCCTGCGCAGCCTACACTAAGGGCACGGTAATCCACTATATATATATATTTTTTATTAAATCGGTACTTGTTGTAGTCAACATTTTTATCAGGGTTTACTGCCATACCGATAACCGTGACATCCCTATTTCACACCACTCTCCAAACAAAACATTACTGCATCTTAAGGTATCACTACTATGTCCTCAGCCAATCAGAAGGCGTAAATATGGCTCGAAATATGACTGAGGCAGTTATACTCTTTTTTAGGATCGTTATATCCCACAAAATTGGTTGCTGGGTAAAATACAAATGAAAATACAGTACATTCCAGTAGCATCCATCCGCTATTCACAATGCTAGGAAAAAATATTCCTCTAATACAGCAACTATTCCTGTCTGTGAACAGCAACCTGCCCTTGAACTACAGATGAAAGTTAGCCATTGTTGCGAACTCTGGCTTGTGGACTTTGAGGACTCATGTTAATTAATATGCACTGTCCCATCTTAAATAAATAAATAAAATAGCAACTATTCTGCTAATTGTCCTTTTGAATTCCTCTTTAAAAGTATTGTGTGTCTCTAATATTAAAAAGAAGAGAATTCCATTCCTCCTCAGTAAACAACAGTTCTTTTCATGAAGTTGGTTTTGGGCCTGTAGTCAACCAAAGTACTTGAGGTCACTCAGCGAGTCACATACTTGTGACAAAACCCACTGAATAAGAGTTTTTGTTTAAAAAATATCAGAGATTCTCACAAGGTGTGCCAACCTCCCTTATATTTGTTTGTGTGTTTGTTTGTTGTTTGTATATAAGTATGTTAGTGAGTATGTCAAGCCACTCAGTAAACCTTTGTTTGCTTCTAGGATTGAGGAGACGTGGAGACTGTGGTGCAAGTTCCTTGACGGTTATTCACGTTTTGAAGACTGGCTCAAGATTGCTGAACAAACTGCCGCCAACCCCAACACTGGAGATGTCCTGTACACTGTGGCCAAGGAGGAGCTCAAGAAGTTCGAGGTCAGTTTGAACTATATGGAGAGAACAATGTCATTACAGCATGTTTGTAATAACACTTACTCATACAAACCCAGTCAAAATGGTTCTAATGGCCCAAAAAACCCACAAGTTAGTTGTGTTAGGGTCGACAAATCTCCAAAACCCCACCTTCAAAGACAACCAGAGATATAACCATACATTTACGTGAGGGCAAATTATCCAAACGTGACTTTCAGCCAAAATACTCAAATGATCTTCTCTTTGTTCAGGGTTTCCAGAGGCAGGTCAATGAACGCTTGACACAGCTGGAAATAGTCAACAACCAGTACCGGCGTCTGGCCCGGGAGAACCGCACAGACCGTGCCAGTCAACTCAAAGCCATGGTCCATGAGGGGAACGGGCGCTGGGACACCCTGCACCGCAGAGTGGGAGCCATCCTCCGCAGGCTCAAGGTAAAACTCACAAGCATAAGCTAAACATGTAAAATTCTTGTTGGAACTATATTTTGAACATTTTTCTTTCGTAGTATTTCACCAGCCAGAGAGAGGACTTCGAGAGCACCAGGGAGAGCATGCTGGTGTGGCTGACCGAACTGGACCTGCAGCTGACAAATGTGGAACACTTCTCTGAGAGCGATGTCCATCACAAGATTCAACAGCTCAACGTAAGACATGTGATTTAAACTCACTGGTGAAGTTATGCTTGCGATAGAATCAACAACCAGTCAATAGAGAATCTGGCTTTCGGATGTGTTGTAAAATGGCACAGTACAACGCCGCATTTATTCCAATGCTTTTCTATAGTACAATTTGACCACAGTGTCATAGTCTTGCAGTAATGTGGATCTAAACATAATTTTGAGCCAGAAAAGAATTAAATACAAATTCACTGCCTTTGGTTTTGCGTGAATTATGGGCCTAACTGTCCTTAGCAGATCTGACACAGCGGTTAATATTTCTGCTGAACCATCTTTAAAACAACCCAACCTAGCCTTTAAAGGATTTGGTGCCAGTTTAGCGTATTTTGCCCCCGCACAAACATCTTGTAGCAATTACAGATTCCTTAATGGTTCATTTACCGCAGCCCATCGACAAAACCCCTTTTTGCCTTTTAGAGTTTCCAGAAGGAAATCACTCTGAACACGGAGCGCATTGACGGGCTGATCGTGTTTGGGGAGGGCCTGATCCAGCGCAGCTCTCCCCAGGACGCGGCGCTCATCGAGGAGGAGCTGGAGGAGCTTCACACGTACTGCCAGGAGGTCTTCAGCCGACTGGTGCGCTTCCACCACAGACTCAGCCAGCCGCCGGTGAGAGAGACGCGCTGCTGCACATGGCATCATCTCAACATCATCTTGCTATCTGAGATCATTTATTTTCAACTTTATGCCCTCAGATCCCAGTGGAGCCTGAATCCCCCGTCACCAGCTTCTCGCTGGAGTCCAGCCTGGAGCTGATTGGCCGACCGTGGTTGGGGCGGAGCCTGAGCAGCTCTTTGGCCACACCGACACACCTGCTGCCCACGCCCATGTCGCGCTCGGGCCGAGACACTCCAGTCAGCGTGGACTCGCTCCCTCTGGAGTGGGATCACACCGGGGACGTGGGCGGGTCCTCTTCACACGAGGATGATGACGAGGAGGATTTGGACGATGAAGGGACATATTTCAGCGCAGGTGAGTCTTTCAAAGTTTCTCAAGTTTACAATAAAGCACAGGTTTTTTGATTAATTAAAGTTAGGTTGACAATGCCACTAAATTGTTGCTTAAAATGTGATTCCACCACAATCTACCCGGTCGAATTTGAATTTGGGAAAGGCAGTGTAGAATTGTAAAATATAAGGTCCAATCATACTTGGGACTGAAAGTAATTTGATTGCGAATTTGTCCCAGTGTCAAGCCGGTCAGTGTGCGATTCTCCAAGATGGCGGACGCAGGAAGAGCTTGTCGAGCTGGAGTCTGACGGTTACGCTGAAGCTCAGCCCACACTCGCCAGCACTCCTTTGAAGCAAGACAACTATGTAAGAATACCCTATGGAAAACAAAATACTGTTGGTTCTTTATTATTCACATATTTGATCTCCACACAGTTGCATCTGATGTCCCAGTGCAGCGGCAGCATTGAAGACTTTAAAAGGGTCTCGCTGATTTTGGATGACGAGGAACCAGATGAGTTTGGATTGACAGGAATTAACCTTTCAGGCAGACAATCAGGTGAGATGCGTACATTGACATTCACACTTAACATCGGAGATAACCTGCCTGGCCTGGCAAAGAGTACGCTCTGTTCCTGTTCTGTGTCATCTGGAACTTTGCCTTACCTTACCGAGCACAGATGGGCTCGATGGACCAGTGGATGAACCAATTAGAGAAACTGATTGACTGATTGTGTCAAAACAGCTTGGCAGCTTAAGAGAGACAAATAAATGTTTGGGATTGGTTTGAACCAGAGCTGGCCTGGTGTCACCTCGGGATCCCCCAGAACAGCTGGAGGAAGTGCTGTGGAGAGGGAAGTCTGGGCATCTCTTTCCCCCTACTGCTCCCTCTGCGGCCCGGCCTCGGATAAAGTGGAAGAAAATGCATGGATGGTTTGATATAACTCTTAAGTTGATCCTTTGTGTGCTGCAGGAGTGATAGAGCGCTGGGAGCTTGCACAGGCCCAGTCTCAGACAGACCTTAGGGACGACCCACAGGAGCAGCTCCCCTGGTCCCTGGATCAGATCAGCTCCTGGTTACACACCCTGATCCCTCAGCTGCAGGCTGTTCTAAGGTCTGACCCCCCCAACACCGTGGAGGACATGAGCGCCCGGGCCAAAGAGCTGAAGGTAAAAAGGAGGCTTCCCAAACTGCTACATGTAAACCTTATTCTATAAACAATCTTAAGTTTGTAGTTGTGATTCTGAATCTCAAAATGTCCTGCCTCAACATCAGAAGAACGCCCCTCAGCGCTGCACAGTTTTCTGGAATTTCTTCCTTTGTCCCATCACTTTATTTTGACATTTTAACCTGAGCATAACTATGTGGTTGGTTGGTTTGGTTGGATGGTTTTAGTCTACCTCCTACTTTGGCCAGCCTCTCCACATATTGCCTCAATGAGGTGTTAGGAGAAGGACTTGGCAAAGACGTTTGGCCCTGCTGCTCCACAGATAAATGTAATAACTTTGTAAAAATGTGTGTTTAGGAAATGCACAAGATGTTTGCTCAACACAAGTCTACCATGCTGTCGTTGAATCTAAACCTACAAGGAGATCCAGATCTGCAGCACAAACTGGCTTTAGTGAACCAGAGCTGGAGCAAAGCCTGCACTGACCTTCAGCACTGGGACACTACTCTGAAAAAGACGCTACTGCGCTGCCAGGTAAGACAAAAACACAATCGGTAATAACAGTCTGCAGGAAGATATTAATGCAGCCTCACATCCCGCATGAGGGCGCATAAATGTCCTGTTAACATTTCAGTTTAGTTTGTAAGTAAGTAAGAACTGCTGCTTTGTTTCCACTTCAGTGGTCATACTGTATATAAGAGTCTTATGTATATTATTTTATTTTATAACAATACTTGCGTCGAGGTCACTATGTTTGAGACTAGAGAGAAAAAAATATCTTTAAGTTTTAAAAATGTTTTGTCTGTTTTTATTTTTTTTATTTAGTATTAGTACATTTGATGCCCCAATGGCAAAATGTCGTCAAACTCAAAACCTAAACAAACATGCCAGCATTACCAAACGTGATCCTAATTATCAATGATTATCCATAAAAAGTATTATTAAAAAATTCCAAAACAAATGCTTGTATTTTATTAATGTTCACAGTATTGCCTTTTTTTTGCTGATTTGGTAAGTTTAATATTGGATGTTCTTCAGGTCACAAACACATCATTTTGTGACTGAATTGGCCTGAGTCTTTCCTTTGGTTGATGGTCACTTTTGCCAAGCATTATAACCCTTTTATTCAGGAAGTTATATCACACTACTTACAATTTCACTTTCAAACACAGGAATTCCACGAAACGCTCCACTCCTTGCTGCTGTGGCTGGCCCACGCGGAGAGCAGACGATACGCAGTGGACATACACCACCCGGAGACTCCGCTCAAAGCTTTGAAACAACATCGCAACATGCTCACAGTAAGACTCCTCTCTCCTGCTCTCCTGTCACTGCTGTGGCTCGCATCTTGCTGACATTTGGTTTTATAAGGATGTGCGAGAGGAGCTGGTTCGAAGGCAGACCCAGCAGGCCTCACTCCATGCCCTGTGGGCCCAGCTGCAGCCCGAGCACTCAGAGGACAGTGACGAGGCCCAGGAGAAACTGTACGTGACCAGCAGCAAGATGAGGATCCTCCAGAGGGAGGTGACTGAAGACCTCAAGGCAATCCAGCAGCGGCTGGTAAGAAAACTGAATAAACTTGTATTGATTTACATCAATCTAATGCTGGCAATAAAAGACACAACCCTGCCATGGGCTCGACATACAGGGGGTGGCAACAGGCGAAGCTCACTGCCTCAGGGATGAAAACCTGCAGGGAAAGAGATTTTTGTCTTGTGGAAGTTCCAGCACTAGCACCCGTGTGTCGAGTTGTCACAGTGTAACTTCAACAGATTGTCAACAATAGGAGACAATAGTAACTGAGCTGGATATTTAAATTGACACTTTTTCAAAAAAAATTTGGGTCAAATTTAAAAATGTGCAACTCATTCATACTATATGACTATATTATATGAGTGGTTTAAAGATTAATTATATGAATAAAAATAAGACTTTAAGTAACTCAGGGTATATATATATATATATATATATATATATATATATATATATATATATATATATATATATATATATATATATATATATATATATATATATATATATATATATATATATAGTATATGGAAACTTCTACACTGTGACTTACTTATGTCATACTTCAGGAGAATGAGCCTACATGTGACGAACAAGACCAAAGAGTATCTGTGGAGCCTTCAGAGGGAGCGGTGCCGTCAATGAGGAAATCTTTCAGTTCAAGGTACATTGCTGTTATTTTCTTCGCAGTAGTTGCTTTGGTTGAATATTTCTCAAGAGTACTTCCAACTGCATCATTTCATTTTTCAGAGAGAGGAAGGACCCAGCCCAGCCGAGGTCATTCTTCCTCCGTCTGCTCCGCGCGGCCTTCCCCCTGCACCTCCTCTTGCTGCTGCTCCTCCTGCTGCCCTGCCTGGTCCCCATGTCGCCCCCTGAACAGAGCTGCACAGTGGCCAACAACTTCGCCCGCTCCTTCTACCCAATGCTACGCTACACCAACGGACCTCCTCCGACATGACACACTGATAAGAACATATTCAAACAGATGTGAAAGACTGTCATCCTAGGACAATGTTGGTTCCGACAGGACTGTAAAAGAGCGGTAATTTACAATATTGTTTATAAAGCCGAACCAAGCTTTAAAAATAAGAAAGTGTTAACCATTAACAAAACGGCTCAAATTTGGGTTTCATTTTAACTTTGTAAAGGTATTTTAAACCTTTTGTCTATTATTGTGCATAAATTGTGTATGCTTTATTTTTATATTGGAGTAAGAAAGAAAAACAGTTTTATACTTGGAACACTGGTTAATTTAAATATATTTAAAATGTCCCATGAATATGTTTCTGAATGTTATATCTATGACACTGTAGACTTAATTATGTAAAGAATTTCTTAATATAATTAGATTTTCATCATGCAGAGACTTATTAAAATTGCGTTGGATTTTCTGTTGCCTCAGTTGTTTCTCTCTCTCTTGACCCTGAACACAACCTGACTAAGTGGGTTCAAATGACCTGTTCATATGCTGAGCCTCATATGCTGCATATGTTGACATCATTCTTAATTTAATCAACACCTGTCTGTATAATGTAGGTTCTGCTCTCAGATCAGGTCTCTCACTTTAATGAAGTGATCAGTGTCTGTTAGAGAATTGAACCCATAACCTTTGGATGACACACGTTTAACCAAACACTATACTCACAGAGATACTGGTATCTCCATCCAGACCTCTTTATATGTCGATGATTTGAGCAAAGTGAACTGCATATTCATAAAGTTTGTCAAAACTAAATTATGACAGTGTTTGTCAGTGTGCTTATGTAGAGGAGTGGGGCATTGAACTATGTCTCACTGCTTGAAATCATTAAATTTTTAAATTTCCTGCTCTGCTCCTTGGGCTAAGGCCACCTCCAACCAGCACCTGATGGTGATAATAATGGAGGGTAAAATAACCATTCAGAATATTCAACAAGGCTTTCCTTCCCACTGAGCTACTGACCAGCCAGACGCCTTCATATGGCATTGATCAAACTTAAATAACTATTTGCTACTATAAAACTATAGTATTATTGAAGCAGTGGTCATTTTACTGCTTTAAACAAGAAAAGACAAAGATGCATGGTTGATACATTCATAACTTTTTATATCCAGGTTTAAACGTTAGGCACTGTGATGATGTGATGTAAGGCATTTCTTTCATTGAATTCAAATGGCACACGTTAAAAAACAGTCACAATATTTACAGTTCACGGCTTGTTACAAATAGCTGGATTAGTACATAGGATGCTTTACGGTGCAAAAGTAAATGGCTATGGAAAAGATGAGTATTTCACAGAGCGGTCATCTAATACTGAACAGATCTGATTATGAATCAATGTCTAAGACAATAGAACTCTTGAAAAAGTACCACATTTCTAATTCTATATTTTTGCTTGGGTCGTGGCCTGTCATTGTGGGTTCAAGATGAGTCTCGACGCACCAATAGATGAGAGCCAAGCAGGGCACTTTTCCATTCACTTTTGCACCATCCTGCAGGCCTGAAAGAGCTTTGAGATGGCTATTGAATGATCATGGGATTCAATAGATGACATGTGTTTTTCTGCAAAGTTCAATAGCAAGCGAGCATTTTACAGTTATCCTGATTGTCAAAAACTGCTGCAAAATAGCAAAGAGCTTCTTACAAAAATATTTTTGTAAAGCAAATCATGAGTGCAACTTTGTCATGAGAACAAACCCACCAAATATGATCATACACAAAAGATCATTAAGTCAAAAAAGTGGCTGTCAGTAGAGACCCTGGCTATTAGCAGATGGTGATAATGAGAATCCTCGACAGGTGAAAATGATGTGCATAATATGGAGTTAGAAAATGCGCTGTCAGATATAATACTTTTAGCTGGTATTTACCGGTGAGTGCGCTCTGCACTCATTGGCTTCTTCATTTTTTTTTGTTCGTAATTGTCATAAGGTGAAGTCTAGACAGATTTAGTACCAAATGACTATTCTAATTGAGCGACATTAGCTCAAAACCATTGCCAGTATATGATCCAGGCTTAAGTAGAAAACCACAGTAGAAACTAGCTTTACAAAGCATTTTACAGTTAAGCTTAAGGTGCCTTTGAGCTGCCATGGTTTCATGTTTACTCCGAAGTGAAAAATGAGAGGGATGTAACAATATCAAACGTACTGTACTGTATATAATGTACTAGTTTGTTCTACATAGGCCTTGTGGTGCTAAGGCAACTACACAGGTTTGGTTTGTCTGTAGAAACGGCATGAAAACATCTGCACAGCTTCACAACTAAGCCATTCCAGGCACTGATCATTTCTCCCTATTTTATTTGACTGATTTTTTTCTGAAATTACTGAGGAGCTTTGGCAGTTTCTGAAGGACGTCGGTCATCACTGGGAGTCCAAGTGTTAGATGGACCACATGGGGGACTGCGTGGCCTGTCCTGAGTCTCCGTGGGGGCCCGAGGGTCCTGCTGCTGTGCGGAGTGGTGGGGCATCCGCGAACTGTGCATGATGTGGGCGTCTAGCATTTCCAATAATAGGTCATACAGTGGGACCATGTTCTTCATCTTCATGCTGTGGAGATGGTCCATGCCTTTGTTGCTGCAGAGAGATTATTTGGCAGAGTTTAGAGGTCTTTTCAAAAGTATAAATCTGCCACACCTGGGACATGTTTTATGTGATGTTATATTTGTAAGAAATCACCAATAATAAGAATGCCAGTTTAACATCATACAAAGTATGTGATACATTGAATATTGCAATATTGTAATTACATGACTGGCAATACAGTACTTTAATCAGTATTAGTACTGTTGCTTGATTATCACACAAATTTGACAATATAACAGACATAATTAGACAAGCCTCTTTGAAGAAGCTCTCTGTCGCTTTTGTTACTTCACAAGCAAGGACCACGCCACACCAAAGTGCAAATAAGATTTTATTCACAAGGTTATAGTGTGGAGTGAAACTGGGCAAGACTATGGGTGGTAGCGCTGTCTCAGATGAACCAAGCTCTTTGGGACCCACCCTCTAAGCAGAAGAATCATTGCTGAAATAGAACAGACATGACGGGAGGGGGGTCGACAGTGGGGTCGACAGTTTCAGACAAACTGAGATGATGAAGATGGTGAAAGACAGTTGTGTTTTTATATTCACTGAGACTTGGCTCAACGATAATATACCGGACAGTGGAATTCAGCTTGAGGGGCTTTCAGAGAGCGGACAGAGTGATCTCCGAGTTAGGTAAGAAGCGTGGAGGTGCACTCTGTGTCTACACCAATGACGCCTGGTGCCATGATGTCGCCGTGGTCTGCAAACACTGCTCACCCCTCGTGGAGTTTATGAGTGTCGGCCTTTCTACCTGCCCAGGGAAGTTACTGTTGTACTGCTTGTGGCTGTGTACATCCCGCCCACCTCCAACATCAAAAACAGGAAAGAGGCACTGAATGAACTGTTCCAGAGCGTCAGTGACCAGCAAAAAAGGCCACCCAGATGCCGTTCTCATCTTAGCTGGGGATTTCAACCATGCAAACCCAAAGAGCGTTTTCCCCAAAGTCTATCAACACATTGACTTTCCAACAAGGGGAAACAACATCCTGGATCTGGTTTACACCACCAAAAAAGAGCATACAAGGCTCTCCCCCTCCCCCATCTCGGTGCCTCGGACCACATAACTGTTACTGCCAGCATACAGGCCACTGGTTACTCACAACAAAATCACTGATCTCTAGGAGTATACAGAGTCTGTCACTGCCTACATCACCAAGTGCACTGTGGATGTTACAGACTCTAAGACCATCATTATCAGGTCCAACCAGAAACCTTGGATTACAAGTGAAGTCCTCAGGCTCTTGAGGGTCCGGGATGCTGCCTTCAAATCTGGTGACAAGGAGGAACTGCGGACAGCCAGGGCCAACCTGTCCCGCGGCATCAAAAAAGCCAAGAAGCTGTACTCCAAAAAGATAACGGCTTACTTCAGAGACAGCAGAGACACTCGGAGTCTGTAGGAGGGCATAAAGACCATCACAGACTACAGGGCTCCCCCACAAACCTGTGACAGTGACACTGCTCTGTTGAACGCGTTGAATGAATTCTTCGCTCGCTTCGAGGCACTCAATAGAACCCCGGCACAAAAGTCAACACCCCCTCCAGAAGACCAGGTGCTGAAGCTATCTCCAGAGTGTGAGAAAATCTCTGAGCAGGATCAACACACGCAAAGCACTGGGTCCAGACAACATACCAGGTCGTGTGCTGAAAGGTTGTGCTGATGAACTCACTGACGTTTTCACAGACATTTTTAACACATCTCTGCAGCAGGCTGTGGTCCCAACATGCCTCAAAGCAACGACCATCATTCCGGTGCCAAAGAAGTCACCACCCTCCTGCTTTAACGACTACCGCCCAGTAGCACTCACTCCAAGTCTTATGAAGTGCTTCAAGGGGCTCGTCATGGACCACATCAAGTCAGTTCTCCGTCCCACCCTGGACCCATACCAGTTTGCTTATCGGTCCAATCGCTCAACTGAAGATGCCATCTCCACTGCGCTTCATACAGCCCTCACTCACCTTGAAACAAAGGACTCCTATGTTAGAATGCTGTATTTAGACTCAGGCTCAGCATTCAACACTATAATCCGACAGCCGCAGCAACAGAGACGAGTCAAACTACAGGAGTGAGGTGAGCAGTCTGGCCATGTGGTGCACACAGAACAATCTCTCTCTAAATGTGGAGAAGACAAAAGAGATTGTTGTGGACTTTTGAAGAGCGCGGGTCCAGCATGCTCCTCTAACAATCACTGGTGCTGCTGTGGAGAGGGTGACCAGCACTAAGTTCCTGGGTGTGCACATTACAGAGAAGCTCACCTGGACCATGCACACTACATCACTGGTCAAGAAAAGTAATCAGTGTCTCTACTTTCTCCGCAAGTTGAGAAGAGCCAGAGTCCCCTCCTCCGTTATGTGCAACTTTTACAGAGGGACTATAGAGAGCATCCTGACCAGCTCCATCACTGTGTGGCACGGCGCCAGCACTGCCTCCTGCCGAAGGAGCCTCCAGCGCATCGTGAGAGCAGCGGAGAAGATCTGAGGCGCCCCTCTCCCCTCTATTAAGGACATGTACTCCACCCGTCTCACCTGCAAAGCCATCAAAATCGCCAGGGACCCTTCGCACCCATCACACAGTCTCTCTCAGGGAGGAGACTGCGGAATCTACGGGTCAGTTCCAGTCGACTGAGGAACAGTTTCGTACACAGGGCCATCGGGAAGCTGAACTCCCTAACCTCCCTCTGACCCCTTTTCCCCCTCCCCCCGCTCCAAAATTAAGGATGAGAGAAACATAATTTCAAACCATTCACATGGTTTGGCATGGTTTGATCTTGAATGATGAGGCTTGGCTTTCTATATATGGCTCTTGAGTAATTAGAGGCGTGGTTGGGTGAAAGCAAGAGTGGTTGGTGTGCAAAGTGTGATAGGTTGAGGCATGGTCCTGCTCCCGAACCTAGTCAATAAATATTGACTCCATTTCACTAGCAACGACCACACTACAACAAAGTGAAATATTTTATTCACAACGTTATAGTGTGGAGTGAAACTGGGCGGGACTGTGGGTAGGGGCGCCGTCTCGGATGAACCCAGTTCATTGGGACCCCAAAAATGAAGGAATTAAGAACACAGGATGAATGTGATTGACGTAAATCGTGTTGTCATGGTGGATATGAGAGAGCTAAGCCCTGGAGGACTGATGACCAAAAGTCTGGATTAAATGGTTGGAAAGGCCTACACTGGCAGTAGCTGAAACCGCCCCGAAACCAAAAGAGTGGACGGATCAGTGCGTAAGATACCAGACGGGTGTAGAATCTTGCGGAAATGCTTACTGAACCAGAGTCTTGATGCCATCTTCCCAGCTTTGGTAAGGAACTGAGAGTCGTGCAAAGATGAGATAGATGCAAAAGTAGCGAAATGTACTTAAGCGGAGGTTTGTGAGGATGATGGAAGAATCAAGGCGGAATGGTGAGATAGGGAAAGAAGGCCCAATCAGATCTGTTTAACTCCTCCACTCGCTCAATTAGCGAGTCGAAAGTGTCAATGGTAGGACGATTGGATGAGTCATAGATGCTGAATCACGGCACATATCCGGAACATCGCAAGAACCCGAAAAGCCCAAAGGAACATGCGCTCCGAAGAAAGGTAGACTGTGGGAGTAAGGGAACTGGAGCATAGAGTACTTATGCAGCGACAAGTAGATGAGCAGAGATCACTTTGGTAGAGTGCAAGGCTCAATCTTCATCATCCTTGAGCAGCATAGAGTTGTGAGAGTTAGATAGTGCAGGTCAATCAGCATCAGGAGGAATGCGACGAAGGTGAAGGAATAACTCGAAGCTGTTCCATCCAGTGAGGTACGAAGACATCGAGGCAGGAGCTAGAGTTAGGGATTGGCCCTAAGGAGACAACAGTCAGATTAGAGAGGGATGGATCTAAGGGTAAAACGTGGCTGAAAATGGAGGAACCAGCGTAGGGTGAATCTGAACTTTAACAGATTAATCATGGAGATGAAGGTGAGCCTGGCAGGAACTGCGAGATAACGGGGCAGCGAGAACATCCTATGTTGATAATGTCGACGGCTGCAGAGTTGTCGGAATGAATGAGGATACATCTGCCTGACCACTCAACCCCCAAAGAAGTGTGGATAAGACAATGGGGAAAATCTCGAACACGACATAAGACGAGCAGATACATTTAAGGGTGAACATCTAGGAAGGCCAAGTGATCTGGGAGCCGGCACCAGACGGCTAATCGGTAGTCCGCAGGCACAGGCAGCAGATCAGTGGTCCACGGGGTCCAGGTGGCGGAACGGTGGTCAGTGGGCGCAGGCTCCTGGCTGTGGAACAGTGGTCCGCAGGCGTTGGCTCCGGGTAGCGGAGAGAGGGGCAGTAGGGAGAGGGCAAGGATTAGGAAGATGGAGGCAGGTAGTGCGAGAAGGGACACCCTTGCGTCAACTCCTGAGCGCGCTGCTGCTCCGGCCTGGGCAAGAGAGGCTGGAGGGAAGAGGGAAACCAGGATGTACTAGGTAAGACGCTGGCGGCGCAACAAATCCTATGCACGCTGATCTAGAAAGTAGGGCTGTCTGGGGAGGGTGGTGACTCCTGGTTGTGCTTTGAGGGGGGCGGTGAAAGGGAGCTTTGGTGATGCGATGACTCCTGAGCACTGATCATTGCCATTGATGTGTCGTGTCGAAATCTGGTTGGTTTATGGAAGAACTTGATCCGTAGGCTTCAAAAGCTGAGATAGCAGGAACAACCAAGTTAGCAGGAGCGGATAACACGAGCTAGCAGGAGCTGAGGTAGCATGAGCCAGCAGGAGTTGAGCTAGTGTGAGCCAGCAGGAACTGAGTTACCCCCGACTAACATTAACTACAGTCCGGGTTCGGTCCTGATTCATGTGCTTGTTGCGAGTTCACGTGATAAGTAGCTCCTTGTATAGGTAAGTTTTGTAAACAAAAGCCGTATTTGCCAGTACAACGATTCTCTCCAGTGAAGTGGATTAGTGGGTTACGCTCGTGTAGAGGTGCACGAGACCTGACTTCCTGTTTGGCTCATGTTTTTTCCGTCAGCTTGATCCGCAGGGCTCCGGCAAAAATAAACTTCTTGTGGATTCTTTCCATTACGGGAAGGAGGCTGGTGAATCCGGTGTCCGCGGAGGAGAAGACTCTTGAACCCCATGTACCCATTCCATGCGCCCGAAGGCCGGTTAGTGTTAACAGGAAGATGGGCTCCTGTAGCTGGCGTGACAGGGGTTCAGGAGCGGCCTGGTCGTAGACCTCACCGGTGCGGACACTGAGAAGCTGGAAGAGCGGACCGCCGGTATGTGTTATTGGGAAGAGAGGGCTCGTGGAGCCGGACCGAGAAGGGGCCTGGAGCAGCGCTGCTCAAGGCTCCTAAATGCACCGGGTCCAGCCCTGTCCCGGACTTTTGGGTCAAGATACCATAGACACTGATTTATGTTCTTCCCAGTGGGTCGGGGTCAGGAGTGATCTTACAAACTCGTGGTTATGAGTCCTGCGCTCTTCCCATGGTGCTAAATGAGTGGAGCGTTGGTCCGCCGCTGCACGTACATTAATTGTATGCGCTCGGAGCAGCGGTTTTACAGGTTAGGCTATTATTACTCTAACAGCACTTCGCAAGACATGTGAGAGGTGTAGAGAGTAAATCCTTTCAGTGGAAACCAGAAGCTATTTCCAAACTGCTCGCACTGAGACGAGGGGCAGGAGGGCAAGTCACCTGACAACTCCCAGCATGCACTTCTTTGTTATTTTGTTATTTATTTATTTGCACATAATTGACACCGAAATTTTGATTACATAAAAAAATAAACTTATACTCACACCCCTAGACAAATTACAGATCTCACGTTGAGAGAGGACATGACCATGAACATTTCCTTCTGGTCAAATACAAAACAAATGAAACTCCTGTTGCAACATCATCAATTAATCATTTCACACAAACTTAAAACAAAAACACTGTGAACTGGATTTTTTAGATTTAGTGAGCAATAGATATTTTAGGCTCTTTTTGATGTTCTCATAAACTCTCCATACTCATGCCATAGTTTTGCTCCACAATATCGGAAAAAAAATTGCACTTTTTTTCTTTTTGCACGGTGGAACATGTAGTGTCTGTCTTAAAACAATGAACTTGACGTTTCTTAACATAATAATTGCTGAAGTAGGGAGGAGATTTTCCTTGTCTTATCATCTGGGCAAATGTACAAATTTGATAATTAATATCATAAATCTTTAACAACTGCACTAATCTGAAAATTTTGCGAATCAGTGTTAATTTTGACATATTTTAATTTAGTTTTAGTCTTTTGACGAAAATGTAATTCAATTTTAGTCGAGATTTAGTCAAAAAAATATCTTCAATTTTAGTCTAGCTTTAGTCGACTAAAATTGCAAGTAAATTTAGTCCACTAAATCTAAGACAAATTTAGTTGACTTTGCATTTATAATATTTATTATTATCATATTTATCATATTTAATATTCAAGGTCCTCTGCTTCATGGAGCTTCTTCCACATGAACAAATCTCAGAGCTGATAGGTGAATCCTCCAGCCAGGTGATTCTGACCATCAGCCTGGCTCCACATCATGGAGATGGGTCCCCGGGCGCGGCACTGCCGTCGACCACTGCTCCTTACGGGTTGCCCCAGCGGCATCGAAGGATGGGTTGAATGCAGAGGACAAATTTCCCTATGGGGACAATAAAGTATACAAACAAACAAACAAACAAACAAACAAACAAACAAACAAACAAACACTTTGACTAAAATTAAGACTAAATATTTTAGTCGACAAAATTAACACTGACACGAACAAAAGAGTAGAATGTTTTGAAAGTAACTTGGAAAAGTACTTGCCCAGACAATATTACAGTAGGGAAGGTATGGGTATACTAAGAGTATAATATAATATTAACATTACAGAGTTGGGAATGTAACTTCTAATTTTTCTTAATATATCAATTGATTTTGTAATTTTATTGCAGACCACATCAATTTGCTCACGCCAAAGGAGTTTGTCATCAAGCTGAACATCCAACAAGCGGACTGATGAAACTTGAGGAATTTCCTCATTTTTAATGCAAATTGTAATTCTATCAGTTATATTTCTTATACCCTGCAAAAACCATGAAACTAAATTTTTTAACATTCAGAGATAAGTTAAGATAAGAATATTGGCTTGAATCCATGCAGAATACTTCAATAAATCTTAATTTAGTTTTGTTCAGTTAGAGTGTTTGTTAAGCCGCATTATGTATTAACTCTGCATTGTAATAAAATTGTCCCTTCATTTTGTAATAAAGCCGCATTTTGTAATAAACCTTCCTTTTATAAAAAAAAAATAAAAAAAAAATTGTTCTTTCTGTACGTTCACTATGCCAGTATGTTTGGTACTGGTATGTGGCTATGTGCTAACCTAGACAGCGTCTGTGCTCTCAGGGCCGGCCCTAGGCATAGGCGATCCAGGCGGCCGCCAAGGGTGCCATCTGCTGGAGGGAGCGCCGAATTGCACTTACATTTTTAACCCCATACTCCCGCCATATACAACATCATCGATTTTCGGACACAACGGTCTCTTGTGTTGTGTTGCGCCAAAGTTCAATCTTACCTCGGGCCAAGGCCACCCCTGTGTGCTCTGAGGCAGGTACTTTCCGCCTACATAACTTATCGCCAACAAACTTCAGTATTTCTGTGCTAGTCTTTTTGGAGCTTTAAAAACATTTCACGGAGCAGCCATACTACACACACCCAAGGCTAATCGACAAAGAGCGAACCCATTTACTGTCAAAAACAGTAGCACACAATAACTAGAGCAAGGGAGAAGTGGAACATAATGAATGCAACTTGGATCCTGCCCCACTGTTTGAGAATCACGACCAGGCTATTCCTTTGCTACCCTCAGACTGGTGTTGGTGGACCACACAATGGACACTATGTGTTGCCCATTTGTTAGGCCAGTTGATATGTCTTTATGGGCCCAAACAACATGTCCACCTTCTGTGCCCTGCCCCACTGTTTGAGAACCTTGTTCTTTTACCCTTCAATCTGGTCTTGATTACCAGGACACGTCACACCTCACCTCATCATCTTAAATTCTGGAGCGACGGGCGAATGAACAGCCTTAAAGGCTGTCCACCAACCTTGCAGATAGGGCTGCAAGGTTAATTGATGTCGAATCGCAATCGATGCTTTGACTACTAACCAAACCTTAAGGTTTGTTTTTCTCTGCCTGGCATCTGAGCGATAGATGTCACCGATCAAAATTGTGGAGCCTCTAATCTCAGATAAAAGTTTCCACAAAGCAGATTCTAAAGTGTTTAGATAGACGCTCTTCGGTTCCATCCAGGATTTATTTCAGTCTCGTGGCTGTCTCCCAGAGGTACTCTCTGAATATCAGGGAAACTCCTCCAGAAGAGGGCACATTAAACCAAATATTTTTTAAATATGTGTGTTCTTCTAATGTGGGGGCCCTATGGTATAAGTTCACCTGCTCAGACTGAAGGAGGCGGCGTCTTTGTGTGTGTTGGAGACCTTGAAGTTTTCCTCAGACACACAGAGATCAGAACCCGCTCCTTCCTATTCCCGCCATCCCACCATGTCTTTGAGTTTTATGTGGCCCAGCCAATACCTCAAATACTGCCCAAATTTTCTTGCTGCTGCAACAAGTCCTGTCAGTATTGTCAATGATAAAATGTATCATTATAATTTGGTGTATAATAATGCAACTATTTCTCCAGTCGAATTGAATGTATTTTTATATTTAATTTTGAATGGGAAAAATAGTTTGATAATTAATGTTATAAAAGCACTGTTAATGGAAATCCAGAGTAAATGTTATATTTCTTTGTGATCAGATGTCTAAAAAGATTCTTGTCGTTGGCTCTACAGCAGGTTCAAATCAGCTAAATCCCATTATAGTGAATAGGGCTAAAGTTCCATTGGACCCGGAAGTGGAGCGATGACATCATCACTTAACAAGAGGATAGAACAATCATATGCACAAATAGCCTACAAACTGTGTTAAAGTGCTGCATTAACTAATAGCTATTTAAGGCTTTGTTATTACATAATGGACCATGTTATTCAACATTGTCTCACAGCATGAACAGAATTATAACCAGGAAGGTAATAGATGCCCAAGTCTTTTATGTTGTTTGTCAGCCATGTTTCACAAAGACCTAGAACCGAGAATTTGTGTTTCAGCGTTGGCAGTAAAGTGACCAACAATTGTATAAAATGTATAAAAAATAGAGGCCTGAGGTTCTGTGAGTCCTGGAGGGTGCTACAATAACCTTTTTCAGTTATAATGGCAAATATGATGTGGGGGTAGGAGTAATATTGGAGATGCGGTTGGAATTGGCTCAGATACAGGAGTGTGTTTGGTCGAAACATATGATGCGATTCATTCATGATTAATGCATTCATCATAAATTAACGCTTTAACTTCGACAGCCCAAACAATTATACTAGACATAGCAACTTATTAATTTACTAAACTGCTCAAATTTGTCAAAATAAATTTGAAAGTATTATCGCTTTTTCCCCTTCAATATATCATAGTTACTGTTCTACAGTAACAGTTCTTTCACAGACCAAATCCAACAAATCACACATGAAAAATGAACGGTTACAATTTTATATACAATTCCACAGTGAAAAATTCTATATGCTTCCAATAAATGCACAACTAAATAAACAAAAATACTTAAGTAATGTGATAAAACTACATTTAGAAGTAAAATTTCATCTCTCAGTGAATGTGCCCCAAACGGGGGTGAAGTTGGAAGTTACCACGCCCTTCCACGGGCACGCACAAAGACCAGACAGGTACGTATAAACTCGTCTAAGCTCAGGTAAGAACATATCACAGTATGGAAAAACGAAGGCCTATTACTTTAACTGAGAGGTCAGGGCGAAGGAAGCAGATTTTTATTCTCTTCTTAAATAATGACTTCTTGCGTTAGTATGAGTGAGGAGTTAGACAAAAGGCTTGTGAAACCCTTCCTTACCTGACGTGTCGTATGTGTGAGAGCAGCATGAGCAGGTGGGCGAGGCGCGTGTACTGCTGCCTGAAGCCGAGGCCTGTTTTACCGATGGCCCACACCAGAGCGTCTGTGACTGTGTCCAGGAGACACAGGAGCTTCGAACGGGCCTGCACCTCCTCACTGCCCTCCGACGAGCTCAGGCACATGTCTGAACACATGCACAGGGGAAACTTAAATTACAGGATAATTACAGGATTATTTCCTTTGTGAATCCATAAATCTAAGTCTGATGTTTTAAGTTTGGAAGCGCTAAACCTTTGCCGCCCAAAACTTGGTGTTTCATCGAACATGGAGAGGAAAACATCATAGAGGATGACCCAAACATGCAGAAAAAAAAACACTACTCTAAGCACTGTATGTTCAGCGGGGCAAAATAATTGTAATGCAGCATGAAAACGTGTTCAAAAGACATCACTCCAACTTCAACATCACATTTACTAAGCTGACTTGTACCACAGTTCAAAACAAGCCCGGCTTTGGTCGGCGAGTACAGCATCATTAGCAAATCAAGCAGATGTCCAGTTGGGTGGAAAAACAAATACGACCAGAACATTTGGCTTTTTACAAAACAATTTTGACGTCCACAGAAACCCACCGTCAGGACCCATTAGCTGGAGACCGCAGCTGGCAAATGTTGGTATGTTGTTAAAAGGTTTAGTGGGTTCTACTGTACGCACTCAACACAAACAAGCGTCTGACGCTAGTGACGAGATCATTCCGGTTCGGTCCAGAAAAAGCAAGTCGGAAAATGTAAATGTCTTTTAGCAGCCGAAATGTCAGGAGCTACTGAAAAAAAAAAAAAAAAAACACCAAAAGACTACTTTGTTGAAGTATGGCATAAACAGAGCTTTTGAGTTGGCAAATGTGTCTCTATCCATATGGATGTAGGCATCTTTGACCAAAAAAATGACTTTTAATTCAAACATCCTACCCCCCCCCCCACCCAAACACACCAAAATGCACTTCATTGCTTACAGCTCGTCCAGAACTTTGCAGCACGCACCACTTTTAACAGGAACAAAAAGGCGCAAACACATCACTTCTTTTCTTAGCTTCTTTGCACCGCCAATTATCATTGCTTTTCTATCTAGTGATAGTGCTTTTACATCGGTTCTGTGCAGCCCATTAGGAACGGCCTTTGTCTAGGCCACATAAATAACATGTATTTAAACATTAGAAACTACATAGTGCAGAAAGCCGCAGACAGTGCTGTGCCTCCAGTGAGCTGCAGCGCGATGATGTTACATGGCTCAAGTAATAATAAAAAAAAAAGATCAATCATTATTTATTCCAAAATACGAATCTTTAGTGCGGAGACCTGAAGAGGAACATCGGGTTAGCACAGGCCGCGCTGAGAGAGCTTCAGTCTGTTCTTCTCACAGCTCACACATACTACATGGAGCATCCAGCACAGTCGTAGCAGAGAGGAGAGATGAGGCCAATACACGCTGTTCCCATTAGGCCGTCCCTGGGAACTTATTTGGCTCTGTTCCTTTGTCGACACTCAAACAGAGAGATCACACCGAGAAACTGACCAGGCGCACTGGTTTAATATCACACACACATACAGTAGATTACACGAATTGGGTTGGGCAAGGAAATTGGATGGTAAATGTGCACTCTTTGGGCAAGGCGTGTTTATTTGTTGAGCACAGTTTGTACACAAAGTAATTCAATGTGCTTTACAGAGCCAGGGGCAAAGGAAAATCCATTAAAAAAAAGGATTAGACATGGACAAATATACTGATATTCATCTCATACTTCCCATAAAAGTATTCCAGCGAAGAGAAACGTGTCACATTGGGCTTTGACAGTACCCCTATTGTTTCCAGTTTGATTCGTAAGGAAAAAGGTGCTCATACTTAGTTACTGTATTGCACTCACTGGAGTTGAGGAGGATCATGGTTTTGAGGCAGACGTACTCCTCCCGCTGAAGGTTCAGCTCCCTCACTCGGGACGTGGCAGCCAGCAGCATGTCGAAGATCTCCACGAAGCCCTGCACACAGCTGCTCTCCTCTCTGTGGGGTCACATACAAGTGTTAATTAAGGTTAAGTTAGATTGCAATGAAAAAGCACCAACTTTTTTTTTACATAAAGTGATATTGTTGTTAGTTGTGATCCAAACTTATTCCTAACACATTTGTCACATCCAAATTCTTCCCAGGGATGAATTTATAAGCAGGGAGAAGTTCACTATTGATAAAAAAAAAAAAAAAATCACTACTTAAAGTTGATATTTGTGTGTATTTGACCTTGTAGTGACCCAGCGGCAGTATGGTGGTCAGTAGGGTTGTGCCGATGGACGATATCATCGTCCATCGTGATGGATGAGCAACATCACGATGGAGAGCCACCCTCTCTCTCTCTCTGCAGCGCAGAGTTTGACACTGCGTGGTTTTGCTTTGCTTTGCTACGTACGGAAACTTAAACCGTTTTAAAATGACGAGATGGCTCTCACATCGGTGCTAGCTGAGCGTGCATGGGTTTAGATTATTCTCACGAAGGACCGAGAGAGGAGAGAGAGAGGAGAGAAAGAGGCGGTGCAGGTGTTACGAAGTTACGAGCAGACGGACCGGGCGGCGCGTGGAGCGGCTTCAAAAATGTAGCTACGATGCAAACGTCTAAATATTGTCCCGTTCACCCACTGTTTCTTAAACATTACGTAAAAATTGAGCAAATGCAAATAATAAGCTCTGATTTACATTTGTATTAGTGTGATAAGAGCCTTGGTATTGAGGAGGAGTTCACGCTCTGAATAAGATCGTTCACCTCTCAGACTTTACGCACGAGTTTTAACACATTTCTGTTGCAAATTTCGTGTTCCATGACTCTGTTCAGATCAGGTTTAGTTTAGATCCATTTATCCTGCAATCTCACATTTTCCTAGCATACATAGTAATATGCAGCTTATATATAGGCTATGTAAATGTCTTTAAAAAAAATGCTTATAATGAGAAATGGACGATATCATCGTCCATCACGATGGTTCAGTGTAAACATCGTCAACGGCCAATTAAGGGGACATCGCCCAACCCTAGTGGTCAGCATGGTGCCTTTACTTTCTCTACAACGCTCTAGGATCAATTGTTTTGTGGGTTTTCTGGTGAGAGGGTCCGTCAACAGTGAAAACCGTCCAAACAATTGATCCTGGAGCATCCTAGAGACCTCCGTGATCGAAAGTAAAGGCATCACGCTGACCACTCATCCAGCCGCTGGGTCACTACAAGTTAAAATACGCACAGATATCAACTTTTTTTTCCACATAAAAGTTGCATAATGCACCTTTAAGGCAAGACACTGCGGGTGAATAGGGAAAAATGTTTGATCAATTTGAAGCTTTTGCTGTAGATTAATGATATAAAAAGAAAAAAAATATATTACAGGTTGTCATTTTATGTTTTCATATATATATACCTTTAGATGACCAAAATTACCAATATTTTCAGTGACAAAATCAAATCGTTATTTTTTTTTTGTGGCTCAAAGCTCAATAAATCACGTAGGGAGAGTATAAAGAAAGTAAAGCTCATTTGGAGAAAAAATGGCCCTAGACTTTAGAAACGATTGAGCATGTGCATGTTTATTTATCCATGTTGATCTGATTTCATTACAAACATTGACCACCTGCCATGTCTCACCTTCAAAAAACAAAGAAAAACCCAGATATAGTGTCTTCGAAAGTCGTCAAAGCTAAGCATGAGCGTGAATCCAGTAAATGCAGATTTCTGACCTGCTGAGGCTGAGGTCTGGGGAGAAGATGAGTTTCCCTGGATGGTCCACTGACCGCCACATGAGTCCGATCATGAGCACCTCCAGCCAGCAGCCCTCCAGCAGGTGTACCTGGTCGACGAGGTTCAGCTCCACAAATCCTGAATGGTCACAAAACGACATTAAAATGAAGCTGAACTGCCAATCACGGCCTGCTGTGGCCCCCTCTCATACGATCACCTTTTCACGCTATTCTTTTCTTCAAACTATTCACTTTGATGTGTTTTTCACAGGAACCACAAAGCCTTTATTTGATGACAGCTTTTATGGAGCAGAAAAGCCAGAAGAATAGGAAACATTATGCCTCAAAAACGCAATAGGTGCGTGTTGACACGGTTTGATTCGCTTGGCCTCAGAGGTGGGAAGGGAAGCCACAATATAAGTAAGTAAGAGAGAAAAATAAATTCACTTGAGTGGGAGGTAAAAGGTAGTGTCCTAAATCATTACTCAAGTAAAAGTTCCCGTCTCTACTTGGCGTCATGAACTACAATGGACAATGAACGTGTCCATTTTTAGGAGCAATAGCAGCGTTTCTGCATGTTTCCTTCTTCGCTCGAGCTTCATTTAGTAGCATTCAACATGATCCATTAAAGCAATAACAGCCCCATTTAGGCAACCATAGCAAATATGCTTCCTCACGAAAGAATGACTTGAACTCGCTTGCCGCTGCAAAGCTAATAGGTTTCTGCATGAAAAGGGAAAGTCTTCTATCTAACTTCCGGGCCAAACTAAATTAGCTGAATAGACACTTGTGGTAAGATTACTCCCCTTAGAATTCAAGCTCAAGGCCATCATCAAAAGTACTGACTCAGAGCAAGGATTGAAAGATGAAGTCATATTGAGTAAAATATAACTTTTCATATTTTACAGTAAATACATTTTACATAGATTTACTGTTTTTGAAGTATAGAGTTTAGGTCAGGGCCAAAAAAATATCCAGCCAGACCCGAACCAGAGTATGGATGAGATTTAACTTAAATATAATTGCTTGTGAAAGTCTTTGAATACAGAGCAATACTAAAGATATTATCAGAACTGACTTTCATACAGTGAATGTCATCAATTGTTGTATACTGTATTTAAAGAAGTAATATTTTGAAGCAAGTCAGGTGCTCTAATTGAACAGTGAACAAATTGTTACTCTTCCCACCGTAAATCTGTTAGTGATTTAAAGGGGCTAGATGCAAGTTAGACATTTTATACTCACTACTGCCACCTCAGGTCATACGTGTAACTGCACCTTCTATGTTAAGCTCGTGCATGACGACACTTCAGACCCGAATTAACACGTCTGTGAGTGACAGTGCAGGATTTTAGAGGCAGTTGTGGAGAACAGGTCTGAGCTCATTCTACACATTAGGACATGGCTGGAACATGTAGGGGGAGGAAAATACATCATTTTAATCATTTTAAACTCTGTATAGTCCCTTTAAATTAACATAAGAAAATAAAGATTTAAAGCAGACATGTCAAGCTGGCGGCCCGCGGGCCAAATCCGGGCTGCGAGATGATTTAATCCGGCCTCTGACTTGTAGAGAGACAAATTCCTGAGTATGTCAAAACAAAAAAGTAAGTCTCTAGCCCAGTCCGGTGCGGAGTTATGACATTTTTAAGGAAATCCAGTATGCTCATTTTAGCCACTAGGGGGCAACTTAAATCTAAAAAAGGAAACCCGCCGAGGAACCCCCCCCCCCTATAAAAACATGTTCCTTCATGAAACATGAATAGTGTTAAGCTTTGGCTGGATACCTGGGATCTTCTTGGCCCAGCTGATCATGTGCACCAGCTCCTTGTCGGCCAGGTTTGTGAGCGACATCATGACGATGGCTTCGTTCAGCGGCCTCTTCATGTCCTTCATGAGGTAGATCTCCGGCGGCTCTGCATCCAGCATTCGACCGATCAGCTGCTCCGGACTGAGCTCGGAGGGACGGGTCTCAGGGCGCGGAACAGCGACGGGGGCAGTCATGAGCCTTGGCCCAGTGCCCCTGTCCTGAGAAGAGAGGCGGGTCATACGCCTTGACGACTGAGGGGGTCGGAGGGAGCCACGCTCTTTACGCATACCTGTGGAGGAGGAGGGAATCATGAACTACTTCTCTTAATTAATGAGTACAAATGTGAATAGTTTTTACGAGGAGAGAAAAAAAAGGAATGATATACCACACTTAGTCATGCCGACTTCATAGCATTTGCGCAGACGACAGGCCTGGCAGCTTTTGCGCCGGTTCTTGTCAATAGTGCACTGATTGGTCGCTGGACAGATGTAGTCATTATGTCCTGAGGCAAAATATCACAGAGTTTAAAAGATTGAACTCTCGAAAACAACTGTGTATTTCAATCAAGAGAGAGATTCAATTGGTGAGGTGTCGGTTTACATTTGTAGCGCTAATATCCTACAACAGGGGTCACCAGACTTTTTAGAGGTAGGGCCATTTCCAAGACCATTAAAGCAGTACTAAGTAACTTGTTTACCTTAATATTTATTAATTTATTACTCAGGCTTTTTGTAGTCCTTCTGGGGGTAATACAAGTGTTATTGGGATGATTCATCTCCCCCTGGTGTCTCTGGCTAGAAAACCACAATTGCAACTTCACTGCCACCGGGTCGGAGTCACCAATACACACTAATGGAATCCCGAAGAAGAAAAAAAACATGCTAACAAGCAAAGCTAACAGCGGGCTAGCGACACTTAAACAGTATTTACAGCCAAGTTCGAGTGAAAAAAATTACCTTATTGTGTAATTGGATGTACAATATCCCTCTCTCCCTTTGTCTTGTCAGCGTTGCAATTTAATTACTGCATGGGCCATTATCTTTCACTTCTTAAATAACCATGTGGCCGTGAATAAAATGTTGAGAAGGGTAATTTTATTGGTACATCCATTATGGAAACTCTCTAAAGAGCTGAATGGAGAAACTACTAAGTGTGGGTTAAGAGCTGTCCCACGCAGAACTTCAATGGTAGTGTGATAGTTTAGTTAGTGTCGAACCTTGGATGCTCCTCTTGAAGAAAGCCTTGCAGCCCTCACAGGACCAGACTCCATAGTGGTAGCCTGAAGCGTAGTCGTGGCACACTGCACAGTAATGGAGGTCTGACTTCCCACCAGACGAAACCACGCCCTCCTCACTCTCCTGGGAACGCCTCCTTTTGCTTTTCAGAACAACAAAATAAACATTTAGACTAAAACATGTGCCTAAAATGCATCTCTCGCTTGCAGTGTTCATTTTGCCGTAATTTTAGCCATTGATATCTAAATGACTTTACTCCCAAAGTAAATCACCTATGTCCCTTTGTGTTTGTTTTGTAGACTTTTTGTAGACTATTGTTTCCATAGAGAAATTTGTCCTCAACATTTGACCTAGCGTTCAGCCAGTGTCTCAAGGCTATCTGTCCTGTCTTGAGCCAGGATTGTGATAAGGATTACCTCGCTGGAGATTTGTTTCTGTGCATGTTTTCCTTGGACCCCTTTTGACACCTATTAACCACAGACTGGTGACAGCCGTTAAGAGCAGCGGTTTCAGAGATGCTCCTGCCCAGTCGTTGGCCCATCACAATTAGGCCTTTGAAAAAGTTACGTAATCCTAAATTTCCACGGCTTGTAACATGAGCTCAGGGGCTAAAAACTTGACACACACATAATGTGTCATAATAAGAAGATATTATCAGTGTCAGTCACAGATATCAGTTAGATTTAGAGAGAGAGAAATAACATTACAATAGATTGCATTCACGATTTGTAGAATTTTATGCAATTTCAAGAAGACGGCTAAAATGAACTTAAGAGTCGTTTTACTTTTGAAAGAAATCTGTGTTGAACCATGTCATTGTTTGATAGTGATTGGGTTCACAAACTTGCCAATGGGTCAACCTGTGGTTAGAGCTCTTTTAACTGATGACTATCAGGCTTTTGTGACTGAATAATGCCACCATTTTATTTTATATTGCGTGGGTCGGAAGTGAGTAAAAAAAGAGGAACAATGCAGATCAATTAACATTTCAAAACAAATATTCTATCTTTAAATTGCTGAAAAGCATTCAAAATCGTATCCTGCTGACAAAACACAATGACCTTCGATGATGATAACTACAGAGCCTTAAACCTTTAACCAGGTCATTTTGACAGTTAAAAGGCAAATTCTACCAAATATTGATGCTTTTTCTATTCTGATTACATACAGTGGGAACCATATGTTTACATGCACTTAAATGCAAAAGACACATTTGCATTTTTTCTCACTGTCTGAAATGAAACCAGAATGAACTTTTACTTTTGTTTAGGTCATTTAGAACTAAAAAAAATATTTCTATTTGACAAATGCGAGGAGAATGAGCGAGATAATAAAAAAAAAAAAAGAGACATATCCTGTGGTCTTACGGGAAAAAAATAAAATTGGCCATAATGTCCATCATCAGTTTTGAGGAAAAAGAGGGAATCTTGCAAGCCTGAGAACACCATCCCAACTGTGAAAGGTTTTGCTGTGGGAGGGACTAGTGCACTTTGCAAAATAGATGACATCATGAAGAAAGAACACTATGTGGAAACATTGGAGCAACATCTCAAGAAAAAAAAAAAAAAAGAAAAAAAAATAAATATATATATATATATATATATATATATATATATATACACATATATTTTATTCTACTTACCTAATGCAAATGTGTCTTTTTATGAAGTGTATGTAAACATATGGTTCTCACTGTACATATCAACTTGTCTAAGCTAAGGTAAGAATATATGTCAGTATTTAAAACGGTGGCCTATTCCTTTAACACTTTTTAGCATTTTAATGGCATTGGCTCTCACATTCCCAGCCCCTAATGTTCAAAATACTAAAAATTGAGAGGCATTTTATCTTTGTTCAAAACATTGTAAACAATACATTACATTACTCAGTCTTTGTTTTGGTTCGGACATTCCTCCTGTAGCAGGCAGAGTTGTTCACAGGTCTCTCCAGAGTACTGGACTTTGCCTGATTCCACAGGACTAGTACGCACGAGTACGAGTGGTGCTGAGGACAAAGTTTGGATGATTCTTCCCATGGTCCATGTGTTTCTTGTTGAGTTGTATTGTCCATTATGAGCATAACGTCTACTGTTTGGATGTTTCTTTTTGTACAGACCATTTCTGGTGTTCCTGGAGGACCAGTCCATCTGGTCCAAAATAGGTGTGTAAGATATTGTACTTTCCTCCATCTCGAGTACAGATCGTTTGTGTTGAAAACTCCAGGAGGTATGTATGCCCCCTCTCAGAGGCTGTGTTCTTTGGAACAGAACCTTCTTATGGTCCCTCATACTCATTTAAGGACCAGAGGAGATCGTTTCATTCTTTTCTGGAATGATCTTCCGCCTTCCTTATGTTTGCTTGATTCGATTTTTTTTGTTTTTGTTTTTAAGAGCAAACTAAAGACCTACTTGTTTCGGCAAGCGTTTTAATTCCAGTAGATTAAGGGTTGTTTTATGACCATCATGTTTTGTGATTGTACTTTGTATTTCTATAGTCATTTTGTGAAGCACTTTGTGCCTTCTCTGTCTGTAAAAGGTTCTATAGAAATAAAATGAACTTACTTATTTACAATGATAGGCCAGACATTACCTTGTCATAACGATGCCGTCCCTCGGCTGAATCTCGACCCACGGACTTGGAGGTGGCTGGCTTTGCACAGGGCGCGGCTGGGAGCGGTGCAGTGGTAAGGGTGACCCCACGTGTCCATGACCATGCCTGGGCCAAAACAGCGAGGGGTTCAGGGTTTGGTGTACTGTGGAGCACTCGGACAGTCCCGTGCCGTTGTAGCCGAAGATGGCCGGGCTGTAGAAAGGCAACGCCGTGTAGTCCGGGGTCAGCTCGGTGTAGGGAGAGGGGATGCATACGGGCTGGGCGGCTTCAATGGACAAGGCTGGAGATGAGGAGGCTAGGATCGGGGAGAGGACGCGCCTAACTGCCCTACTAGAGTCCACTTCCTGAAGCTGCAACAAGGGCTTGTGCTTCTCTGGAGAGGCATTGGCCATAACAGCGATCTCACTATGGCACTGAGACCACTACATCATAGGGACGTACTGAGATGCTCAGAATCTCCCAGTGACATTCACTGGGCTGCCTTTTTTAAATTAATTTGACTTTTGAAAGTATGCAACAAACCACACATATGCAACTTTGTCGACTCGAACAACATCTATGTCCCTTATGTTTATGTGTGGCCTGATTACAACAGAAAACCCATTCTGTTACTCA
Source organism: Gobius niger (assembly GCF_951799975.1). Lineage (NCBI taxonomy): Eukaryota > Metazoa > Chordata > Actinopteri > Gobiiformes > Gobiidae > Gobius > Gobius niger. The sequence goes on along the minus strand of NC_136866.1, from coordinate 13,302,473 downwards.
GTACATCAGTATTTCTTTAAGTTGAGAAAAAAGCTTTGGGGTAATAAAACTAAAAAAAACTGTCAGATCTATAGACAGCTGATTAAGACACAGCTCCATTTAGATCTGCCATTGGGCCTGTGTCGGTAATTATCCACATTAGCCACTCAAATCCACCAGAGCATGTTCTCAGAATGAAGCAGATAAAGTCGCCTCGAGCCAGCAGTCCAACATGTACGGGACAGAGAACTTGGCCTGCTCTCCTCACCTGCAAAACAAACAGAAACAGATAGAGAACTATTAATTTCAGATTTACATGTAGGGCTTCCACATACATCACCAAATGATTGTAATTTTAGGCGATTCACTGTCTATAATGCAAAAGTAAGCCTCTTAGTATGTAACAAAATCAGTTAGGTTTGCCATCTGATTGAAACAGCTATAAACAAAACAGAAAAACACACGTGTTGAAAATGTGCAAAAGATCTGTTTTGTCATGATATTTCTAGTTTTTTTTCAATTTTTGTCTTGTTTTGGCACAATCGGATGGAGAAAAAAAACTTCACAACAATGCCATACGATATGAGTCCAGTGACAATATTGTTGTTTACAGCCATTTTCATTTAGTTTTAGTGTTTTGAGGAAAATGTTTTAGAAAATAGTTTAGTCAATATTTAATCAAATCTTCAATTTTAGTCTACTTTTAGGCTAAATCTAAATTTAATTTAGTCAACTTTGCATTTAAAATATTGTATTTAATCATATTCAATCAAGGTCCTCTGCTTCATGGAGCTTATCCAAACATGAACTAAACACAGACCTGCTCTTTTGGCCAAAAATGTGAATGATATGAGGGCGACAGTGGCACAGATGGTAGAGCGGGTCGTCTCATGATCGGAAGGTCGGGGGTTCGAATCCCACCTCCTGAAAGTGCACATTGTCGTTGTGTCCTTGGGCAAGACACTTCACCCACATTGCTCCCAGTGTCTGCGTACACTGGTGTATGAATGAGAGTATGAATGGGTGAGTGGATCCTTGCTGTAAAGTGCTTTGAGTGCCTAATGTAGGTGGAAAAGCGCTATATAAGTTTAGACCATTTACCATATGAGGCTTTTTCAAATTGTCATTGGAAGTTTTAAGTCTCTTTTACTTTAGTTTTAGTAATTTTAGTCAGCAAAAAAAATACTAAAAATTACTAAAAAAATGTGTAGACGAAATGAACACTGTTTACAGATGAACCTATAATTATTTATTATGCCTTTCCAGCTATGAAGCCTGTGAAGACCATCATTTTATACATAGTATTAAACTGACATTTCAATCCTAGATTTGAACTCATTGATGATGATCAATATCGCAGTGAAATAGTTGATTAGATTCTTCAATTTGAGTAGATTTGACTGTATAAAAATAGGATGAGTATAATCTCCATATCCTGCATTATGAACAAAAAGAACTGCCATTTTCTGGAACTGTAACTGTTAGCCCAGACTTCAAAACAATATATCAACTGTGGTTGGACTAATGTACAGAAGAGAGTGTGAAGTGATATATTCATGCAAAATTAGTCTCTTCCCGCTTTTCACACTGGGCTGCAGACCTCAGGCAGACGCAATACTTTAACACTCAAACAGTGAATACATTTTGAACATAGGACCCTTCCCTCCATCTGAAATGATGAAAATCAAAACTCTTGTGACTCTTTGGTGCAGTAGTGAGGTTAATCATTGCGCGGCAGTGGTGTGTGTGCTAACCTGAAACACACTGTACCCTCCCGGTATCAGTCTAATCTCCAAAAGTCATTATTTACCCCATGAAAATGATGAAGAACAGAAAGAAACTTGGCAGCCAACAAAGCCCGCGATAATCCGTAGGAGTATTCAGACAAGGCCAGGGCAGTAAGTAAGTAATTAAACTCACTGCCACTGGTACAGTCGGGGATCTTTCAAAGTGATGCAGATTTTGGAAAATGCCAAAATGAACAAAAATGGTTTTATGAGATCAAATAAAAAGTGACTGGGTAATAATTCTTACAGCTGTGAAACCGTTGGGAAAGTAGAGACATCATTTATTAATACCACAGACTAATTTCAGCAAATTGTCGACCTGCCATGGCCCAGAGTGCCCTGAGTGGAGCTGTATGTCAAAGTTCAAGCGATAAGCGAGGTCAGGCGTGCAAATTTAAAGTGCTTGAGGCATGTTTGACAATGTTAAGGTGATGCCACAAGTAAGATGTATGTATGGCATCAGGATGAGATTTACACCGTCTAAAACAGACAGGAATAGTATGACAAAAGGAATAAGTAGGAATAGGCTCTTGTATCCATCTTATGTTAGTAGACAACATTGTCCCTCTGTCCATGTGCACAGGCTGAATTAACAACTCACTCATCTCAAGTGGTGGTCAAAGTACTTGATATTGTTGCTGGAGTGGAAGCGCAGACACGACTGGTCAAATATTACTCTAATAAAAGTCAAATTCTTAAGTATTTGCTGCAAAAAAACGCTCATTCAAAAGTAAATCTGCCCAAAAAATCCGTTTATATACGAGTTGCAAATAATATTCATCTTCATTTGGCACCATGATGGGGACAAACCTCCTCCTGGCATTTGTAAGTACATCAGCACAGCGCCACCTACTGTTCATAGAATGTGCATAATTAGGCTTTTAAAATGAAGAACACATGATAATTTATCTTCTAAAAGTAATGGAGTATATGTAGGAAGTTCTCAACACAAATACTGCTTAAGTAAAAGCGCAGATCCTCAAAAACTACTTATATATATATATATATTTTTTAATACAATCATTGAAAGAGGGGTCAACTTGGGGTCCGATACCAATACAAAGGGGGTTGGCCAGTAACCGATATTTAGGCCGATATTTTAAGTCATTTAATTTGATGCAAGTTTATTCAATCTCTCAAATAGCCTATAGTTAAACATTAATTATTATAGTAAGGATTTCAATCATAGAAATATATAGAAATATGTATAACAGAGATCGACCGATGTGGGTTTTTCTAAGGCCGATATGCACCAACGATATTTTTGGCCACATTTAAAAAAATGTCTCATCTATAATTCTGTGTATGATGCTTCTTGTCATGTCAGTGTTAAATTGTAACAACAGGGGGCACTGCATGAGGGGCATTGGGCTGATTTCTACAGGATATTCATGTTTAGTAGGAACTTCTGCTTCTGCTTGTCAAATGAGTTTATAGTCACATTTCACAACTTGCAGGGTCACTTTCACAAAGATGCAAGTCTATAAAATTGATCACAAATGCCCCACAAATATCAGAGTCTACAATAGCAGAAAAAAAAAACAGGTATAGTGCCTTTAAGTACAGTACCTATGCAAATTTACCAAACGTACTTGGTTCCACAAAAGTAAAATGTGGCCTTTTTCAAGAGGAAACCCCAGAACATGGCTAAAGTCATATAACAAAGCTGGTCTCAAACAATTATTACCTTTATACCTTATAAATTATTACTGAAGTATCCTTGAAGCCGGCGCTCTGTGCAGTTTTGTGAGAAAGAAAAAAGGTTTTAGACTCGAGTAATCATCGTGCTGTCAGTCCTCCAGTGGCCACTTACTGTCTATAAAAATTAATGTTAACTTGACAAGGAAAACACGCAGCATGTGCAAAATAACATCGGGGCATGTCATTATCGCTCCCTGAAGCACAGTATGAATCAAAAAGCACTCGGAGGGCTTTAAATTTGGTGAGACATAAAGTACTGAACATTTATGTGGTAATTATTGTGATACAACTATATATTAACATGCGCTGCACAACGTGAGTATGTTTTATGACTACTCCCTAAACAAGAATAAAACAGTAAAGTTATGTTACTGATTCCATTTCACAATTGTTTCTGTCAGCGTCTTCGACTGTCCGTCGGTGTAGCCGGCATTAAATGTGTCGACTTGAGATTACTGATGTGTAAATAAATAGAAATCTGGCCTCTCGCGGCGTTTCTGAGCGGAGCCGGGGAGAGCACACTCATTCATTCCAGCAGTTTCCTGTCCACGTTCCAGTTCCGTTCGATTTAGTTGAGGCAGATTCACTGGCGTCCCACTGAGCGCACGGTGTAGCGTTACAGCGCGGACCACGAGAGTAATTCATTCAACAGTTTTATGGCAAAACTCAGGGGTGGAAAGTAAACACAGCCTTTTCTTCTGACTCAATAAAATGCCCGGAGGGTACAGTTTCAGACTATGATTTTTACTTCAGTTACATGCATATAAAATCTAATTCAGCAGCATTAGCAGTAGGAGCAGCAGGAGCTGTCACTGTAGCAACTGCAATCATAGAAATCATGTCAGCAAAATGAAAAGCAGAGTGTGTGGAAGTGGTAAGTTGTACTAGTGAGGAGCAGGAGCAATGAGAATTTTAATGACAATTCATCCACATGAAGCATGCAGATAATGTATATTGGCCTTCCATCAGCACCAGTGGAATGGATAATAATGTTTACATGCAAACCAATAATCTGATCTGACTTCTGAAGTTCGTGACATAAAAACGGCATAATCTGATCTACATAAAATGAAATTGATATAATCTGATTTCTTATGATCTTTCACACAAGTGCATAAACTAACATAAAAAAGGCCAAACTAATGTCCCAAAGATAAAAGATGCAGATTAGTTTGTGGCAAAAGCACAGCTGATGGTGGAGTGGTTTAGGCTCCAGTCCCCACTGTGATTATTGACTGAATTGTCTCTTCTCTTCACTCTTACATTTGGGTTAGGCACAGTTTGTGCTTCAACTTATGTACTTTTTTAAGTTAAAAAATACAAGAAGCAAGTTCCATGTCATGCATACTAAATACTATATTTAAATGCCACTCACTCAGAAGCATATTTCATAAGATTAAGATTTGCAAACATCATGGAAATTTGTCCAAGAGCTAAAGTCTGGCACAAAGCATCTTTTCATATGCTGATGAATGCTCCAAAACTGCAACTGAATGTTTTAGACCAAAGACCACCACTATGGTCTTTTCCATCCATCTATCCATTTTCTTCCGTTTTATCCAGGGCCGGGTCACGGGGGCAGCAGTCTCAGTAGAGACGCCCAAACGTCCTGGACATGCCTGGAACACCTCCCGCGGGAGGCGACTTTTCGATGCAGTAACCCTTTGAGCAATGTCATCATTTTCCAATAAATTCAGATTTAGTGCTATTTTGAATCTAATGTAATGCTTTTTATTGACATTTAAGGCCTTCATTTTGGCACAGTTTGTTCAATGACATTTATGCCCCACGGAATCCCTGATCTTTTAATTCCTAATATCACTAGAATTACAAAAGGAAATAATAAACAGTTAACTGGTTTAAACTCTAGCCCTTAGAGCTAGTAAACCTGTGCTATATCCACTGGGCTCCCAAGCACAACATGGAACACTTTGGGTGTTTCTCAATTGCCAGGATCTTCCCTCCCGAGTCCACTTCAGTGACTTCCTAAGGGGTGGGCTTCTCCGAATTAGAGCCGAGTGTCCTGCTGCCGCCGCATTCACACACATTTGGAACAGCCTCAAGAGTGAGCGGCTGCAGCAGGTCACATGCATTTTACTTGCAACACCTCTACTGTTAAAGGGATTATACAGAGTTTAAAAATGTTCAAACTAGGTGTAGCTTCATGGCTAAATAAAATGTGCATCCACAGGTGCATCCTTAGTAACTGAGCCAAACGGAGAAGCTCCGATGTCGTGGATTCCTCTGCAGAGGTTCAGACACCGAGGAATTGAGAAACATAACTCCATATTCATCCAAATATGAGGTGCAATCCTTCACCACCTGGATCTGCAGGGGGGTCTGATAGAAGGGAGGGGCGGGAAGATTGCTCTAACTCGGTTGCTCTAAAACAGGGGTGTCGAACACATTTGGGTCGAGGGCCAAAATCCGGCTTCCTCGGCGGCACATGTAAACAGGAAAATGCTATTGAGAAAACATTTTCTCCAATAAATGAATAATAATGAGCTGTGATTTTAAAATAGTGCTGATTTGCCTGGCAGGACTGTAAAAATAATAACAGCATACACTTGTATTGCACTTAACAAGCCTGTGTCACAAGTACTGTACTCATTATTCATTCGCTCCACAGTGTTATTGTAGCCACAGCCACCCTGGGACAGACTGGCCATTTATCATGTGGCTATTGTTTGTTGTTTATATCCTTTCTCTTATCACGTCAGTGCCCTCTGCTGGACACATTTAAGTTGCCCTCTGGTGGCTGGAATGAGCACAATGGTTATTTCCTTAAAGAATCATAACTCCACGCATGAATGGGCTAGAGGCTTACTCTTTTTCTTGTTACATACTCAGGGATTTATTCTCTATAAATCAGGGGCTGGATTAAATCATCTCGCAGACCGGATTTGGCCCGTGGGCCGCCAGCTTGACATGTCTGCTCTAAAAGTCCACATCTGCGCTGGCATGTTGATCCCTGGATGATCAGATTTGTGAAGTGAATATAAACACTTCAGATTGGATTATTGGGTTATCCAATTACTTCGGCAATCTGATTTTTCTGCTTTGAAAAACAAGCGCAAGGCATTGTTATGATAATTAGCTTTGATTGAGTATACAATAAAAGCGGTGGTATTGGTAGTTGTAAAATAGCAGGCGTAGTAGCTTATTTGGCAGCCAAGAAAAAGCTGTTGTAGTAGTAGTAGTAGTACTACTTGCAGTATATCATGGTGGTAATAGCATCAATAGTAGTAGTGGTAGTAGTTGTGGAAGAATATTAAAGTCAGAGTAATAGCAATAGCCTTCCAGTAAAAGTAGAGGTAGTAGTAGAAATGTGTAATGTTATAGTTTGTTTAATACTTGTATCAGTATTACATACTCGAGTACCTTTCAGTTCTGCACTAACCGAGGCAATGTCTCAACACAAACACTCGAGCGCAGCCAGCTCTCCAAAAGCACCACAGTTTTTGTCTACTGTGTAATGGATTGAGGTTTGACAAATTCACTTCTGGCTCTGAACTTTTTTTTTTTTTTTTTTGAGTGAGCGAGCGGAGCCGCTGGGAGGACATCCATCATACCTGAAGGTTTTTTAATGAAAAGGCAGCCAATCAAAGACTTGGGAGACGTTTAATTTGTTTGCCAGTCTTCTCATCTGTTCCTGCTCAAATGACTGATTAGGAGCTGATAAGAGGATCACTGTAACATGTGCGTCCCGGTTACAGAGATGACCAAAACAGACATGTAAGCACTCATTTATAACAGGCCTTTCTTTCAACCTAAACCTTGTAGGAAATCTAAGATAAAAGGAGTTTTGGGACCTGTTTTTGCTTGACCACAGCAGGTCCTCTTCATAATAGTAAGGAACGCCCTAAACCACATCAATACGTGACATGAGTAACGCTAATATTCGTTATCATTAAACTGCACACGTCCACAACATCTTCATAGTACACCTGGTTTAAAACCAAAATAAATCCCACTTCATTACCCTTTCACGGCATTTGAACAAAAAAAAAGAAGGTTATTTAAAACTCTTCCCATTATTCACCTCATTTAATCTCTGCACAGCACTGTTCTTCATTACAGCTTGACCTTCGCAGACGGCATAAAACCTGCTGCATCAAAGTGTCTTGTTAAATTAGTAACTTCATTCCATACCGGTTTTAGACGACCAAATCTTCAATCAAAGGAGAGCAAAAGATTTATCTGTCTGCAAAAAGGGACACAGGATACAGGAGGGCATTGTTGTGATCAAAATGAGAGGTGTTAGAGTGGATGCGAGTTTGTCATTGAAGCTCTGGCCTTGACAGACTTGTCTCCACTCGGTGGCTCACTAAGATGGTTTTATACTGTGAGAAACAAAGAAAAAAACCTCCCTGATTTTCAGCTCATCCTGCACCCTCAGTTATATGGTACAGGCGTAACAACATTTTCAAGAAAGTGACGTCAGCATTGCATTTTTATCGGGTTTATGAAACAAGAGGGTCCAGGGCTGCGACATTATCACCTTCCTTCTTTCCTTTCTTCCTTTCAATTGCAACTATCAAGATAGATAGGTAGGTAGGTAGGTAGATGTAGATATAGATATAGATAGACACAACGACAGTCTTGCACCTTCAGAAGTCAGACCGACATATCAGATGACTCACTTCTCACTGCAGGCAAATCTATTTACACTCACCACAATAATAGTCCCATAGTTGGTACCATAACCACATTTGCAACATCTCGGCAGGACTATCCCATAAAGACCACCCTCAACATTTGACCTTTAGACGACATGCCCGTGTCAGGTCAACAACGGGAGAGCACAATGACCTCAAGAACTCCCTTCTATATCCTCGGCTCTTTGACAACAATCTAACATATCAGAATATAGGAGAACCTTGCTATTTGATCAACTCTTTTCAAATTTGGTATTAATAATCCCAAAGAATGCAATTACTGTAAATAGTTGCCTCCATTTCCTTTGCAAACCATCCATGGGGTCTTCTTGTGGTTCTTGAATTAGTCCATCACTTTATATTTAAAGGTTTATCATCCCCGGTGTGTTCAAACGGTTAACTGTGCACTAGACCTTGCAACATGCGTTAATCTTAAATGTCGTCGCAATTCTTGTCAGAATAATCAGCCCTACAGTGGATTTTATATTGTTACAAGTTACAACCCTAAAAACGATCAATCACTCAGTGGCGGGATAAGCTTTGAACTTTTCTTAATCAGTTGCATCAAACAATCGAATTTCCCTTGCAGAATACGAAAGCTGAAAATTGCCTTCCCAGTCATGCATGTGTGCTTCATTAGACCGTGCCATTGCGTAAACATCCTTTACTCCCCTCTTACATTTACAAGGTCAGAGCCAAATAAAGCCAAACGTGACTGGGACATTCCTGGACATCAGCCACATGTTGGAAAATCTCAAAATCCCAAGGACTCCCAAGACTGGAAACCTCCTCCTCACCTCAGCATCCCCTGCCTCCTTAAAGCAGCTGCAGGATATGGGGGCTTAGGGCAGCGCCCTACTTTTACTGCGGTGCCCCCGGTTCAAAATCTATGGTGATGTGGCTAACTCCACGTAGACTTTCTGACCCCTCGCTGGACCGTTTTCAGTGGGTTGCGAGCCTTTGCCAAAACTCTGATAGATTGCTTTGAGAGTTCGTCCCATATTCAGGGCTTGAGTTATTACAACTTCAAAAGAAATATGGTACTTTGATATTCAATATATTATAAAATAGGGCCAAACGGCATATTGTTTCAATCAAAATTAGAAATGTGTATTTTTTGAAGGGGTTGCAGCTTCTTTTGGTTGTTAAAAGATACCAATTAGGAATCAAAGGCCTTAAAGGTGCATTATGCAACTTTTTATGTGGAAAAAACAGCTGACATTTTTGCGTATATGATGGAAAGTAAAGGCGCCATGCTGACCACTCACACAGCCACTGGGTCACTACAAGGTCAACTACACACACATATCAACTCTTTTTTCACATAAAAAGTTGCATAATGCACCTTTAATTATCACAGTCTTTGTGATAATTACAACCAAACAACATGCAATCTGGATACAGTTGCGAGTAACTGTGCATCCCCAGTGTAGATTATACTTATTATATTGGCACACCGGCAACAGGGAGTGAATTCTCCAGAGCTACTAAAACTTGGTATGAAAAGCATTAGTCGCCAGGCCATTCCTCATTTGTTGTGCAACCAAATGGAGGAACAATTTTACCGAATCCAAAAGGACAATCATAGCTTGCTGAACGCGTTAACAGCTTTGCACAACATTCTCTGGGCCAAACAGTTCATACTTCTCTTCCAATTTTAATTAATGCCGAGTAGGCTTGAAAATGGCACGGCATTTCGCAAAAAAATAAATAAAAAAAGTGCAAAGCGCAACAGGTGACCAGAAAGAGCAGTTTGAAACCTTTTGTCAGGCAAAATTTAAATCCACTTATAAAACATTATTTGTCACAGTGGAGAAATGTGTCATAGTGTTGGATAGGATACTTAGAGGCCGGTCAAAATGACGACTGATGATCAGCTAAGAGAATCAGGTATATCAAGACGTTTATTAGCCTATTAAGCACAAAGATTAAGAGCTATTGCAAATCTCCATGAGGACTGTGCCAACTCCTATATCAAGTTTGTTTGGAGATTTAGTACCGAAGAGTAAAGCTATAAAACAGTAATGGGGGGTGGGATGATAAAATTAGATAGTCCTCAAAAGGACATTGAATTTTCTCTGACCACCGAAATTAATCAGCCAGGATTATTACGCAAAATGATATCCTACATTCTTGAAAACTGATATTGCAAAAGTAATTGTTGGACATTCACAGAAGCCTAAAAAAAAGGGAATTTGAAAAATGTAGAGCACAAGTGTCTGTGTCCTGGCACAGCTGGCCAGATGCAAACCACATGTTTACATAGTGATAAGTGTTTTTGAAGTAGCTCACTGTGCACGGTGTTCCTCGTGCCCTTGCAGCCTGGCATAGCAACTAAACAGTCACACAGTTTATAGATTGAATCACGTCTTCTTCACGCGTAACTGCAGCGTCATACAGAAACGCAAACAAAGTTCGGATCGTGTCCAAACATTTCACAGCCCGTAGTTTAATTTCCTGAATGCCGGACGCGCGAGATGAGATGCCATGTTTGAAATTGAAAATAAATATATGGCGTATTAAAAAAAAAAAAAAAAGTAAAAAAAAAAAGAAACTGAGCAGGCCTAATGCTGCGACATCAACTGGCTAATATATTAAACAACCTGTTGCAGCAGACCAGCGTGAAGCACTGTAGCTTTAAGTTGAATAAAACTCAATATTCTTACCTCCACTTGCGCGTAAAAAGGACCAGTTGTTGGCAAAGTTTACGCGGACGATGTGGAGAGCGGAGTCCAGGTTGCGAGCGCGGTTATCCCGTCGGTAAATCTGTGGAAGCTGTAAGGCCGAACAGCGGGACAAGTTCAGGGGCACGGGGGCTGTTATGGAGCGGCGGAGTGTCGCTGTGTGAGCCCCGAGGCGCACGGCCAGCTGCGATAACTGGGATCACGGCAAGGTGGAGTCAGCGAGGCGAGGCGACTTCCGGCAGGATCCTTCAAAATAAAATAGCGGCCGAGATAAATGGCAGGACCCCTCTGCAATATGTCACGCAAATGTGTCTTACTGCAAACATTATATCACAGTACCCTCTCAAATCATTTTCATGTGGTCAAAAACAAACAACAAACACATTCTCCGTGCCAAAAAACATATATATATATATATATATATATATATATATATATATATATATATAATAGAGATGTGATTTGTGAGCAGTGTTATAATAATAAAGTACAATTGAAATGCAGCTTGAGTAATTAATTCAAGTTAAAATGTGCGTACTTTTTAGAGAGGGTAGTGAAAAAAAAACAGACAAACAGAGCTTATTCTTTGGGAGCCATTTTAAATCAATTGTGGCACCTGTGTTGGGGAACAAGTTCCGGTATAAACAAGGCAACCAATTATTGATTACTAAATTAGTGATCATTTGGTTTTAATAATCAATGTTTAGTCCCATTTACTCAATTAACCATTGTGGCACTTTACACAGCATGACCGATAAAAAAGAAAAAGCCAAAGAACTATATGTTTAGTGCAGTTAGATTCAGTGGCCTTGATACAATCTTGCATCTACTGTCTATCTCTGAATATGTTGAAAAGAAACGGCACCTCCAGGCCTGCATTTGTGATAATAATGCGACTTCTATTGTGAAATAGTTCCTGTGTCGCAGTACATAAAGTAAACTTGATAAAGAAGAAATAACCCAAAGACGTCAAAACCACACTAGTCTGGAACAAATCGATCCATCTAATTCAGGCCTTTGGACACTTAACTGTTTGTTCATGTGATCTCTGTAAGCTCAAACAAATGAATTGTTCCCACATATAATTACTGATTCGGGCTTTGGGGGGGGGGGTTTATTTGCAAGCTGGTCATATTTCGACTATCCACAAATCTGTTCATCTCTTCATCTGTGTAAAATAGAACTGATAGGTATTATTTGTCAAAAATAATCACGTCATACATCATCAGAGCGGGTGCCTTGTTGCAATATTTCTGCAGCCACAGATATCTTGTTCTCATTATGAGACATGATTTCAGGTGTTGTTTGACAAGCAGCTGTTTGATGTCGACAGGTCAGGGTCAGGGCTGCGTGTGCATCTGCTAGGAGGAAATACAGTTCTCTGACAATTCAAGGCAAAAAAAAAAGTTTGATTAGATGTAAATTTTAGAAGTCAATGCTATGACTCTGAAACCTTCAAATATTTGCAGTGTGCATGCATGATACCATGCTGAACTATATGTAGGACGAGTGGCTTGGTCATCTAGGATAAGAGATCAGATAGGACTTTATCGATCTCACAGTGGAACAATTCATTTGCTACATCAAAATGTGCAATCATGTAAGAAAAACAGATAGGTATCTTCAGCCCTCTGGTGAAATATCATTTGTTGCTGATGAAGCTGCTTCAGGTGAGAATCCAAATGTTCAAACACAACCCAGTTCATATGACAGCTTAAGAACCATTGTCTCTACTTATTTGGACCAGTCTTTGACCATCGTGTAGCAGAGCATGCCTTTGAATGCATCTTATTGTGGCTTTATGCATATCGACTGAACGGAAATTACTGCAAACTCATTAGTCGAAACCCCTGAGAGGAAACCGTTAACAAAAAAAAAAACATGTGACCTTATTGTTTCATACGAGAAAGCACGAAGGCTTTTCAATGGGACAATTACAGGGCCACTACAGGGCAAGATAGCAATTACTATAACAAATTACACTACCCTTTTCCCCAAATATAGTTTAATTTGATCAGTTTGAAGAGAATTGAAGGCATTATTAGCAGGGAACACGGTGTATTGCGGAGATAGATGCCTAATTAAAGTGCATTTTTATTAGGCATCTTACTTTTTCATATCATCTGCAGCTCAATAAAACCTTCAATTATGTCTGCAAACAATGGCTGAATGCAACCTGTGTAATGTTTGTTTTTATTTGTCAAATGTCAAAAAAATTAATGGAAGCCAAAATGTAATATAATATCTGTTTGTAAATCCACAAAACTGTTTTCGATTCTGAAAATACCCAATGCATTCAGAATTTTCATGTATAGTAATATGTTTACACCAGCAACAAATATACGTCAGAGTAATCCATGCTCCACATCAAGAGGAGCCTGGCAGAAGGAAAGGACGATTAAAATTCCCTTTAAACAAACATTTGCAGCACATGCATAATCAGGCTACTGTGAGTCTCGGGTCCCTCATACCTCCTGCTGTGTTAATCTTAAGTGTGACCCATTTGATGAACAAGACTGCTCCCTGCAACAGGTCCAGCACCACTGTGTTCATGTAAAACAAAGACACAAATGTAAGCAGAATGGACTTGTAAGGCAGATACAGATACAGTAGGCCGTAGGTGCAGTTTCCTTGGTGATGGACCAATGGGGAGCCAAGCCTTCAGTGATCAAATTTAAGTACTACATGTAGGCTACAAGTGTTGTACATACAGTATTATATAAAACTTATGGGACGTTTCCCTGTCGTTGGTGACAGAGATGACAATTAGAAACTAACTGTTGACCTGTGTAAGTGTATTAAATCTTCAGTGTATTTCAAAATCTCTAAGCGTTACGGTAGCGCAGCGGGTTCAATTCCCACCAGGATGAGGCCCCTCTGTGTGGAGTTTGCATGTTCTCCTCGTGTCTGCTCCGGTTCCCCTACCACTAAAAACATGTGCAATAGGTGAATCCTCCTGCCAGGTGATTCTGACCATCAGCCTGGCTCCACATCATGGAGATGGGTCCCTGGGCGCGGCACTGCCGTCGACCACTGCTCCTTGCGGGTTGCCCCAGCGGCATCGAAAGATGGGTTAAATGCAGAGGACAAATTTCCCTACAGGGACAATAAAGTATACAAACAAACAAACAAACAAACAAACATAAGAAAAGAGGTTTGCACAAATTCAAGTGATACTAAAGGTAGTTTGGTCAACCCCATCTCCACATGGCCCTACGGTCACCATGCTGCTCTAGCTGCAGGAGCTAGTGACTTCTGCAGTACACCAGTCTGGCTGGTGTCATGCCCTTTTTTTGGCAGGCGCAGTCACTGAAAGTTCTGTAGGCCAAGTCTTGCAGTACCTGGTTACAAACGGGTCACTCCTCTCCTGAGCAACCTGCCCTGAAGCTTGCGCCTCTGTGTCGACTGTCGAACACAGGTAAACGAGGTGCAAAGTTTCTTCTTTTTTTTTGCAGTAGTAGTAATGTCAACCTGGCAATAGCCAGATTGATATTACAGTGCCAATAACATTAGCACTGATGTCGAAATGAGATTGCTCCAGTTTAAATTGTTTGAGAATAGAACATACAGCTTTGTGTTTTAAGTATGTAGTAGCACACCTCAGGTCTTTCCATCGTTGTTAATTAGCATAATTGAAGAAACAAATGGTGGTTCGGCTTTAAAAAAAAATCAGCACGAGCTGAATTCTCAAGGTGTATTTGTATTTAATTTAATGTCGTCATATTGTAATAATAATCTATCCGTCTGCGCCATCAGCCCCTCTGTCCACCACCAACCATTCATACATTACAGTCTCCCATCCAAGTATCGACCAGGCCCTCCCCTGCTTAGCTTCCAAGATCTGATGGGATCGGGCAGAGCAAAGGCGGTATGGCCATTGTAAAAGTAATGTGTGTGGTACTTCATCATTAAACAAGAATACATTGCTTTTCATGCGTCGTTGCCGGTGCTCCAGAGAAAGCATTTCAGCCCAAGTGAAGAGGTCCCAAGGCTGGAGCATTGCCTGAGCACATCACCTGTACACCTTTCTCCCATCTTAGCCAGTTTTCTCGTCTGCTGTTAGCTGTTGTTATCCTGGTTGGTGTTTCTGAAAGCCCCATTTTCCCTTCAGTGAAAAACGTCCTTCCCGTGTCCCGGCCTAGTGCCACACCTGCCAAGATAATCATTCAGAAAAGACTCCGTGCTCATTTCTCCCCTCTCCAAATCCAATTTAGGTGATTACATTCAGCGGCAGACTATCAGAGCCGCGTTTGACATTACCAGCTAATGGACTACAGTCTTTACATTGGCCCAAAGCCTACAGGAGTCAGCCGCAGGTTACAATGATGTGCCCCTGGATTTTCCTTTGGGGTGATAGGCGCTGAAGGAGCAATTTGGAGCAAAATGAGCTCTTTAACCTCTTGTGCTTTTAGTGAAGGCACATAACTAAGGGTTACAGTGGGATTGCAGCATGAGCAGGTCTCAGTCCAGGCCATTGGTTTCCGTAGCTTCCGAATACTACGTGGATGGGGTTGTGATAACACACCAACCAACCAACCAACCCACTGGTGGGCTTTTTTATTTCTTTAAATAAGACAGCTCCAACTGCTATGTCAGGTCTCTTTTGTTTGGAGCAAAACCCTTTCACTTGTGTGTAAGTGTCAAATGTTTACTACATCGTAACTGCAGCTTTACTGTAGAAAATAAATAAGCAATGTGTTATCCAATACCTTATTTGGACGACGACTTCACATTCGGGCGGCTATGGTCAAAGCAAAGTGGCAACATCTCCATGACCTAAACATCTCAATAACGACTCCCAACGCAGATAGAGACGTGTTATTCTGATGTGATGAAACATTTTACGGGCCTCCATGTTGCACAGTGCAAGGCTAGAAATACATTTTGGAAAGTAAACAGTAAATGTCATAATATGGGGAAAATGTTTTGGTGGAGAAAGTGTTTTGGTCCGGAAACATCTGGCACAAAGAAAAGAAGAAGTCCAGTGTGCCCAGGGGAGCGATGGATCTATCAACAAGAGGAACACACTAGACCTGTTGCACTGTGGTCCATGATGCCCCTCCCAAGAGGTCACACTGTAGTTAGGGCAAGGGTCACACACACCAAAGAAAAGCTTCATGTGTCTAATATGGCTAAATGCAGCAAGTGAATACAGAATGGTAACAATCCATAATCAAAGGAGTTCACAGTGACATGAACCGCCGCACTACGAGAAAACCAGGAATATGGAGAAGTAGCTGACCTTGACCCGATGCTTCTCGTCGCGGGCCGGGTCAAGTGCACGCTGACCCGGGGCTCTCGGGAAGGGGCATATTTGTAGAAGTGAGAGTGGAAGTAGAAGTTGAAGAGGTTGCTGATTTCTGCGGCCGCCCGAGGTGACACCGAGGGCAAAACCATGGCGATCGCTGTGGGAATATCTGTTGTGGTGACGTAAACACTACATCATGTTGTGGGTGCATCACTGTTGTTGGCATAATAGAAGGAATGGATGACATGAGCTATTGCCAAACAGGAAACATGAAACAGCGATACACACGTTTTTTCTTTTCTTTTAGGTCTTACTTTACTGATCGGATTTTGCAGAAAGTAAATCACAACCGCACATAAAGCTGCACTGTGATCTTGAAGAGCCACACAACCTGAATTCTGGGTAACAACAGGGCAGGGCTTTGGGAGCGTGCACTGGCGTGTATGAGCGTGCATGTACCTTGGATGTTTTGCTGCTTGCTTCCTGTAACGCACTCGAGAGGTTGTTTATTGCGAGCGCTGTTCCTCGCATTCTGCTCAGGAACACGCCGTGATGTGGGAGTAATGCTGCTCTTGCCCCAAAAACCAATTAAAACCAACCAGAAAAATAGCCAATGCTGCGTCCCCCAAATGAGAACGCCATTATACAGCTTCAGAAAAAAATACCGCATTTTTCCTGATGAGATGGGGAAAAATGGGCAATGGTTCAAACTAATATCATTTTCGGATGTATTTGTACGGACTAATCCAGTAGAGCAGGACTGAACAAAGAACTGAGCAGGAACTCAACCAGGTCTAAACTAGGACTAAACCATTTAAACAGAAGGAAAGCAAGATCTAAATGGGATGTAAGCCAGGACTTATGGACACAGACAAATGAGGGAGGTGTCGTTTGCTGAATGGATAACCAGTGTAGCGCTTTGAAAAACTTTATTATTATTATTATCATTATTATTATTATTATTATTATTATTAACCTTTGAAACTAAGTCTGGCAGGGAGAGATGCATTGCATTGTGTATGTCTTTCTATTAATAACAATGCATTAGATATTTTTCTTTGTTTTCCCCTTGGACAGAGAGTGTGATGAGTGTGTGTGTGTGTGTGTGTGTGTGTGTGTGTGTGTGTGTGTGTGTGTGTGTGTGTGTGTGTGTGTGTGTGTGTGTGTGTGCGTGTGTGGTATATGGCATACCCTCACGGTCTCTCATCCAGGAACTAATCAGGCTCTAGCTTGCCCAGCTTTCGAGATCTGACAGGATCTGATCATTACCGGCGCGTGTGGCCTGTCATAGAAAAAGGCCACGTGTGCTAAAGTTTTTTTCTTTGATTACAGCATACATTTGTTGTTGCATTGTTTCAATAAGCGATGTTAAAAGATCCAGTGTTGCATTCATTTTTCACCAGGATTTTGTATGATGGGAGAGTGTGGCCACTGCACTAAGCCGTCTCCAGCACGTTCCAGAGATTCTCTGGACTCTGGCGGCCGATCCATGTGTGAAAATGATGTCTCACTCTTTCATAATGTGAGCCCCATGAATCCTGACATTATCATCTTGGAATATGCCCGGGCCATCAGGGAAGAAGAAATCCATTGATGGAATAAGCTGGTCATTCAGGATGTTTGGGCACATAGTGTTGCTGAACCAACCTGACCATCTGCAGCAGCCCCAGATCAGAGCAGCCAGTTAAATCCAGGCAGCAGCTGACTGTTTGTTTTTCTTGGGGGTTTACGACAATTTAATCAGTCTTTTGACCTGAAATGACCTGCAGTGCGGCTTTAACAATGCAAAATAAATAAAATACTCCTATGTCCCATCAAATGTACTTTCACCTCCGTTTGGGAACCACTGGTCTCCCCTGTCGAATCCTAAATCAACAGTTCGTGCTTTGGCTTATACTATTTCTCCATTTGAAAGAATGAGTTTTACACTGGGGTCTTGTGAAGCCTTTGCGAGGTTAAAAGCCCTTTAACGGCCGACTTGAGTTTCATATCGCCGATAACTCACTGGGTCCTGGCTTTGGAGCAACTGTGAGGGAGAGAGCAGATTTACGGCAGCGCGACAGATTAACAGCTCCCCTCTGTTTTGCATTTGGTCAAACATTTTCATTTTATTTCTATTTACAGTGTAAAGTGGGTTGATCTTGAACTCATTTCCCAAATAAAGATGTGTGTGATTTTAGACAGCAAGATGCAAAAAGAGACGATCGGGGAAATAATGTGTAATGAATGAAACTTTGGTCCATTTCCATGAACCTTTTGTCACTTACAGATTTACTCATAGGGGAGTGAAACCAAATATTTGACTCAAGTTTGAGTACTTTTACAGCAAAATAAAGTAACTCAAGAAGAAATAACAAATAGTGCCAATTTAAAGACTGTTACTAAGAGTAATTTAACTGGGAATGTATTGATGGACAGGTTTATTATACATGTCTCTTTGCAATTCACAACCAGCATCTATGCAGAGATCAGCCACTGTGCCACCATGAGCCGTTTGTTTGTTTACTCATTCATTCTGTGAATTGTTTATCTGTTTTCTCCCCAAACTATGGCACTTGGAAGGGAAAGAACTAGAGATGTACAGTACGTGCTGTTGTGAGTGGAATTCCAGCGCCTTCTAGTGGATGATGTTTGCAGTTACAACATCAGGGAGTTGATGCCTTTAAATGTAATGACTTTTTAAGATTTTAATTCCCCCTTTTGGGATTGCTTCTAATCTAGATTATCATATATGGAATTTCTTATTTCTTTATAGTACTTGTTTTATAATTTTTGCTTTGGATCTTGCTGACTAAATGTAAGTTGTGTTCACAAAATTGTAGATTTGTATGCCATGATGTCAGACGGACGTGATCAGTCCTGTCACATTAGTTTCGTAGCTTTAAGTCTTGAAGTGTGATTAAATTAAACCACCGACAGAGGCGAGTAGGACCCAGTTACATTTACACAAGTACAGATTTTTTGAAGTCACTGTCCCTTGAAGGGTAATTTTACCGTATGGAACTTTTTAATTCTACTTAATATATATTATTATAAAGTATGCTCTTACTTAAGTAAAAAATAAAATAAAATAAAATAGATCTAGATTATATTTCATGTACGTCATTCTTCAGGGAAAAAAAAGTGCATCTTTCTGCCATTTCTATACATTATTTACACTATTTACATTGTTTCATGTTTTGTTGCTCATAATTTAGTACTGACTTCTACGATAAAACAGTTACTCAAGACTCACTCAGATCAGGCTTATAGTATACAAAACATGTCCAGTATGAAAGTGTAAAGCCCTGTCTTGGACTGTATCGCTTGGTGCAGATTAAAAACGTCATGTTGGCTGCTCTAGAACAGGTCAAAGGCTCAGACGCAAAAAGTTTGAGAAAACATCGGTGTGCACATTTTCATTTGTTTCTGTCTCTGACATCCCCACACACAGAAACGCCGCGCTCCTGCGCCCCAGACACTGCGGTTGGCGGACGTTGATCCAGTAGTGCAGTGGGGTGTGAGCGCTAATGGGATCCTGACTGACTGACCACATAATTAACTAATGGTGGAGAGACAGCCCTGTCACCAGACACCCCCCTGCCTGACCCCCCACATGCACCCTCCCCCCAAAGCACACCTGCTGTTTCTATAACACTGCAAAAAAAAAAAAAGGAACTTGCAAGAGCTAAAGAGTGATGAGTGTCGAGTATAGAGCAAAATAATATTACAAGTTAGCAGAGTTTAACACAACATAAAGCAAAGATCTCAAGAAGTATTACTAATCTGACCTGGGGCTTTTTATCATTCTTTATTATATATATTGATTGTTTTTTTATTTGTATTCTTTTCTCTAATCGCCACTGACCATCTTTTTTAAACTTCCAACTTCTCTTTTTACCCCAAACACCACCTGCTCCTGGCCCTAACCCGGCTGCTGTCCGTCTCCCCAGGCCCTGGGGCTGCGACTAACGGTGCTTAAGCCCGTTAAATATTCCCATCAATAAAACAAAAGCCTCTCCGCAGGTTCCTCGGCCTCCCCCTAAAACCGTCCCTTAATCCTCGCCTGTGTAGGTAATGTTTAACTTCTCCGCGCTGGCTCGTTTGAATGGTTTCCTCTACAATGGCGATTGCGGCCGACGCTGGAGGTCACGGTGTTATGGCGGGGTCAACGTGGCGGTAGGGACGCCGCACTTATTGTTGTTGATTTATAGTTTGGTCTCGAAAAGCCGTCTTTGTGCAGGAGAAGAAAAGGCAGGAATGTCCAACGATACATTTGGCGGCCTGGTGCGGTTTTAGGTAATGATTGAGCACGCTGGGCCGGATGGGTGCGGTAAGGTCTGCATTGGACACAAAGGTAGGCCTAAAACAAAAAAGTACAATATGGTAAACAGTTAATAACACAAATGGATAACTCTGACATCAGACTCATGAACACTCAACAACCTGTTAGCCTGTTATGTTTGCACGAAATCCTAAGGTAAGTGAGGCACATTTGCACAGCAGGACCTTTTTCCTCTAAGCAGAGGGCAGAGAGCTAAAAAACAACTTTTTTTTTTTTTTTTTTTTACATATGAATCGATTTGACCTACCAACTCGATTTTTTAAATCATATCGATTTTTCCCCCCGCCCTAATGAATATATCTAGCACCTTCTTTACAACATCTTTATTTCTTTTGCTCCCTTTATTCAGCAAACACCGGCGCTGGATAAAGGAGGCAATTGAAATCCACAAAAGCTGACTAAAATACTATAAGAAAACAGGAAAAAAACACAAGTAACCAGATCAATTGTGATTTATTCCATACGAATCCCATTTGAATTCCACCAACAACAAACCAAAATTTACCAAAGCAAATCTATGATGAAGTGCTTTTACACTGTAAGAAGTTGCAGCACTAATATAACTTTTAGTTCTTCTACTTATATTCAAGTACTTTTGACGAAAGCTAATATCCTTCATCTCTAACACAGTGCTTCCCAACCCGGTGAGGATGTTTGACCTTTGCCTGGCCATAAAATCATTATTTGAGTAAATTAAGTTGTTAAAAAGAATCATCAAATAAAGTGCTCCAATATCTGTTTATTTGTTTGAAATCAGTGCTTATTGGCAATTATTTTTATGTTTTGATACATTTGTGAGGGCATGGGTTTGAGCTCGTGCTTGTAATATAGTCCAGTATTTTCCAACCAGCTGCTGGGGTAGAAGACAAGGAGCAGAAGTAATATCAACCTAAAACAGGAATAGTACTAGGAGTATTAGTAGTAGTCTATTAGTAGTAGTAGGCTTGTGTAAGTCAATCAATTAACCAGTAGGGGTCACTGTAAGCACACACTGAGAAAAGAGCAGAGGCAGCACTCCATGTACAATGATGGAAGTGCTTCTCATTGATGCCCTGGTCCCAACACTGACCCTTAACCCCAATAGTCACCAATACAAAAATATGAAACATGGGTCTGGTCACCGTTATCGCGATACTATAAATACATAAATCTCATCAGATTTGTGTTCCTTATTCACCATCCCAGGCATGCTCCTTCTAATTTGTGATAAGACTAAAAGGAGAATTCCATGCATGATGAATATCTTACATGACATCAACTCACGCAGCATTCCTCCAGCTCCTACCATTGATTACGCCGGCGCTCTCCGAGGCCGTGAGTTTAAATATAGCTCCGTTTCTAGTCTTTTTTTCATGTGGCTGGTTCGAGCTTGCACCTCCTGACCCGCGCTGCTGTAGCACATCCCTGCATTGACTGCGTGTTTGGATAAAAAAAAAACAAAAAAAAAAAAACAATGCTCGTGGGTCAGGAGGAGGCTCTGAGGGAGGAAGATTTATGGAGAATAGCATCACACGACTTAGGCATACTTATACTCACTACGCAGAGTAGTGGGGGTGGGATCCAGTCTTAACAACATGGATATCATATGAATTTCGAGACTCTGAATCAAGTGATATTTTTGCAGGTCATCAGAAATGTATTTAAGAGAGGTTTAAACCGAGCTCCACACCTTTATTCAGAACCATATAATGCCATCTGTCTCTCAATAAACTTTTTTTATAAGATTTTATTTGTGTGGCGAAACAGAAACAGTATTATCTCTGGAGATGTGTGACCATTAACCACCTGAACCGAGCACATTTTGTCCTGTTTGGCTTTACCCAAATCTGAAAGCTTCTTCAACAAAGCGTGACGACAAAAACGCTTAAAAAATGTGACAAAAACGTGGCAACTACGCAACTAAACAGTCACGATTTGTTTTGTAGGTTTTAGCTTTCAAATTAAGACACTGGCCTGTAGGCTGTAAGCTCCAGTCGAGAAGCTTTTAGATTTGGGTAAAACTGAATTGGAGAAAATGCGCTCGGTTAAGGTGGGGAGCACCTCACCTAAAATGCATCTGAGGGCCGCATTTGGCCCCTGGGCCACAGTTTGGGCACCCCTGATTTGGCCACATGCACTTGATTACATACATTGATTACTATGAGTAGATTGTTCTTTTGAATGGAAAATCTAGAAGTCTTGTGATAAATTATAACCCATTTGTTTCATAATCCCTTTTTAATCTAATATCCCCCCAAAAAACTCTGGAGACAACATAGAATAAAGTCGGTTTGAGGTGGCCATTTAAAAAAAAAATAGCATTCATATTATATTGGGAGTGTAAATGGGAAGTCGAGCCAGCCCCCCGCCCCCACTTCCCCTCACCCCCTTCTCTGCGGCTCTTATCAGGTGACAGAGCTGGGTTCGGTGTCACAGGCAGCTCCTGTTCATTCCTCTTCACACCATTGTTTCATGCGGGCCCAACAGAGCACTTGTCTGGATGTTGTACGAGGAAATATCACATTGAGATCTTCCGGCTTACAGCAGATAATAATGCCTAACCTGACGGTTGAAATTCAAACAGGAGAGAGACTTAAACAAATACACAAGTGGGGTCTGATACATACCGCGTTGTGGGTAAACTTAATCGCTTTGACCCCTGCACGTGTGAGGGAATAGTCGACTTCTTATGGGAAATATCTCTCCTGACCCACAAAGGAGGAGATGGAGAGGCTACGGTGGCTTACGGTTTTGCTGCTGCGGTTCGCTACAATCACTTTGTCCACATTGTGTATAAATCGGTGTCTGTGTCCTCTTTTGTTTTCTTAAAATTGAATATTCCAGCAACTATGGGCCTTAATGGGACCAGCCGACCATAGAAATTTCAATTCCTCATTTCATCTAGCCTGTATTCAGCGTCTTTGGACTGTCCCGGGTGAAAGTCCAGCGTTGAGACTCATAGTTTGACCAAGCTATCACGCTAGATTGCAATGAGGCCGGGATGCCCCAAGGACCAATTTTTGGGGACCCTCAAGCTGCTTGTTGAATTGGCACGCATCTCCAGAGATAATTCTACACAATTATAACCTCAGAAATAGAGGTCGACCGATATGGGTTTTTCTAATGCCCATGCCGATATGCTCGGCCGATATTTTTGCCGATGTCTGGTCTATAATCCTGTACAAATATAAATACTTTTGTTTTACAACTTTAGGTGATTCAATCATAGTTTCCAACCCAGCTTTGACTAGCATTAACATACTGCTGCTAACCGCTGCATTTAGCACGGCGATCAAAAATACAATTGCGGAGGTTAAAAATTCTCCAGGTTCTACTTCAAAATGACCTGCAGCATGTCCATATTGACAGAGGTTTAGTGAAACTAACTAACTTTAGTCAAACTTCTAGCTAAACAATTTTCATTGCGATTTTTCTCTCGTCCCCTGAGGCCAAGGGAGGACTTGTTTTAAAGCCCTGACTTCACTCTTTCCAATGCAACAAACGGGATGTCTCTTTCACTTTTGGTCCCAGAGATATCAGCTTTTATCGGCACCAGCTCGCCTGATAACCGATATTGGACAATCTCCAAATATTGGCCCGATATATCGGCCAACCTCTACTCAGAAACTCAGAAACTAGCCTTTTATTGTAAGGCAGAGCTGCATTAAAGTTCCAAACCCAAACTAAGAACTGAGGCATGGTCTCTTAAATGCACCCAGTTGGATGTTTCCCTCTGTGGCCCTCTATGCCATATACACTTCATTATGTGGCGCTCTATGAAAAAAGTTTGGACGACCCTATCCATTCCCAGTTATATCTATCATGTCACTAATATTGCATCAATAGTAACAGGAAAGAAACAAGAAGCAAATCAGAGCAGCAGAAGTGTCGGCACGGCCTTGTTCCCAAATGTCATTACAAACATCTGATTCAATTTGCATTTGCCCACTGTGTTCCGCTTGTGAAGCTAATGCGCTCTTTTTCCAACCCTGTCTGAACAATTTGGAAATTCCCAAGTCCCGGCGTGGGAGCGTTCGGATGAAAAGTCGTCCTCCTCATCATTGGCCATTAGCGGCTTAAAAATGCACAGGAAAGACAGCAGACAGCACGCAGAAGGCATCAAGGGCATGGACTCCACGGCGACAGGAGAAAATGTAAACGGTGACATAGGCCTTTCAAGTGCAATCTTGGCATCTGGGCACGAGAATACGGATAACTCCAGAGTATTGATTTGGAAATACTTTTTGGAGATGTGATAAAGCCTAAAAATGCTTAAAACCATGTGACTATTAGAGGAAAGAACTCATTTAAAGCTAAATTAGATTACACTTCAGGGCAACAACAAGGAGTACTTTATCAGAGACCAGAAGAAGTCAAAAGAAGAGGTGGGTATGGCACACTGATGGAGAGGATCAAAACTTCTTTAATCAGAACGCATTTCAATCTATTTACGGCTTATAACAAAACGTGAAATGACATGGTATTTCTAAAGAATAGACCACACAATCTGCAAAAGTAAAAAAAAAAAAGTAAACAAATGCTAATAGATACGGCCAAAAGACTCTTAGAGAAGAGTAATCAATATTCATCATTCAACTCAAGCAAGAGAGATGTTCCTTCAAGATAAGCGATCAAATATAACTCTATATCTACTTCTGAGGAAATCTACGTGTCATGAACCTGCGCGTAATTGAAGCATCTTAAAGGACCTCCATGGATTTGTCTGGGGGCAGTGTGGAGGTGGTTCAGCCCGGATGGCACCCCCATGAAACAGAGCTGCACGAGGAATGTTTGAGGAGGCGTGAATGTGATCGGACAGTGCACTGTGCGTTTTGCTGGAAGAGGCGAGCTCCACGTGATGCTTCCGATTGGGAAAGACCGACGGAATGCGCTTTTGCAAGAGCCGCAACATCACCTCCCTAAAAAAATCGTACTTTGATTTGCAGAGGTTTGCTATTCTGATCAGAAGAGACAACAAATGCAACAACATGTTTATTGAAGTGACAGCTTTGGCAATGAGACTGGCAGGTAGACATGATGAGATGAATGGAGAGAATGGAGAAGCTGTCAAGTGGGGTGCTGGGGGGGTTCTTCGGATGCTGCAGTGAAGATGGTGCAGAGGATGGCTGGCAGAGAGAGTGCATTTATTAGCTTGACAGGTATAAGTGGCAGGTTGTGAGTGATTTTGACAGACAGGTAACAAGAGATAGGAAGGAGGTCATCTCCCTGGTTGAATAAAATCTTCATAAGTCTCTATGCCCTGCAGTCTTGTACGTGTGCACACATAGAAACATAGAGCTGGGAATCTCGATCATGGGCTGGAATGCGCTCCCTCCCTTTGATGTTTCTCAGAAGGGACTATTTATACAGCAGCACTTGTTGTGTGGAAAGTGGTGCGCACAGACCACTGTACACAGCACAAACGCTGCCCTCCTTATCGACAGGAACCCAAAGTTCCTCAGTGGAAATGTCTTTGTTCGCCTGGGCTGCCACACAATGAACGCGACTCAGTGGAGACTAGCGCACCGAGGCCTTCACCATTCCTCACATAGCAGAGCGTAGGCGCTGGCCTTGTAGGAGCCATTAAAACTGTGAGCTCTCCACATGCACACACTGTATACTGTACGTACAGCACCTGCTACAGGAAAGGCTCTTTCTCTATTCACAACGGTTTTGGTGCTTGTGCCCCTCTTTGAACACTGCACGCCAAGATCAAAATGCCCTTTTCGTCTGCAGTAAAGGCCATGTATGGTCTGTCCTTTGGTTTATCCCATTTCAATAGGTTGTGTTCACTTGACATCATAATAATCTAAAGACTAAAGAGCATATACAGTTTGATACTGAGCTGGCAGAAGCTCTAGAATTGTATTGTGATAACTACTATATGGGATTTAACTTGGTTTATGGCGATACTGGACCTACCCACATGAAACAAAATTTAGCAAAAAGTCCAACATCTTCTCTGTCAGCACAATGAGCACATAAGAATTACAGCAAGGTCCAATTATTTTCTCACGAAGTTGTCCAAAAGTAGAGAAGACAATCCTCAAAGACATAAGCTTGATGTTGGTGAGTAGAGGGGACTTTAATATGGTTGGTTAGTGGATGTATTCACTGCCAGATATCAGCTGTAGAGCTGTGCTTGTCAATCTCCCGGACCACCACTCACTCACACACACACACCACATGAATTCAACTCAACTACCATGACACACCAAGAAAACATGAACAACAGGAGCCGTGGTCACATCATCAAGCTCATCTGTTTGAACAGCTGCCGTTGGACAGTTTTCCTTCCATTGCTCCATTTTCTGTCCCGGGTGAACAGGACTGGAGAAGCCAATGAGGGTGAGATTTTAACTTGCTACTCAGTGAACACTCTAAGCTCCCAGGATTCCCATTCTACCAAAGAGAATACAGTAACCAAATCTATTCATGGGTTTATGTAAAATTAGGGTTGTTGCCATAGCAATAACATAAAAAAGGAAGCAATTGAAATTTAGAGAAGCTTTATGGTCACGGTAATGCCAACAACAAATGCTAGTATACAATTATAATGAGAAGCTTTTTGCACCTAGGTCCGCTTTTACAGTGTGGGCAACTCAAGGAGAACGTTTCTTATTAAATTGACATTTTGTTGTTTATTATTTTCCATCTTTGTTGGTTATGGGCAAAAGATAAGAGGAGGTAAACATTCTTTAACTGTCGAGTCGTGTAACCATACTGTACATAAGGGGCATGAATTCTCCCTCTTCCTATCACAGAAGCTAGTTTCAACTTATCTTCATCAAATGAACTCTTCGACCATGAATACTACTCACCACCAAAAACATGAAAACCTGTCAGATGCACTTGAACATCAAATGCATCCATTCACACTCTTGACTCCCTGTGAAACGGACCCTCTGCTCCTGACACTAGACGCCCTGTGGTTGTGCGGCAGACGCCCAGACGCACACTGGCTGATCCTAATGACATGCCTCACGGCGGCAGCTCCTCTCCGCACCAAATCCTGTTACGGCTGGCTTTTCATGATGCCTTTAACCGCATTACTGTCCCCTCTCAAGTCCACATCCAATTTCCCCCTATCAAACAGGTAGAGCTCTCGCACGACCGCGCTGTGACTTGCTGGGAATTACAACAGAGAGGGGTTTCTTTGCAGCTCTGTGCTTCGTAACCACATGGGAACGGGAGCTTGGTCGAAGCCTGTACCTGATTATTTTGCCTCTTACAAACAGCTTAAGATGGAGCATTTTAAATTGTTTGTTTTAGTCTAAACCTATTCATAACTTTAACATATATATTATATTTCTAACAACAGCATGTTTTAAAACTTCCAGAGAGCAATGCTGCTTTATAGTTAGTTGTACAACATTTTTTTTTTTTTTACTTTTTACTACATACTAAGACAAAACAAATTATTGCAACGACTCCGCACACATAGGAGGCATCAGGTGCGTAGAAGGCAGGGAATTGACGCAAAGATGAACAAAAGCTCTAGATTTATTCACGCAGTGGAGGTAGAGGAGTTGAAACTATTGGCTGAGCACTAGGGCTGGGACATCAGATCGCAATACTTTATGGATACTTTATCAAGTATCGCAAGACTTTCAATACTTGTGTTTGGAGGCATTTTTATCATGGACTCCTTTGTTTTCCAGAAACAGCACTTTGTTACATTTTGTGCTAACTCACTTATCATTCTTAAAGAAATAGGCCACCGTTTTTACATACTGAGATATGTCTTCACGCGTGCCCTCAGTCACGTAAAAACAGCACAGACGGCGTTTGCATTTAGCCTCTCCCCCTCTCCACTATAGCTCCAAATGAGGTGAAGATAAAAGCTACCAAGCTCTTCCACGTTTTCCCTATTTAAATATGGTTACATGAAGTGTTACACTATAAAGTATAGTTACAGAAAATAAACAATTTGAATTTTCTAAGTGTAAAAAAAAGGGGAACTATATTGTAAGGCGCAATAATACCACGAGTACTTCAACATCCATGCAGTAATATCTTCACTTTACAGTGCGGACACCACAGTACTCCTGATATCTTCACTGTAGACTCGGCCCTTACGTGACGTGTAGTTTGCGCAGCTCCAATGCTAACAGTCCGGCCCTCAGTACAAGATTTCGAAAAATGTTCTTACAAAAACCAGCCTGGTTTCTTTAATTGTAACTAACCCAGCGTTATCGCAGGAGGAATTTCTAGCTGTAGAAAGTTTAAGAAAATTAGAAACCAGGCTTTAAAGTTGTTTTTAACATGTCTAAAGTACAATGCTTTCCAATGGGGGACTAGCAGCAATATGGAGGTACTACAGCAATATGGCAGCCTCTAGGGTTGTAGTCACAAAGCAGAGCAGCCAGAAGCCACTGGTTTCTGGAGGCATCTGTGGCTACAATAGTAGCTTACCACCACTAAGGACGGAATGAATGAATAATAACTATAGTGTGGAGCATTGAGAAACTTGGTAATACAGGGCAGGCTTGTAAAGCGCAATACAACAGTCATCCATTATCATAATTATATTAACAAAACCATTTCCTTTACGCACATATTTTGAAACTGATAGCACACGCCTCCCTTATTTCCCTGCCTAATTTAAAAAAGGGATTAATCTAAAGGGCTTGCTTCGACTAAAAGTGACTCATCGACAGCCGCTGACATTTCCGAAGGTGTTCAGAGGCAGGTCACAATCCCCGCCCCCAGGTCCCAAAGCTGCTCAAATCCTCGCTAGTGCACAAAATAACACACACATGCAAAAAAAGAAAAAAAAGAAGAAAAAAATGGCTGCCTGTGTGCACACCGGCCACATGTTAGTCTGCAAAGATAAAAGCGCTCGGTTGTGCCCTCAGCTGTCACAGTGGGCACATTGCCAGGCAGCATCCCTCCACTCGCCCGTCTGTCCCAGCTGTGCCGTTATCCACCATGCCAACGAACGTCCCGGCATGACCCCACGGCATTACAGCGTGTCTTTTACTCTTTATGCATCGAGACCGATTTACCTGGCGAAATTACCACTGTATTCCTGTGGTTGCTACAAGTCTTAGCATGCCATTACTTTTACTAGGCCAATGACACTTTTACTTTTACTAGCTGCAGAGACTATCTAGTGTCTTTGCGCACAGAACCTACAGGGCATCTCCACTCTCGTAGTCATTTGGTTGCCATTTCAATAGCCTGCCTGACGAATTTGAGACAAGACTAATTACCGCCCATTGGAGCTTGGTTTGTTGCGTTGAATACGGGACAAAATCCTTCATCTTCTGGATAAAAACCCTCAAAGAACCTAATCCGTCACTTAACACGCCGTCTTTCCATTCTGCCAAAGTTTAAGTCTTTGTGAGTGCATTGATTGAGTGGAGACAGGCCTGGCCCGGCAGTGGCTTCCCGAGGTCACAGCGGCTCCCGTGTCAAGTCAGGAGAATTGATTGGGGGATTGGATGGGTTTTAGATTTATTGATTTTGTCCCCGCGACGACTTTCCACACTTTTCAATAACACTCAAAGGTGAAGCGCCGCTAATGATATCGATTGTGGGAAGGAGGGGGCATATTCGGGGGTCGTTTGGTCACCGGTAATGTGGCCAATTTGAATGTGTAATGGGATTCTGAATGAGTAAATGAGAAGCGAATGCTGTTTAACGTGGCTGTTGAGGTTTCGAGATTTGGATGAGTTGCTTCTAATATTTACAAAACCTGCCGTCATTGGTGGAATGGGGAATCTTCACGGAGCTGCCGAGGCTGAAAGCGTTTCTTTGGGTGTAACAGGCCTTTTTTGATAAGTTAAGAAATGCTTGGATTAGATACATTCACATGGAAAGGAATTTGCTTAACATACACCTTTGCAAATGATTTAACGATGTAGCGACCCGTGAAAGTATTAACTGCAATAGGAGACTTTTAACACGTGTTTGAGGGATTTATAGTGTCAAAAGTCTAATAAGGGTCTTCATAGCCTTTAGCGGAGACAGTGCCTCTACATGCTGCACACACCTTATTAAAATTGGCCTCGCGGACATCGCTGTTGCTAATGCACAGTTTGTCGAAGTGTTGTCATGCTTAAATGAAATCCATCAGAGTGATTTCAAAAGCAAAGAGAAAAGCACCACGGGCTTACAATAAATTTTACACTTTCAATCATTTTGTCCGTCATTTGGCATAAGCTATAACGTGCTGTCTTTATTCTAACCTGACGGGGCTAAGGGCAACATATTTCTCTGGCATGCCCAAACTGACAGCGGAATGTGTGATGTTGCAAAACCGCTGCATCATCATTTCTGAATGGATTGTGCAATTCGAAGGAAGGGTGTATCAAAGCCTTCCTGATAAAGAGATTATTTGGAGTGTTTGGAGTGAAGACAAGTTACAGAGTAGTAGTCGGAGCGATACAGTACATCCAGCCTCCATTAGTGTCGGGGCAGTGCTGCAGTGGCTTAGTGGTTCAAGCGTTCACCAACAAACCTACAGGGTGAATCTATCCCAGCTTTTACCAGTGTGTGCAGCTGTTGTGTGTTTGGGCCCATGTATTGGTGTGATAGGTAGGGCTGGGTACCGTTAAATGATACCAGTATAATACAGAATTTTTTTTTTTTTTAAGGGTTACTAAAGGAAGTTACTTGGTTGTTTCAGCTTAAATAAAGTACCCAGTAAAGTGAGTGCATGTGGAAGGTTTGGCAGTAATATTTTCAATAGAAGTAGTAGTAGTATTAGAAGGTAGTAGAAGCAGTGCTCGCCTTGTAGGGTATGAAAATTTGTACTGCAAAATGGCATTATAGATTTTAATGCAAAATGGATGCAAATACCTGTTTTAAATCTAGGTATGTTACCGATTTTAGTCATAGAATCTGGCAACCCAAAGCATGGAGCTTCCTTATTGGACAGTGGGTGGGCTTACAAACCAACATGAATAACTAAAAGGCATCTTTAAATGAATCAATCACAATTGAAATTGTTCTAAGTAAAGCTGGAGACACTGAAATAACGTTTGACATACTCTAACTTTAAATAAGCTGTATTCCAAATTATACGCCCAGGACACCTCTCCTAACTTGAAAGAACAGGCAGTGTTGGGTGAGTTACTTTAAAATTGTACTATATTCTATATTTGTAGTTAAACTTTTAAAATTGTAATATGTTTGTACGACTGTTTCAAAAATGTAGCTGACTTACACATCTTCTGAGTTGCTTTTGGCAAAACATAAACTGAAAATAGTAATAATGCTGTCGTGTTTTGTTTTTAACGACATTAACTACACGCAACTGCAGATCTTACACACAAACTTTGCGCTTGATTTGGTGCGGAGTTCAGCACTTTTTCGTTCATACGTTTAAATGCAATAGTAACTCGAGTTACTTGAATTGTAGTGACTAAGATATTCCTGTATTTTGTGTAAGTAATGATACATTTCTTATTTACTGAAAAAAGTTACATATTTTAGTAACCCATTACTTTTGTCATACGTTACCCCCCAACACTGGCAAAAGGCTACTACATAACTTAGTGGACACTTTTACTTGACATGCCAGTCAGGACTGGAGTGCATCTGCCAGTATATATAGACTGCATTGAGCTCTATAGTAACGCAGGTGATTCTGTACAGTTCATGTACATAGCGTAACTTGCGTCACAGTAGGAGCCCGGGGTATTTTACACTGCTGCACGTCAGTCACGGTGCTGAGGTGCAAATTGACCTTGCATATCGCTGTACGGGGTGTTAGGTAGCACCGCGCCATGCCACTTGAGCAAACAGACAAGCAAGCCATATACTGCGTGTAAACATATGGTACTGTCCATGCTAAAGAGATTCCCATAAAACAATATCGTAATGACATTTTTTCCCGTAGATTTTAACCCTTTATTTCTTTCTGTATCTACAGGAGTTAATTGAACTTATGTACATAGAGCATGGTTATAGAGCAACATAGATGATGAATGTATGGGTGAAGTGTTGAGTCCTGTTTAGGAAATTAGGTTGTCAACATATTTTACTTTCCCCATCTCATCATAAAATTGATAAGGATGATTAATACTTTCCACTAGAACTAACCATCAACTAAGTCATAATTTGAAAAGTCAAAGTCATATGCGCTTTAAAGTGCTATGTTAGAGTCCTCTGTGAGGCCAGTATATGATGCATGCTAACAAGTCTGCAGTGACCAATGTCTTGGCTCGCACGGGGGAAGTACAGTAAAGCACACGCCACAGTTTATTTGCCTTTTGTAACCCATGACCTTTACCGTCGCCTGTAAGAAAAAATCCTGTCTGGAATTTTTTCGCGAGGCCTCTGTGTCTGTGGCATTTGTATCATTTGGCACATCTTGCTCCCTACATTGGGTAGGATAATGACCTCTACGACGACAACAAAGAGTCTCAACTTGTTGTATAAAAGGTAATAGACAACACAAGATAAGTATACACAAAAGGCTGCGTAGGTGCGTTCTGAGCACATTTCTCCACACACACATGCCTGGCACAGCTGTCCAGAGAGCAGCCTGTGGTCTCAGAGTGTCCTGGATGCATTGCTCTTTCTGTGTTACAGTAGTGCCAGGTCTTTTTGTGGTGCAACTGGGCAAAGGTTCGACAATTTGCAATTAACATTCTCCGTTTATCTGAGCTGGGGACTGGCGCAGGGGGTATTCTGGCTTGTGGTTTGCCCGCGCATGGTCCGGAATATTCAGACATACTGTTGCTTTAGGTATCTTTAAATCTGTCCTCAACCAATCAGAAAGTGGCTAAGTCTTCTCCATGAGCATTCCCCAGTGATTTTTTTTCCATTTTCCAAAACCTCTTAAGTTGGCACACAGGAATCTTGATCTTGCCCTTGTGGTACATGTTAGGACTTGACTGGTTTTGCTCTGAAGTCTTAGGCACTACAAATCTCTCAGTATTCATAAACAAGCTTTTAAGTGATGGTTTTAAAGATGCACGACCTGAATGATCCAGTTCTCAAACCGTAAAAGTCGAATGTAGTTGAGCAAAATCTCGTAGACGTGTATTTAGCTCTCACAGACCCTCCTCTGCATCCCGGTTGTTCATGTGAGTTGATCGAATTCGGGGCAGAGGCTGCTGCGGGCCATTGAGAATAGTCGTGTCCTGTCAGGAATCTCTATGTCAAGAATCCTTGCAATATATTGTTCATGTGGACTTGCAGTTTTGTTTATAAATGAAAACAAAGCTAAGTTGCCTTAATTTAGGCCCTATCAATATTTAAACATTAAGAAACTGTGCACTGGTACATGCATTTGCTTCTGATTTGTCCTGTTTAACCTGCGCCTCTAGTATACACCGCGCAGCGCGTTCTCTCCATAGCCTGTTGCTGCCCTTTCCATCGGCGCAGAGTGGGTTTCTATCAATTTTAAGGCAAGTGTGAGAAAAAACAGTAATTCCTACTCTACGAATCAAGTAAGAATGCGATCACGCTGAATTATGACTCACCACTCAAATTGAGGGTGAAGGAATCGTGAATCGTGACAATCATGAACGTTTTTTGGCAGGCAAAAACATCCTCCACGACGATCACGAGCCCATGCACTGTGTTGCGAACCCTATGAAGATGCATTAAGCAACGTTGTGAATGTCCCGAATGACGGAAACCAGCATGAATGACTTGGAACTGGATATTCTGAGCTTTCACTTGGATTCGGACGAGACTTGAACTAGTTGTTGATCGTAACAACAGTCCACAGTTGGGAGCTGTCCACTAGCACGTGCCAACCTAATTTCCCATAAGATGTTTATGTGTGTGTGCATGTGTTTAATGGGCCAAATGGCTTAGCAAAAACTCCTGCCTTCCCTCCAGCTGCCTCACTGTCAGATGCTCCCACAAGTGCGCACACAAAATAGCAGCCAGCCCTACAGTCAGACTGGCGGCCTGCACTGCTGTGGCTGCAACAGGATATCCCCGTACAGTACAAGAAGCGCACCTCGGACCTCGGCTATGCCTTTGTGAGCGTGTGCCGTTCGGCCATTTCAAGCCGAGTGGCGTAGTACTACTTGTTTACACACACACACACGGTGAAAATGTCCTTGGCTGATGCAAGGGAGCTACTTGTGGAGGCTGGTGTCGGCTTACTGATGCAGTCTGGGAGTGCTGGGGGTATCGATGCGTGCGCACAAGCCAACAAAAGGCAGCTTGGCATCACACTGGAGTGAGAGAAGCAAGCCCTGATAACACGACATGGTTTTAAGTTTCCAGATTCAACGATGCAGGGAAAGTGAAACATTTACAAAACTGAAAGATGAGCTGCGCAACACGCCAGGAAAAGATCGTGCCGTCTAAATAGGTTAGGTGGGGTCTTATCAGCGCCTCATCCTATAGACAGCGGAGGGACTGCTGGCATGCTACAAGCTTGGCAGTGAACAGAAAAGGCCACCACCCTAAGCTGAACAATAATACTTAACATAAGCCAGAAACACCCAAACTTAGTGTTGGGTGGTACGCAATTATTTCCATGATATATTACAAAGCTTTGTGTGTGGTTTGTGAAAATAGTCAAAGGGTTTTCTTGGAATTCCACATGCTGATAATATCTTATTGCCACTAACAACTCAAATACTGTATTGGATGGAAGTTTTGATGAGTGGACCATTGATTCTCAAGCTTTTCAGACACCAGGGCCAAAGCATCACTTCGCAAGGTTAAAAACAAGTTCAGAGCGAGACTGAACCAGGACTTAACAAGGACATCTTCAAAACCAACCAAGGTCTGAGCCAAGAGGAAGAGGATTGCTTCATTTAGGTAGGCAGACTTAACATTTAGGGTAAAGTTGATCGACTGGGCAAGAATAAATCTATTCATGTGTGACTAGCGAGGAAAAATGAGGGTCGTTGCCATAGCAATCCAAGACAAAACAGTCCTAAAAGCAGCAATAACAACAGGAAAAAGTGACTGAAACACATAATTACCGATAAGGCCCTTGATTAGGACGAAACCAGGATGACACAAGTCTGAACCGAACTAAGACAAACCCACATCAGGACTAAGATCTTATTCCGATTCATTGAAGATAAAAAGATACCATGAGTTTAGTCGAGATCTGGATTTGTCAAACGTCCCGTCAAAGTCAAGCAGCACTGGCCTACACTGTTGGGGCCATGTGTAAAACTATGTAGCCTGTATCGGTATGTCTTATGCCACAGGAAGTAAGTCTTTAAAATGATTTTCCCCATATCCTCCTGCAGCTCCAGCACTTCCACCAAGCTGCGTAAGCTGATCCGGGCTTCCGACAAGTGATGGTCCCATTAGCGCCAGCCGTCCGGGGGCACCCACGGGAGACGGCGGAGGGGCGGTGTGGGGGTAAAGGAAAGTGTCCCACCACAACCCGCCCTCCAGCCTGCACCACCCAGCATCAAAACATCCCTCATGAAACATTCACAGGATCACGCCACGCTGTGATTGGCCCAGCGCAGATCGAGCCAGAAGAGGAGACAAGTTTCCATTGGTCCAGAGGGAAGAGAGGTTACGGTACAGATCGATCCACGGTCTCGGCCCATACTGACCAGAGCGCTGCAGGACATCCAGCTATTTATGGTTGAAGTATGAGAGGTAGGGAGCAACTATGAGTCGAGCGAAGAGTGACTGTGCAGAGGTGGGTATTGGTCAATTTATTTCAATTTTAAGAACATTTACTTGAGTCTCTTTTTGCAGAAATTGTGATAATACTTCTTACTTACTTGAGTAACATTTATTTGAAGAAACAGAAAAACCTTATATAAAATGTATTTTTTTCGTTTATTATTGGAAAATGTCAGAATTGAGAAAGTGGGTCCCGAGATGATTTCAGGAGAAAATGCTACTGTTTCTAGTATATTTTGAGTGTAAACCCAGTCAAATATTCAAAATAAATGGTATAAATATGATATGCGATAACTTTATACAATGGGGCTCCTCAGTTTTGGGGTCCCAGCCAAAAAAGTCTGGGAAGTCTGAACCCTTGGACTGATAGGCTACTGAAGTGCGCATTCTCAACTGGGCCGGCACCCAAAAGTGGCTCGCAGGGTCGGGCCGACCAGGCCTGGGTTGTCTTTAGATATTGAAGGTTGATCCCGAAGTTACACCTGTTGGGACCATGACATCTACTCGCGGGATGGAGAGATTAACCGATTTCATCGATCTGGATTTGCGCATAAGCAGAAGCCACAGATCGATAGTATAGCGGAAAGCGTAAAAATGCATCGGATTTCACGCGCTGGTAGGCCTATCTTTATCGGTTATATCTTGCTACATTACAGCCTCACGAGCCGAGCGCCGTCATGTGCATGCGTGTGTCCAAAAAGGCGCACCGCGTGTTGTCTTACCGGTAAACAGGCTTAGGATAGCGGGGGCACGTGGTATGAGCGACGACAAACTTGTCCGTGGCGCAGTGGTGGAGACCTCGTGTACACAGCACGTTGAAAAGTAAAACCAAATACAGATTCAGAAATAATCTGCTGTCTCTGTTTGCCCAAGCTATTATATCTTTTAAAAAGCATAATGATGGCCCAAATCCAAACAAAACTGAAGCAAGGTGCGCATACAACTCAGCTGGGGAAAAGGGCCACACCCATTTTTTTTTTTTTTTACGTTTTAAAAGTGTAGCGGACCTATATCATTTCATTACATCAATTTTAAACATTTGTCAAATCTTCATTTTACTTGGATCATAATGCATCGTGACAAAGACCGAATCGTATCATGTTGGTGGTTGTGAGAAATGTGTGGTTTGTGATGCATCATCATAACAAGGGAGTCAATCTGATCATATCTTATGGTGGTGGATCCAGCAGCTGTGTTTTAGATTGTATCAAGATGTGAATTCAATTGTATCAGAAGCTGAGAATTTCCCATCCCTAATTTTGATGATCAGATTACATAAATGCACATAAATGCTTATGTGCTCCATTACTCCGGTTACACGTTCACAAAATGTATTTTACTTGCACAAGGATGATTATTTGGCTCACTCAGTTTTTCTCCATTTGTCAAAGTGGCAAAGTAATGCGTTGGTGTTTATTTGTTGACCCTTCACCAAATCTTGAGCCAGGATCATGATCAGGAGTACCTGGCTGGAAGAATAGCCCACTGTGCATCATTTAACATTATGGGGGAAACCAGATCCACGAGAATTATCCCACCTGGACACAGAGAGAACCTGAAACTCATTTGGAAGCGGTCTCAACTTCAAACCAAATACAAGCTCATTGAAGGTGTGTCAAAACTGCTTTAATAAATAACTGGGATGATTAAGAACAATGACACATCGTCCAAAGAATGGAAACTCTTTTTTTTGCTTTGTACAAAAAGAACTGAAGTCCCTTGTAGAATAAAAGTATACAATATGCATATTCAGCTTTAACACCAGCAGTGCTGCATCTTAATTCTTTATTTTGTTGTGTCCCATTTACAGACAACACGATGGCGCTTTGAGACAATGACATATGAAATGGGTTGAAACTTCTGAGACTAATTTTTTGAACCGAGTTGGTAACTTAAAACGTGCTAATGCAAACATTGTTCTTCATTAAAGCCTTTAACCCAAACATGAAAACAAAGACCCACATCTGACCCACTGGACTGGGCTTTCCTCCTCCTCCTCCTCCTCGACTGGCTGTTCTACCCAGGAATCTCCACAGAAGCAAAGTGAGACAAGGAGAGCACTTTACTCAGGCGATTAAAACACGCCACAATACACTTCACAAAGAGTTACGTTCTTTATAGAGAAAACAAACCAACAACATAAAAAGATGATACACAAAAAATGCAAGACTCATTACAGTAAGGCACCGCACAACCGAGGGCTTCAGACGGGTTTAAAAATGCTCTTTGGGAGGGGGGTGGGTAGCGTAATTAAGGCTCCAAATTTAAGTTTACAAGGTCACGCCCCCTTTGTGATGTCACATATGGACTCAGTGACCGGTAATTCATTTAATTTGGAAAGGGTATGAGCAGATTAGTCTAGTAACATACATGTCGAAAATTAAACAAACCAAGCGATACAAAAAAAGAACTGGACTGGACATAATCCCAAATTATCATTTTCAATATTAAATAAGACCTTATATAAAAATGTCAGCTGAACGCAAACAACTCATAAGATATAAGAACTGTGCCTGATTTGAGCACTTTAACCCATATTTTTTGCACATGACTAAGAAACAAAATCATAATATTTTCTACGCAAAATGTAAAAAAATATATATATTCTTTTTTTTTTTCTTTTTTCCCCATCGACAGAGCACTTAAACCCTTCAGAAAGTTTGGAACGCTGGTACCTCACTGTAAGGTTTAACTTTGGGACTCTGGATATGAAGTGTTATAAAACCTGCCTATTTCAACTGGCATAAATAAAAGGAATGGCATTGTAAAAAAAAATAAAAATAATATTAATCATATATCAATAATAATAATAATAATAAAAATGTGTGACTTGTCTTTAAGTTACTTATTTCAAATATACACAGCGACTCCTTTAGTATTTACATATATGTACAAAGTAGTGTTTTGATCAAATACCTTGAATGGCGTTGCTGTGAAATTGAACTTTCTAAATGTACATCCCTTTGAGATCTGAGAACACGGAGGTCAAACTGGGCAGCGCGACTCTGAGCGAAAGGCACTTGCTACCAACTCAAATACTGCAAACTCCTCGAACCGAGCTTTCAGCCACGACAACTGACAGACAGGAGAAAACAATGGAAGGCCACGTAGTAGGCACTGGGGTTGGTCCCCTCTCCCTCCAGGCCAATGATTTGGTAAGGCTGGCGTGGGACGGCCACAGGTGGTGGATCAGAGACTGGGCAAAAGGAGGGTCTACCTCTCACCCCCCTTTCCCGGTCCCGAAGTATCTGCCCTATACACTCAACAGGAGCCTGTGACAACTCAACTAAATCATCTTAAACAGAAATGTCTTTATACAGATAGCATTTTCACCTCTCATCATCTCTAAATGGTAAAACTCCAAAACATAAATTGCAAAGAGATCTTTCCTCCTGATAACAAAATGTAGCTCCTTCTGTACATTTTAAAGAAAAATAAGTGACCAGAAATTAAAAAAGGATGTTCACTGTGCTCTAGCCTCCTGGAACTGGTTACAGTGACAAAAACATAAAAAGAAACAAAGAACGGCTTATTAACACAAAGCCTTTATCGCATCAAAATGAGTCCAAAATAAGATATTAGCTGCCTCGCAGCTTCTCTCGCTAGTCATGCGAGTCCTTGAATAAATTGCTTATACACAATGATCTGTGAGGTCTTTTTTCCCGTTGAACACGGCGCTGACATTTTTCCAGCGGTTGTCTTTGGGGCTGTAGCCGGCGGTCCGATGGGGTGACTTGAGGGGTGGGCTAGAGCTGTGCAGGGTGCAGATGACCCCCCCACTGGACTGCACTGCAGTCTTAGAGTACTTATAGACGGGCAGCTTCCCCGCCTCCGCTCCACAGCTCTCCTCTTCCAGCTCCAGCTCTCCCTCCGTCTCAGTCTCCTCCTCCCCCTCCGCACACGTCCGACACGCCGGACCCATGAGCTTCCTCCGCTCCTGCTCGGCCTCCCTATTGCTCTCTTTAAGCTGCTGGGACTGTCCCACCACCACACGGAGGGGCGCCCATTGGTTGTTCACGCTGTCATCTACAGCAGGCCGGGCGTTCCTCTCGCGCTCTTTTCTCCTCTTACGTGTCCACCAGACACAGACGATGATACAAAACAGGCAGAGCAGACAGAAGACAGCACACAGGAGGGGCACCAGGTAATCTGTAAAAGGCCAGACATATATATTATTATATTATATATATTATACTTGAAAGGTAAATGTGTACCAAGGCTTAAAACAACAACGGCCCTAAGCACAAACTTGTGGCACACCCTTTTGCATTACTAGACTACTCACCTACTGATGGGGGCATGACGCGGGTTTCCACTTTGACCTCTGTGACGGCCAAAAGCATGGTGCTGTTATGGCGTTTGGACAGGGTGCTCACGATGGTGCTGGCCACCTGCTGGACACGGCTGTGGTCAGGGAGGTCCTCAGGGTGAAAAGACTACACAACAGAGAACACCAAAGTTAGACTCATTCTGTTCTTACTGGACAGTCCAAAGATGCCAACCTGCAACAATGCAACAGTTTCCATAGAAAGAAAGATCAAACTCAGATTAACTTACAATAGCCACTTCTACAGCATCCTGGTTTGAATGTGAAATGTCACAGAGAAGGAGAACGGAGTGGTCAGTCGCCAGGCTGCGGAGGTCGGGAAGGTACCTCAGCTCAAAGCATATATTTTCCACAGTGGTTCCCTAAATAAACACATGCAAACATGATTAGCAAAAACACACAGCTCGGAATTGTGGACTGGAGTGCGTAGGCACATATGAAGAACTTACTGCTGGAACTTTGTCCTGACCGAACACCAGTGTGATTCGTCCGCAGCTGTTGTCCAGATGCCCAGAGTTCGGCTGGCACTTGGTGGTTGGTTGTGAGGGCGAGGGTCCTGCCATGGAGCACACTCCCCAATGGCGACAGGGGGGTGAGAAGCAGCCCATGTATCTGTGCTCTACACACTCTCGGCCCGCGGGACAAACCTGCCTCTGCTCCTGCTCTGAGGAGTGGAGCTGGCATGGACGACGGCCACAAAACACCTGTCGGCACAAGACACAATGACTTCACTCCCTGTATCGCTGCTGAAATTATTATTTGGTTGTCTTATCTAGAGATCTTAGAAGAGACACTACCATTTAAGTTAATTTCCAGTCCTGTGAGAAACACTTCACGGACTCTGAGCCAAGAGGCACTTATTAAGAGGCTCACAAATTATTTCAACTTCAACTTACAGGTCTAAACAACTCATTAAACTTTTCGTGTGAATGTAGCCCGTTTCCCATGACTCTCAAACAGGTTCCAAAAATACTTGTTAGGTACTTGAGCACTTGCAGAGTTATGTATTGAAATCCTAAATTGCTGAACACTCAGAAGTGACCATATCCTATGTCGTGCCCCGGTAACAAATGATCCAAGCAACTGTGGAGATTCATTTTCACAACTCAGCTGCTTTTAGCGTCTGTTTGAACTCCATGGGAACAGTAGCTGGAGGTCTTTTTCTATTCTTCTTTTAGTCTGACAATAAAGGCCTGATTGTGTGTTTCGGAGGTGCCATGTTACCTTTGTGCAGTCCACTTTTCCGTTGATGCAGTGGCAGCTGTTGCATTCTTCCTCCCAGCGGCTGCCGTGAGGAAACTGCAGCCCCGCGTAGTGGCAGGTCTTTCCTATGCCTATGACTGGAAGGGATATCCAATAGTCAATATTTTACCAAGGAAAAGAGGTCAAGGATATTGAAGGAAATAACTAGATAGTTACACT
The DNA here is from genome assembly GCF_951799975.1 of Gobius niger. NCBI lineage: Eukaryota > Metazoa > Chordata > Actinopteri > Gobiiformes > Gobiidae > Gobius > Gobius niger. The sequence continues at coordinate 13,260,785 of NC_136866.1, read as the reverse complement.
CTTGACATCGTGACCCTCTTCTCCCGAGTGGACAGATGCATCGGTAGCCATTGATCTCGTCCACACAAGTAGCTCCATAGGCGCATGGGGAGGACTGGCATTCATTAATGTCTAGGATTGAAAAAAAAGAAAAAAACAATTTGAAATGTGTACCACGCATATACTCAAATCAAACCAAGGTAATGTGGTAACACCTTTTTTTATTACTATTTTCTAATCTGTTTCCAGAAATGTCTTTTAAATTGACCCTCCTATCTTTTTATCCTATTTTAAAGCCCCAAAACATAAGCTGACTGTGCCTTATCTAAAGAATTAATCTCACATGACCTTCTTGTAAGCCCCCCAAAATACATTTGGACAAGCAATTCCCAAACGCGCCCGAATGTAAGCCACTCATCATCGTGTCCTTTCACCTATAAATAATTCAAGCAATCATACACCAAGCTAAAACCCAATGGCGATTTAAGCTGCCTTTTCAATGCTTCCCCTTTGCAGCGAAAATCACCTTGAGCGCCCCATTGTGCGGACTTCACATCAACACAATCACCGCGAGGACCCTCAAATTTGGGCTGGACAGAAACGGTGAGCGCTATCCGGCCCGGGACAAAGCGGTTGGGACAAGGAGAGTTTCAGGGTCACTGGGTAATTTGTCTTGCGTGTGCGTTTGTGTGACTGTGCGAGTATGGAGGAGGGTTCACCTTTGGCCTTTCAGGGCCCCGAATTTAGGTGTCAGGGTGTCCATCTAACTCTGGTACTACCCCCCAAGCTCCCATCCTCCCGTCACTCAAACACACTCGTAATCACAGTGTTCACCGCTGTTATTGTCTGCGAGGGGCAAATCCTTTAAGTGATTTTCTGTATATTGTGTCTAAGCATCGCCATTGTGAGCGCTCCTCGTGTCCCAGGCATTCAGCACAGACTAGGTAAGCTTATTTTGCTTTTCCCATAAATGTCTCATTTATCCCACCATCTTTCAATTATTTATTAGTCACTAGTACCGTTTTAAAAGGGTTTAGTTTCTCTACAATAAAACCTGGAATGCTCCGCAGTGTGACTTTAAAGCTAATTTGAATTGAATACATTTTGTTTAAGCTGAATGCCAAATCAACCTTTGTTTGTAAAAGGCAACACAAAGTCATGGATGAAGTTTGTACGCCATCGTCTGTACCGGGTTGTTTTAGTGTTGAATAACAAAACACGATAATAGCATTGCATCTTTGCTTGTGGACTGTTCTTTTATTATGTGCCGTGATTTCAATCCAGATGTTGGGACACGTGATACTCACTGATTCGACAATCTGGTCCAGCAAAGCCCGGGGCGCACTCACAGCGAAACCAGTTGATGCCGTCCACACATATGCCACCGTTGTAACTAAAATTGAAAGGAGAGACATTTTTTTTAAAATATATCAAGAACCACGTCCTTCCAGCTGCTACAAAGCTCACTTTTGTGTGTGTGTGTCCGTGTGACTTGGATTCAGTGGGGGAGAGCACCGACACCCCATTCTCATCAATACAAGCCAGCACTTTTCAGATGCTAATAGGCGTGTCCAACCCCTCCCTTACCCCTTATCCCCCCACTCTGTTTGGGTCCTCCTCAAAGCCTCAAACCACCACCCCCCCTCCCCAGGTCGCACGGGAACTACAATGGGATTGACACCCCCCCCGACCGGCATTCAACCACAAAAAAACGTCCCACCTCTCTCCCTATTCTTTTCAATATCCCTGCGTCCGAGATGCCTCTTTAAGCTTTGATATAAGGACAACTTCCACAGTGCTCTTAGCTGGACCTCCTCCGCCCACACTCACCCCCCTCCCGCCTTCCCACCTCCCCAACCAAAATGAGACACCCTCCTGGCACCCCCGCTCGGTCACGTGAGCCTTCCCTCTGATGTGGACGATGCGGAGAGGAAGGAGAGAAAGAATAGGATGCGTCTAGATTATTAAGGCAGGAAGTGATACGTACCATGGGTGAGGATTGCAGTCGTTTATATCTGTGGAAGGGCAAGAGACAAGACTATTGTTAGCACAGTGTGGTTAGCACTGATAGCACATATTCTTTCATTATGTAAAGATAAAAGGAGGGGTATTACGCGGAATCTACTTTGTAGACCATTTTGACCGTGTTACAATGTCGTTCCATCCTCAAAATCTTATTGTCATGTTTTGCAGCAATACTTATTCCTCCTAAGCAATGCACTGAAATGCAAAAACATCCGCCAAAGCTTCGCTACTACAAAGCAGCTCGGGACAGCTCGCTCTGAGACTAGTCCTGACCTGTCCAGACAGTGTAGGGACACTGAGGGTTGTTGTGAGGGGGAGCGAGGGGAGTGGGGGTCTTGGAAAGAATGGAAGGGAGACTTTGAATAAGCTGTTTTAGACCAATATAGCATTTTTTGCTCCCTCTTTAAAAACGAAATGCACGCTGAAAACGTATTCACATTAGGGCTGCAAGACTTTGGGAAAATAGCAGTAAAATCTGACAGAAAGCTGAAATATGAACTGCTAAACTAATACAATACTCACATGCATTTTAGAACATGTTTGTAGAATAGTGATTTATCAATTTGTCATTTTAACTTGATTGCCTGATTGAGTGCAGCCATAATCCAAATGTGCTTCGTCAAGATATCCTGCCCTTTTAGAAGCTCATGAATATTTTGTGATTTAGCCTATTCTCATTCACCGTTTTGAAAGGGTGTCGTTTTCAGTTTTATTCCCCCTTGATTTTTCACTTTACAAGTCATGTTGCCACAGCAATGAAAAATCGCTCTTGCCTCCACAAATAAAGCTTCAACTTCCCTACCGCACAGTACAACAGAGTTAACGGGAAACACTAGATTTGGCAGAAATAGCCTTACTTTGTTCGCATGTGGGGCCTTCCCAGCCCTCTTTGCAGATGCAGGTGAAGGTGTCCCCGCCTCCCACGCAGGTCCCTCCGTTTAAACACGGGCTGGAGGCGCACGAGTTGTTCTTGGCTGGAAAACCAAAACGAGTGAGTCAGAAAGTTGGAAAAAAAGATATCGTAGAGCATGCTGAACACCACGTATAAAGGCCTACGTAAAAAGAAAAAGGCACCGGAATTTTGAGAACTGCCATCATTCTTTAGGTCGATGCAAGATTTTAAGTAAAAATGTAGGAAAGCTTGGGAGATTTCAGGTGTGAATATTTTTTTCTTTGCTTAATTCATAGTATCACTCGATGCTAACTGCAAATACTAACAGTACGTTTCCCCTTTAAAATCCTTACCGGTGTTGCATGTGTTTCCGCCCCATCCCGGTGGACACGCACAGCGGAAAGTGTCCCCATGGTCGTAGCAGGTGCCTCCGTTGTTGCAGGTTGTAGCGTCACACTGACTCTCGCCTATTTGGAAGAAAAGAAAAGTCAACATCGCGTTCATGAAGCTTTACCAAATGACTAAGATGGCGCCAAAGAAAGAAATGTGTAAGCCCATAAAAACCCGCTCACGTCGACATGTTCTCTGGAGATACAGAGCCGTAAACCGACACGTTAATACGAGGGATGGTGTAACTCACGGGAATGACAGGTCTTGCCCTTCCAGCTGTCGGCGCACTCGCAGTAGAAGTCGTTCACCAGGTCCACGCAGCGGCCGCCATTTTTACAGGGGTTGTGTCTGCACTCGTTCACGTCTGGGGGAAGGACAAAGAGACACGAGGGGTTAGGAGCAATGTCGAGTGTGTTACTTGGAATCACAAATCGCGAGGAGGAAGAATAATAAACTCACTGAGGTCACACAGACGTCCCTCCCAACCGTCGGGACAGACGCACTGGAAGGAGTTGATGCCGTCGATGCACGTGCCGCCATTTTCACATGGGTTACTCACGCAGTCATTGATGTCTGAGAAAATTAACAGAAAAATAGCGATAAATGACAACAACAACAAAAAAATCTTCCAAACACATTTTTCTTTTCATTTATGATGATTACAGTGAAGTTCATATATTGCACGTACTCTCGTGACAGTAGATGCCACTGAAGCCCTCGTCACAGATGCAGGTGAAGTTTCCGGTGGGATGGCTGACGCAGCGTCCGCGAGGTCCACACACGTTTGAGGAAATGTGCCGCACCGAGGAAGAGTCGTTGGACGCCACGGCAACGGTGCAGCTGTCGATCACTGGGAGCAAAATTAAAAAGGGCAAAATAAGCATTACTTGTACTTTGTTCCGGACGTTCCTTTCACATATGAGGGCAGGAGTGGACTAGGAGGAGGGGTCAGTATCGCTTACCCTGACATGGGGTGGTCTGGCAGTTCTCCTTGAGAGTGGCGCAGGTTTTGCCCTCGTAGCCTTCGGGACAGGCGCAGTAGAAGTCCTGTCCCATACTGTGGCACGTGGCTGCGTTCTCGCAAGGGCTGGAATCACAAGAGTCTGCAGGGGTCCAAGTTGGGATCTACGGAGAAAAAGTACAATACAGTGTCACTACAAGTACGGCTCAGTGGTGTGGCAAAGAAAATGTGGTTTAAAAACAGAGTACAGTGCCGCAGAGACAGCTCAAGACCCGCTAAACTGGCGAGCTGCTTAGCCGGGCTCAACTCTGCGCTGCTGATGTTCACTATAAATCGAAGGTAAGTGGAACAGCCAAGTAAAGCCGCCGAAACGTCCCGTAAGCTCATCAAGGGAAGCTACACACATTCACTCGGCCATGTCTCTGCCTCCTAATCTCTCAAGATTACTCCAAGACAGACGCCTCGCCGACAGACGCGACAAAGTGACCACACCAGGGCAAGATGTGTCGCTATGGGGACACATGTTGATTCTGTATAAACTATTGAGATGTGTTAGCCAAGGCAGACTTAACTATGACCAGGTTTAGCCTTGGATTAGTCTTTTAGACCAGGATCATCTCTTGAACACTGATCAATGGTAAGTTTTAGTTCTACACATTGTACCTCCTTCACACTAAGCCATATATTATCCAGAGGCGTGAAAAGTCGGTCATTTCCATAAATCACCGAGAGGATGGCGCAGGGACCACTTTTGCTTTTTCCTTCACGGTGCAAAACGCAGGCAAAAATCTCCTTTTGTATAAACAGGGCACTTCATAAACTTGCACCCATTTGCCATTTAAGGTGCTGAAGAGGGGGCAAAAGGGTGGCCCGAGTCTGTGGTCACACTGTTTAGTTTAGAGACAGCAACAGATCCATGTATCGTTACCCTGTGTATGTTGCATGTGTGTGGTCAGGGGGACCTTGTCTAAGGAAAAGTGCCGAAAGTTGATTCAACCAAACATGTCAAGGTGGAGGAGGAGGATACACTGCATGACCCCAGAACAGGATGCAGAGTATATCAAAGCACCAAGTTCAAAATGTAAATATTGTGCATTTTATATTTCTTTGATTCATGGGTTTGTAAATAACTGCATGATGTAAGAGCGATAAAGTACCAGTGTGCCATACAGTAATACGATGCAGTAGTGTGTCGTTTTGTTTCCTAGGGGCAGGGATACACACTGCCCGTAGTACTCCGGCACAGCTCCAGCGTCGCCTCATTCAAACGGGCTCATATTTAGAGTAGGGATGCTAAATCAGGATTGGCTCATGACCAGCAATGTCCTCCATTTCTGTGCCCAAGGGATTCACTCAAGTGTCGGCTTCCTTAGGGCTAACCTACATTCACTCCCAGCAAAATGGCCAAATGAGGGGCATTGCGAGAAAATGTAAAAATAACCCATATTTGGATCAGTGGGAATGCTCTTTTGTGCATGTTCTACAACGCAATGAGCCGACTTCAAAACTAATAGGATAATCCTGATTGAATCTGAATCTTAAAGCAGTACTAAGTAACTTACCTTGCCTTTTCGGAGTCCCACTGGGGGTAATACAAGTGCCATATCCCCCTGGTGTCTCTGGCCAGAAAACCACAATTGCAACTTGGCTGCCACCGGGTTGGAGCCACCAATACTAATAGAACACTAATAGAATCACGAAGAAGAAGCTAACAAGCTAACGGGCAAAGCTAACTGCGGGCTAGCGCCACTTAAACAGTATTTAGAGCCACGTTTGAGCTAAAAAAATGTATCTTCATTGTGTAATTGGATGTACAATCCCTCCCCCCCTTTGTCTTTTCTGTCAGTGTAGCATTTACTCCGACAGGCAATTAAAAAATAAATTTAAAAAACGCAACATGCTCCGACACCTGCAGTTGCGCTTATGGCCTCTAGGGGCACGAGTTACTTAGTACTGCTTTAAATCAATGGCCGCTGGCTGCCCTGCTTTTTGACCACAAACGTGGGGGCCGCCATTGCTCCGCCGTTGCTGTAGTACCTCCATATCGCCGCTAGGCCCCCATTGAAAAGCATTGGACTTTAGACACGTTAAAAACTACTTTAAAGCCTGGTTTCAATTGTTTCAACACTAGACTAGGCTAGACATTCCTCCTGAGATAACGCTGGGTTAATCACAATATATGAAACCAGGCTAGTTTTCGTAATATGAATTTTTGAAATCTCGTACTTAATGAGGGTCGGACTGTTAGCATTGGAGCAGCGCGAGCTACACGTCACGCAAGGGCCAAGTCTACGGTGAAAATCCTGCCCGTATGTCCTTTTTAGGAATATGCTTCGTCAGAGCTGGGGAGGCGGAGTCTGTAAATCCGCCATCAATTCCCCCACGGCCGTGGTCATTCTGGTAAACGGGGAGGAGTGAGCATAAGACGTCCATTTTTTTTTACAGTCTATGCTTTAAATCTATTAGCGGTTTACTAACTGTTCACTTTAAGAGAACATTATAATGCAAAGTTTACTTTATTCTGCTGAAGAGCTCCGATCTGTATTTAATGGATTTTATTGCGTCATAGACGGAAGTCCATAATCCATCACCGACCCATACTGAGCAGATTTGCATTCAAAGTAAGTTCAAGGACCGTTAGCTGAAAGTGAAAGAGGCCATTTCAGGCTAATTCAAAATTCTCTCACTTTTTTTTTTATAAAGACATTATTTCAAATTGCATAGAATAAAATATCAAATCTGTGGAGTTCAAAAGAACGCATTTAAGCCTCATCTATTCATGTTAACTTCAAATGAAATGTTGTATTTTTATTACAGCGGCGAAAGTATAACTCGACTTCTTCCACAACAACCCAAGCACAACTGTTCCCCCTTCGGCATTTTATATGTCTCCAGCTAAGTCTCCTCACTGCAACAGGCCGCCTGCTGCTTTAAATATAGTGGTGTGTGTCCAGCGCTCGGACCTAGGGGCAACTTGAGCCTCACCTCGCACAGCTGTCCAGCGAACTCGAGCGGGCATTCACACACGAAGCCGTCCAGCACCGCGTGGCATTTGCCGTTGTTGTGGCACGGCTGGCTGTCACACTTGTTTCTCTGGATCTCGCAGTGAGTGCCCACGAAGCCGGGAGGGCACAGGCAGTGGTAGCCCCGCGGACCTTCCTGTTAAAACAAATAATAACGCACCGTGTTAGATCTTGCCGTTCAGACAGATAAGCATCGTATCTAAACCTAAATAATACTTTTTTTTTTGTCCACTTATGGGACTTTTCATCATTCAAAAGATAAAATATTTTGCATTGCATTTCGATGGGAATAATCCTCCAATAGCCACAACTGCATAAGTCAGACTAGCAGAGGAGTGACTGCCCAACTGCATATGCCCCCTAAATTCACCAATAATTAAAGTGATAGTCTGGAAGTCCAAATGTTTTACAAATTTTGTAAAATCTGCAAAACGACTACCTGGTCTTGCATTTTGATGTTAAGAAAGGAATAATAAATGTTCATTATTTTTGGTAAATAATACATTTACTCCTTCCGGGATCTCAGCAACTAATCAGAGTCTAGTATCCTCCCACGTTGACCAATGAGACGAGCTTTTCCTGTGTACCAGCCTGTCAGGTCCAATCAGGAGGGAAGGGGAGGAGCTTGATCGTTAACTTTTGACAATTCTGTTCCTGCTCTCCTCATTTTGCAAACTGAGAAGTGCATTCTGGTTCGAGGGGAGGAATTAGAGTGAAATTTGAAAGTAAACAATCAATCGCCCTCGCTTTGTAAACTTACAGACCATCACTTTAAGCAAGATCACATTTATAAAGTGGGTAAAGCATCTTCCCAATGGACAAAGAATCTAGTTTTGGTAGCAGGAACCAAACCAGCAACCTTTGGGTTAAAACTGTAAATAAATGGTAAAGGGCCTTGTATATAAAGCACTTTTGTGGGGTCTATCGTGCTACATGCACACTTTCATACAGCAATGATTGCAAATATTACCCACAGTGAGATTAGAGGAATAATGTCTTGAACACACTTGAAGCAAAAATGTGTGAAATGAGAATTCCAAGTTTGAAATAGGCAGGACGAGAACTTGAGCATACCTTGCATGTGGCGCCGTTCTGGCATTGACCGTGACACCCATTCAAGTCTGAAAATGCAAAACATGAAGTTGAGACATTTTTTTTTTTTTTTTTCATCATGTATATTCAGAAAACGGGGCTTGCGCAAACATTTTTTAACAAGTTTGAAAAGAAATGACTAGTAAAGCCAAGAAAGTGCCAAGTGCCTGAAGATGGTAATAACCTTGCATGCAGGTTCAGTCACGACTCGGCAGCTGGGTTACCAACTTGTGTGAAAGTTAGGGCTGATTAGAAGTGCTACACCTACAAGAGTGCACTGTACACGTGTAGGAAGCAGAATAGGAGCTGCACCAGTGGGAGGACAGGGAGTTTAAGAAGTGCCGAAAAACCAATGAAATGTACTGACTGATGTCACACTTTTGTCCAGACCATCCCCGAAAACAGACGCAGTAATATCCACCAATCAAATTTTTGCAAGAAAGAGCACTGACACAGGGCTTGCTTTCGCACTCATTTACATCTGTGAAAGCAGGAGGCAGAGGGAGGCGGATCAGTCAAACAGGAGAAGAAAAGTTCTCCAAAACCCTAAACCGGGCTGCAAAATTATTCACAATCGACCTTTAATTGCAATTTCAACGGTCACATTAAGTCTCTTGTAAAGATTTCAATTATTTAGACAGTCTCTGTGGAGCTTTAGGTTCTGACCTATTAAAAGGATATTAAAAAAGGATGTTTCCTCACACATCTCCCAGCTCTAGCCCTTAATGTCCCAAATGAAAGTGGAAGCGTGCATCTTTATACGCTCGAACAAAAACCAGTCATCTGTACCACGCAGTTTCCGTTTCAGTGTGATGCGGCTTCGGTTTACAAACTGTCTTGTAACGGGAAGCCGTGTCAAATGGTGCCACTGGAATATTATGTATCACTGTATACAAGGCAGACGAGGAGGGGCACTGGTGGCAAGAGCGTCAGGAAAATATTGGATCAGAAAACTCTATCTTGCTAAAAGCATACTCTTCTTCTTACACTGGGGATCCCCATCCAGTCTCATTTAATTCGAGATTATTTGATGGATGCTAGTAATGCATAAAGTTAGGCGTTGTTCTGGTGGAGACATGGTTAACCAAGTGTTCTGATGCTTTAGTGTGTTAGGTGTATTTACCAGTAGAGACCCGGAAGCTAACCAAATTCCTTCGCTGTGATCTTGTTTTTTCCTTTTATCCTTGCTGTGGCTAAAGTTACTGTGTGGACTGGTTGCGGTGGCTCACGGAATTTTATTCACACTTTTCTCTTCAGCCTCCCATGAAACGCCCAAGAGAGAAGGCAAGACGACAGCTGGCACACTGCGCCGCTTTTGTTTGATTTGTCCTATATAGATGAAATGAGAAGATGCTGGTGGTGGGGTTTTGGAGCAGTGGGGTTGGTTGGCGCTGGGTTTAGGGGGTTGGGGTAGGGGAGTCAGGGGTGGGGGGGGCTTGCTGTACACACCTGCCCCCCAGTGAAACCCTAGCCCACACATACAGTACATTGAGCAGGTAACACAGGAGGCCAACAGCAGCCCCGAAAGACGACACCGGGCGCTGGAAAGACGACACTGTCCTGCGCGGATCCCGTTCCCGACTCCGACCCCACCCCTCGGCGCTCCAAATGACACACAAGTTTGTTTACCAGCACGCGTACATTTCCTGGCCCCGCTACGGTCACGTCCGCTCGCCGGGAACACAGCGACGCACATAGACGGATGTGTTTTTTCTCGAGGTGCTAATAAAGTTTGTTTGAAGCAGAATATTCTTGATTATGTGGGGAAAAAACAAGATATTCTTTACAAAATTGTGCAGCCCTGGTTAGTCAGGTCGCAAATGCAACCGTTTTAAGATTCATAAATGCTCTGGTCATTGTCTTAATCATTGCAAACATAAAAAGCTAAAAGTTAGGCTTAGGTTCTGGCTATCCGCAGACTAAACTTTCCATGGTCTGGCCCTCTGTGGTGCAGGACTGTGGTATTCTGATCATGAATAATAAATGCATTTGGAGGCTCACCTATCTGGCAGGTCTTTCCTTCCCACTGCGGGGGGCACACGCACTCAAAGCCATCCTCCAGATCGATACAGGTCCCCCCCTGAGCACATGGGTTTGATGCGCACTCGTCCAAGTCTAACACAAGTGAAATGACTTTAGATCTCTAGATAATCAATGCAGGATAGGTAAATGAGAAGTATGTGAAGTTCGTACTGTTGGCACAGGTGGGGCCGCTCCAGCCCGGAGGACAGTGGCACTCGAAGCCAGTGAGCACCTCGTGGCATGTCCCTCCGTTAGCACAGGGATCAGAGACACAGGCGTGCTCAACTGCAACACAAAGCACAAGAGTTGACCTCACTGTGCTGTAGAGACACACGCTTTTAGGAGAAATGTGGTCAAGGTGTTTTTACCGATCTGGCAGGTTTTCCCCGAGTAGCCCTGAGGACAGGCGCAGTAGTACTCATCTGGCTCCGTGTTCATGCAGGTGCCGCCGTTCACACAAGGCTGATGGCGCCCACAGTAGTTCAGATCTAGAAACGGTAGAGAAACAGTAATACCTTTATGAACCTAAAATAAGATTCCCATTCGAAATAGAAACTGCAGTGCAGAATCTAACTCTGCCTTGAGACACCGCTGATTGGCCGCTCGCTGCTTGCGTTGGGAGTTACTAGGAAGCCTCAGTAGAGCACCAGCTGTCAGTTCTGACGGGAACCACTAAGTGTTTTCACAAGCACTCTGTTACAGAGATGAGGGAGCTGTACAGTATTTACAGCGAGTATTTCTGCTTTTTATCAGAGGGATATAGTACTAAAAGAAATGGCCATTTTGGCCACTTCAGTGTCTGTGTTTCCAATACACTTCTCAGGTTTTTCATTGTAAAAACAGCCTCCACTGCGGCCCATTTGATCCTGGCTCTTACTCTAAAGGCCAGGTCACCCAAACGCTAGTAAATAAATGAGCAGGGATCTGTCTCCAGCGAGGATCTTCAGTCTCATCCCCTGAAGAGCCCTCATGACGAGGCAGTGCAGAGGGATCAGGTATCTGTACCTCTGCTCGGATAGCACAGCAGTAAAACTATCCCGTGCTCTCCAGTGAGCAGGAAGCAGCTAACATCTTACTACACTCATTACATCAAGACAAACAACCTGAACCAGCAATATGAGGGGCAGGCTGGATCACAGTCTGACAGAGAGTGAACAGCTCTGGTTCACCTGTGCTTTTAGAAAGAACTATTACCATTTATATTGGTCAATGTCCCATAAGCTGCCAATACTTTTTAAACTGGTCTGTTATTTTAGTTAAGTAATAAGCTCCATACCTTTATCGCAGAGCAGACCTCCCCAGTTCCTCTCACAGTTGCACTGCCAGGGCTGGTGACAGGTGCCATGGACACATCCAGGATAGAGCACGCACTCGTCACACAGATCTCCCTGCCACCCGTAGTTACACCTGAGAAACACACCAAAACAGACGGTCCATCATTTCGGTTTTCATCACTTGAGTGCATTCCCTTCAGGTCTTTGGGCTTACTATTGTGTTTGAAGCCCTAAGGAACAACTTTTATGATGTTTTTTTCCTGATCCAAGTTTGTTCTTGTACAAACAAAGCACCATCAAGACTTCTAGGCTGTAAAATTTCCAGTTTAAAAAAAAAGTGAAAAGCATAACTGCGTTCGCTCAAATACTGTTGATTTTTCTGTCTTACGGGGGACACGTGCAATAATGCCTGCTATGCCCAAAACTAGAGCTTCGGCTGCGATCAAGTGCACTGCTCGAACCTAAACTCAAAGAACACTCCCGTCAGATAGCCTATATATTGTTTGTATTTTGAGCAGCGTGGGAAGCGGGGGGGTTGTGGACAAACAGTGGAAACACACCTAATATTGTCCCGGCTCAAAGCGTCCCAAGGCCTCCAGCCGCCTAATCTTAGTGGAGGGTGACATTCCAGGGCAGGAGGGTTAAGAATACTTCCAGCAGCTCCCATGTTCCCTGGTGGTGTAGTATGGGACGGGGGCAGCGGTGGGGGGGTGTATGTGAGACAGTGTGTGTATACAGTGGATCCGTCTCCTGAGCGAGAGGCTATTCCGAGGCTGAGGTGTCGTCGAGCCAGCTGTCTTGTCAATTGACTGCTATTTTGAGTAGGAGCCCTCTCCTGCAGACGGCACCGCCACTACTGTTAGGCCATGCTCCGTACTGCATACTGTGTGTCTGTACTTTGAGACGGATTTAAAAGTACTGGTGGCTACTTCGGCCGCTACTGTAAGGTCAGAACCTGTTAAGTTAGTTGCGTTGTTTGCTTTGGCGAAGACGTGTTTCCCCTCTTGCCTAATGCTCTAATGTTCTGTAGTTATGTAATCAACGGCAGGTCGAGAGGCCGTACACCTGGAAAGACTGCCGGGCATTTGTGAGTGCTTTATGGGTCACTTGGGTGCGGTTTGATTTGATAGGAGCCACAATCCTAAGAGTGTTTGTAATGAATCTGTTGAAACCGGCCCAGATTGCAAGGAAAGTGACAGATGCAATGTGTTAAACTAGTGCTAGTCACAGAAGGAGGGCGTGTGAATGACCACTGTTTGTCATTGCTGTATTGATCTTGGAGTGCTAATTTGAATAGGGCTGAACGATTAAACGCCTTTGCAATTTTATCACGATATTACACAGCTTGATTTCCAAATCACAGAGGCACACGATTTTGGCCAATGCAGGTGATGGCCACAGCCCATAGAAGTGAATGTAGTGGCGAGATGCGGCGGCGACGTCCGCTCCACCGCACTTTTGTTTATTTCTCTGTCTAGTTAAAGGGATATTTCAGGATTTTTGACCTAGGGCCTCATTTCCTAGTTATTGCTGTTGATTTCTGTAGATTTTTTTATTATTATTTATGCAGTCCTTATATTTGAAGAGTTTAGAGGTGCTGGTGCTAGTGCTAGGCTAGCGCATGTTTATGGTAACTAGTAGCCTGCATTAAAAACAGTCCAATCCAAGCACAGTGCACCCGGAAAATCACTTATAACACCAGATTACCGATAAAAATGTCTGTGTTGACTCAAATTTTGTACTTATATTTGAGTAGCATCAGCTTCTCGGTTGTAAGCTACGCAGCGGCGGAGTGATCTACTAGGTTACTGGGTCTACAGTAGTTTGTTTACCTGCAGCCGGCATTACTACACATGGAATTCACAAAGGAGCTTTCTACAAATCAGATATGGCAACGTTTGGAGGACGATCCCATGATTTAGAAGAGGTTTTTAATGCAGGCTACTAGTTACCATAGACATGCACTAGCCTAGCACGGGCCTAGCACCACTACACTCGAAAAAAAAAAAAAAAACCTCAAGAAATCGACAACAACCTGGATAACAAGGAAATGAGGCCCCAAGTGAAAAATCCTGAAATAAGGTGCACAGTAGATTGTATGGTGAAAATGTCTCTTCTCCGTTAGCATTGCATTAGCCGCCGCGCTAGACGAAGGTGAGTCGTGTGCTGCTTGTAAAGAGTAAAGAGACCTTTAAGAACCTAAAAGGAGGCTTATGTTTGGGAATGTTTTGGATAAAGATAAGAACTTATCTTACAACCATTGACTGAATTTCAGTATAAACTTATTGTAAATTATGTAAATGGCCATGTGGACTATTAATTATATTTCATGTGATTATAAAGGATAGTTGTAAATAATCAATTGTCTCAGTTTAGGCTAAAAAAGTTATTGACGGTGAATAAGGAAAAAATAAATAGATGAAATTTAAATCCCAATATTGATTTTATCAATAAAAATATAAATTTGAGTGAGCCTCCATCACAGTGCTGCTGTGCCTCCCATGATCAGTGCTTATGTAGTCAAGTAACAACAAATTGGCTGGTGAGGGGGCGAGAAGAGGGTGCGGCTAAAGAAAAATGTTCAGTCGCAGGTATTTGGTCTTCTTGTGATCATATTTTGCAATTTTTTTCCAAGCCGTGTAGAGGTACTTCTAGCAGCAGCAGAAGCTGTAGTAATACTAGAACTTCCACTATTACTATTACCATCTCTTCTCTACATATTACAACAGCAAGTTATCCATGCCTACACACATCAAAAACTTTGAGAAGCCCAATAACATTTGACAGCAGTGAAGAAACACAACTTACAGGCATTAGCCAATTCAGTGAGCACCTTTCACTGCCTGAGGGTATGAAAAGCGGCATTTTGAGGTTTAATACAGGGCCATTTTATTCTGATTACTCATCAAAGACCGTAGGCGTGCATTTTCTTTATGTGATGTGTCAAAGGTTGAAAACGCCCAAAGTAATCCGGGGGACACAGCTAGAGAACTTGGAGGAAATATGCCCCGACAGGCCTAATGTGTGCTAATAAAAATCCCGAATGCGTCAGGCTGACAACAGGCACGCAGCAATGCTTTGTGTTTCGCCGAGCCCCATAAAGCCGTGATGGATTGTTACCAGTGAAAGGAGATGGCAACGATTATAATGCCAGTTGGTGAAATTCATGCCACTGCAGAACCGCTCTTTTACGGTGGCTCCTCCATTCACTGCGTCACTGTGGCTTTGACTGCAACCTGACATTTGGGAACAATACGGAGCAAGCCGAGTAACGCCACACACAAACAGAAGCTAATACTGCGACTGCAACTCACCAACTGCAAAGGCAACTATTAAGGTGAACGGGAACTCGCTGCGTGCAACGGTGGCGACTGCAGCTCCTACTCATACTTTCAGGCAGAGGAGAAATTTGTCAACTAAAGTATTTTACTGCATATGCAACTTCTAATACAGTATTAGTCAATGGAGTATATGAAAAACTACTACTAATGCAGAACCAAAAGAGGCACATGGAGCACAGTTGGCCTACTGCTTACGTCTACCATATAATATTATGGGAGATAATGTGAGAATGTCATGATCTGCGGTTGCTGCAGTTGGTCAGGTCTAGGGTTCAGCAACACAACAATGAGATGACATTTCCAGGATTCATCAGGCCCACATTGTGAAAGAATGGTTCAGGGAGCACGAGACATCATTTTCACACATGGATTGGCCGCCACAGAGCCCAGATCTTAACACCACTGAGAATCTTTGGGCTTTGCGCAGTCGTCACACTCTCCCGTCATCGATGCAAGATCTCGGTGAAAAATTAATGCAACACTGGACCTTTTGACATTGCGGAATCTTGCGGAGACAAAGCCACAGCGAACGTGTGCAGCGATCAAAGCTGAAGGCGGACACACCAAATGTAACTTTTTTTGGAGCAATTGTTTTTAGCTTTTTTTGGGCAGGCAGTATAGTAACAGTGATTTGGCGAGACTTCTTCATAATGCTAAATCTCCTCCCTGCCACAAGCACAAACATGTAATGACCAGTGTAGGCAGTGTGGGGGGCGTGTCTTGCCCAATTGCACAACATCAGGATGCATTTGGGCGACCCTTCGTGCAGTGCATACAGCTGTAAACTACTACTATAGCAAACTGTGGCTGACTTATGGGAAGGTGTCTGTTAATCAACAGTTTCTTCAACCTCAACCAGTCACTTCACATTTATAAACAAGCAATATACAGTGGGAGGAGCATCCGTAGCCAGGGGGTGTACTCGCTTATTCCTCACTGTCCTGTGATATTACATGGCCAATAAAAATATGATAAATGTAAATGTTTGGGTGGTGTTAGTTTAAGCAGATTGTTTACTCATTCTTGTGATTTTTTTTATTTTAAGATTACACCACATTTTATGAGCAATTTAGGCAGAAATGTAAGAAATTCGGTGTACTAACTTTTTCCTCCCACTGTGTGTGAATTGTCTTGCCCAAGGACACAACGGCAGTGCTCCGCCACAGTATTTTTAGCCACAACTTGAATCAACCAAAAATGTCCGGCATCTTCCCTTAAACTGCTCATCCTATTGTTATTCCTTGGCCGTGATTCAGCCTTACATCCTAAAATGGGAATGCGGTGCATCTTTCCCCATCCGCCAAGTGACCACGGGACGTTTCCATATCCGGTCAACGTGAACCCAGGGGGCAATCCGACATCACTATTATCGCACTCAGTCGTTTCCCACTTTTGGGGAGGAGGGTTACGTCCATAACACGCGCTTCCCCTCCTTCTGCCCCCTGCCCTTCAAGTAGCACTGCAATGCGGACACAGGGGGAGAGGATATGACCATTCCCGGCACGTTTTCTTCTTCTGGTCAAATTCACATGCTCGCAACTGCCTTTTATTCAGCGCAGAGACACGGGAAAGGCCTGTGTGTTGTTTGGTATTCTGTGGTGAATTTCGGGGAGGAGGGGGGGGGGGGGGTCTAAAAATACAAGAAGACAGGCGTGCCGTTGCCCTTTTTCTCTTCTGAACCGAGGAGGAGATGCCCCCACGAGGGAGGCAGGATCCTGACACAGGCAGCACTAGGTTTCAAAGGCGAGTCTGACTAATGGCGCCGAGTTCTACCATTTGAAATAAAAGCTAATAATAATATCTGAGCCTTCTACTAAATGTTCATGCTGCTGAGCGTTTAAAAATGTAAAATATAACGCAAATCTAATCGCCATCAGATATCTCTAGGTTGAATCAACTCCATCAGCATGCACTTTTCACCCCACGAAACAAAGCACATATAGAGCATTCTACATAGTGATAAAATATGCATTGGCTGAAATCTGGCAACATCGATGCAAGAAAGAAGTGTGCAGCTCGCTTACTTGCATTCCCCTGGGACAGAGCAGCTGCCGTGTAACAGGTTGCAGCCTTGTTTGCAGATCGCTGAAAGAGACGAGAGGGAGAAAAAAAAAATAGACCATTTAAGAAGGTGAGATTTTAATTCCCACTGGAACGCACACAGTGTTATTTCATCCTCCACATAAAGGGTACGGCAGTCAGATCTGTTGCAATTTAACATTCATTACAATACAGACAGAAGGAAAAGAGAATTTAACCGTGGTCTTATCCATGCACACGTTAGTCAAACATAGAATACAATTATTATTTGGAATGTTGTGACAGCACCCATGTCAACATTTGTTGTAGTGAAGTTATAGTGTGATGCAAAATGCTGACACATGAACAATTTGGTTGAGAAGTTCGGAGTCAGGTCTGAGTTGAGGCGAGCCCACATTTTTCATTCACTTTTTCCAGCACTTTGTCCCACTTTTTTGCTGCGTTTTTTTTTTTTTCATTCATTCTTTTGGGCCTTTTTTATAATGTTTTTGTCAGTCTTATGTTGCTTTTTTTTGTCTTTTTTTTAATGCTTTTCCTGTTTCGTTTTTGTTGCCATTTTGAAGGTAATTTCAAGAAACTTTTAGATCTGGGTAAAGCCAAACTGGAGATAATGTGCTTGGTCCAGGTGGAGGTTAATAAAGGGCGGTAATTATACCCCTTTGATTGAGTGAAATGTTACACAGTGTGGCTTTAAGCATAGGAAACAAAAAACATCATCGCAACTACACTGGAAATAAAAGATGATTTTAAATGTGTCAAATGGAGTACTTGCTCATAATAACACAACTTTCGTGCAGCAGTTCTTGAAAAGACACTGGCCGGGTAAGCTCTTCCTAACAAGTCTCGATGTGGTGCTGAGCGGGACAGCGGGGACAACTTTATAGCCTGACATGTACAACACTACCCCCACCCCCTCTTAAAAACAACCCTCCTCCTCCGCTCCCCCTCCTCTGTTCACCTATGCTCCTGTAAGGTCAGCTGGCTGATTTATGGCGGCCCCCCCACCCACAGGAGCACCTCCCAGCAGCTCCTCCGCTACCCTCCATCGTTTTTACAACGGCGGGCGACAAGCGCTGCATTTCAACGGCCTTGTATGTATACACAGCGGCCCCCGGGGTACGGCGTGTGGCTCCACAATCAAGCTGCAGCAAACACAGTTACCGCATTGACACAACTGTAATAGCAATAATTTGGCGTTTGTATAAAAGCCTACATGGGGAGATAGACTAGGCCACTGGAAAACTCTTGTCAAGGTGTCTTTGCTCATATTTCTCAGCAGTGAAGGACATTGTGTAATGGTTAAGTGCAACTTCTTCTATTAGTCAGGGAAGATAGCAGTGTTTCGCCTACAGTAATTATTAGTCCGACAGTCTAACTCCAAACCCTATTCTTTACAGCCATTGTCCTGCCCTGTCTTTAATGATGCATTGGTCGTCTCCCAGCGGGACACTGTACCGGGACCACCCCATGGACAGTGACTGATTGTACCCTTGAGAATGGGGAGGGGGGGGTTGTATTTGTTGTTCAGTCTCTTACCTGTCTTGCAGTCTGACCCCATCCACCCGTCCAGACACACTTGCGCCCCCGATGGCTCGCAGCGGTAGTGTCCGAAGTAGTCGTCCCGGGGAACACAGAGCTTGTTGCACTTGTTGCCGTAGTAGTTCTCGTCGCAGCGGACGCGGATGCGGTACGTGATGCGGGCCGTGGTGCCGTCGAAGGGGATGGTCTGCCAGGCGTCCCCCGGGTTGATCATCCCTGTGTGAATGCCCCGGTCGATAAGTAGCTCCTCGTCGTCTGCAATACAAAAGACAGGCTTTTATACAATGAAGGGGCGCCAAGGAACAACGTTTCAATAAGGGAATCAATAATGACGTTTAAGAGTGGTATTTCTGACTGTATGGATGTAAGAAAATTAAGAGTCTCATATTTTATCTTTCCTTGAAGGGGTTCATAATGGGTGATTCCAACGTTTTATCTGACTCAACTTAATCATCTATAATGTAACATCTCATACAGCCAGTGCATAGAAAGGTCACCCAGAGGACAGCGCCTCACAGCTGATTGACAGGTGATCAGTCATAGTCACAACCAGACTGCAACAACTTTGCTACTGAGACTGCACAGACAGAATGACAGCACTCCATCCTATCTACCCTCACATGAGTCATGAAAGATGATCCTCTAACACCACGGTGGAGTTAGATCAAAAAAATATCAGTTTGTGGACTTGTTAAATAAAAATAATAAAAGAAAATACTTGTTTGTTTTATTCTGTTCCGAAAACAAAAAGCTTTTATAAATGACATGAATGCATTGTCAACAAAGTTTGAGTCTATACTCTTTAGCCCCTTCCACGCCAGCTCTCACATTAAACATTGTTTTTCTTCGTGAGGCTCGCTGCTGAAGAAAGAAAGCAATCTTTATCACAGTGGGATCAACGCAGCCAAACAATCGTGTGGAAATAGGGGGTCTGTGATTTCCTCTGCTCCATGGCTTTGGGCTGCAGTGCAGCATAGACACACACACGCACACACCTTCCTCTGCTGGGGACTGACACAATGTCAGACTGAATTAAGCAACAATAACAGAAATAAACCCCGGCAGTTGCCAGATAGAGAACAATGGGCTCCGGGCTCGAGTCGAGCCGGTTACTTCGGTGTCTAAACAGTGAGCTGGGCGCCCAGGCCCTCCACTTCCTGCTCGATAAACACAAGGAAAACAGCCGGCTGCCTTTCCTGAGCACAGGGGTGGGGGGCGCACGGGGCGGGAGGCGGACATGACGCTGGGACTGAAGAATCTCTGACAAACCAGCTCCATCACTGACGTAGGACAAGACACAAGACTGTGCTGACTAAGGCTGCAGGGACAGGACAGCCAGGTAAACAACACTCACCAAATGTTTCAAGTTTCTGCAAATCTGTCCTGGAAATAACTGCATAGTTCTTTATCTCCAACCTGTAGCTCCTCAAAGGCTTTCTACATTTCTACATACGCTTCTAAATATTGTCACGGAAACTCAATTACTTCAAGCTGTGTCGAACTATCAGGTTGGGGACAAACAATCAGGGTTGAACAATTTTTTTATACCTCAGCTTACCTTGTTGAAACATCTGCATATAGTCCTTTATAATAATATCAGAAGCAGAAGGTGACAGACCTCAGTACTATCCACTGGATCAATGTCACAGGACACTAGATATTACACACCTTTATATCAGAAACAGAACACGAGCCTTCACCTGCACTCAAGACGAGGCTAGTTTTACTTGTAAATTAAAAACAAACAGGTGGATTTTTCTGCTCTCCTCCTCTTTGCGGCAGTAGGCATACATCCACACTTTTATTGTACATAATACATCGTGATATCACTTCCCACACAGCACTAAAACTAAACACAGCATAGAAGTACCACCAAGAAAGACATTCCAATTGCATAATGTCTGAGCAATTTGCTGCACAGCCCTTTCTTGATAATTTCAAATTATCATCAAAGACGAAGACACTCCTTTCTGAGCAGGTCGAGTCAATTCACTGTAATGAAAATGATTACATACAAGTATAGGAATCAAACATCCTGAGTCAGCCTACGCATCATCGCGACAGTCAGAACATGTTACGCAAAAAACCCCAAACCACAATGAATTTTAGTTCACCCTGTGGATATGTGCTGTAAAACTACAAACGACGAGAGAGATAATATCAGTTCTAATATGATTATACCACTCCTACTCTTAATGCTGAATCAGACAGTGACAATGCTATTTTTCCAGAGAGTCGGCTACCTGCAGTCAAAGCAATGCAACATCATCATCTCCATGGAGACGAGCCGGAGATGTCCTGCCTGCCAAAGTTACAAGTCAGGCCTGAGAAGAGGCGAGCCCGCTCAAAGTGAAGGACCATGTTTTTGAAGTTATTTTACAACAATAAAATCAGTAAACCAATTGTGTGGCTCAAAATATGACACACACATCCACCGCTCTTACTCAGCACTATTTGGACGCAAAAAAAAAATCAAGCTTCTGTGGAATTTCCTTTCATACATGTCAAAAACAGAAGGGAAATAACGGTAAGAGTGAAAGTAGAACTAATTTGTCGCTCTGTACTGTGCGCAAAACAAATGACAGGAAAGAATTAACCGGCCGAAACATCAAAAGTAATGACAGTAAATGTGAGCAATTATTGGGGCACACAAGCAGAAACAATCTAATCAAAAGACCACAATGTCCAAACCCATTTCTCCTCCATTGTCCTCCTCCGGTGGACGGGCTTTGAAGTGGCAGACACAACAGGATGCACGACTTGATATAGCCTTCAGTACTGCGCAAAAATGTGAGGTGTGAAAAAAATGCGAGCTAAAAGGTTATAATAAACATGGAACTGGCAGGTTTTCTGCTGAAGTGATGAGGCACTGACTCACGGCACAAATGATGCAAAAAAGTGAACACGTCTATATTTGTGAGATGTGTTCAGCTGTGCAGTGTGTTATAGCTGATCTGTGAGGAGGCTTTTGACCCAACCAAGAAAGAAAATAGTGTGCGCCATGTTAAGGGAACTTTGTTACTTTACAAGGATAACAGTGTTTTCTTTACAATTCCACACTTAAGCCACATTATTATTATACCAATGTTTTTCATAAGTTGCTTTACACCAGCTCAGACTATTAAAATGCGGGTCGGAAGCGCAATACACACTAATGGAATCACAAAGACGAAGCTAACAGGCTAACGGGCAAAGCTAACTGCGGGCTAGCGCCACTTAAACAGTATTTACAGCCAAGTTTGAGTGAAAAAACTGATCTCCATTGTGTAATTGGATGTACAATATCCCTCTCTCCCTTTGTCTTTTCTGTCAGTGTAGTATTTACTCTCATGAACAATTAATGAGTAAAAAAACGCAACATGCTACAACACCTGCAGTGGCGCTTATGGCCTCTAGGGACAAGAGTTACTTAGTACTACTTTAAACCAGTCACAATAAAGCA
This sequence comes from Gobius niger, assembly GCF_951799975.1. Taxonomy (NCBI): domain Eukaryota; kingdom Metazoa; phylum Chordata; class Actinopteri; order Gobiiformes; family Gobiidae; genus Gobius; species Gobius niger. The sequence goes on along the minus strand of NC_136866.1, from coordinate 13,238,765 downwards.
TGAAAAACAGCAGCTTCTCAACACATCAAAGCAGGGTTGACACATCTACTCATTCAACTTTTCACTGGGCCCCTTTCCTTCCAGACTGCGCTACTGGTCAGACAGTGAAAAGAAAAAAAAAGAAAAAAAAAAAGATTGTTTCGAGTGTCCACCCAACGGACATAACTGAGGCAAAACAGGATACAGCTGGTCCACGCCAAAATAACTGCATCGACCCAAGACGTGAGAGCTTGATTGGAGAGCTTTGCTGGGCTACGGGTTGGAAACAAGCAGGTACCCAGTCAAGTAAATAAATAAGTGGCATTTTAGTTATGATGCTATTTCACCAAACAGAGATGATGACTACTTTACGCGTCTGCTTACGTGTAGTCGGGAGTGTGCTGCATTTACAATATGCATAAACAACTTCCTGTCAGGCCTAAAAATAGTTGAAATGAATGAAGATGGCCTATATTTAGGAAGTGAACTTACTGTTGTTCCGCGTGCCGTTGTCCCAGTCCCAGGCCTCCACTATCAACGAGAAAGTCCGCTGGAAAGAAGAAAAATGAAACATTGTTAAACTTGCGATCGCATATTGATAATCTACAGGTTTGTTGAGTTTTTGCTTCTTGAAAGATATTAAACGTAAAATTCCAGCAGGTTATATATTGCTATTTCACAAACGCACCCATCTACTTTGAAACTTGCCACCTTAAAAATTCCTGCACTTCTCTCACTGCAGACATCGAGCACTACACAATCCCCACACACACACACACACACACACTGGTGATGACGCAAAAATCGATTTCCTTGCTACTACGGAGCCTCGTAGGCAGCTCGGCCCCATTACTCGGAGGTGCGCTTGAGTTACAATGAAACCTAAAGACTCCAGGCAGATAAGGTCGAGTACGAGTGTGGGAAGATGCCAGAGAGGAGCTGGAGATGTTAGGAGAGGATCAACAGACTTTCCTTACAGAGCTCTTAGTGGAATTTGGTAAGATGCTACTACTTAGCCATGACGGCATTCGACCTAATAAAAAGCAAACAGGCACATCTGATACAGTGACAATGAAGGAGGAGAGAGGCTCAGATGTAACCCCTTTATGAGACGCTGGTGATGCTCTGCTTCAACCAACTTTATAGTTCCACTGCAGGGCTGGTATATTTTGAAGTTGATGTTACTTTGAATCTAAATAATATGAAGGGCAATTAATATCACCAAAATGAAAGGCAATACTACATAGTGCTGCCATGTATGAGAAAAGTCTATGGTAAACATAATTGGTGGCAAGTATTTCTAAGCATCCATTATGGGCATAAGGCATTCAAACAAATCACTGTAGATGTCGAATGGTTGGCCTGAACAGAACAAAACAAACAAAACAAATGGGCCTACGCTGCAGCTAGAGCCAAAAAGTGAAAATATCAGCCCAATTTCAACAATGAATGTAAAGGAAATAACACAATAAAGCCATGTATGATACAAGTGAGAAAAAAAAACAGGAGGTGCCGACAGTGGACAGGCCATTCAATCAAATGTTAACCGTTCTTTTGGGGAATTACAATTGCTGGGCACAGATACAATGTCTCCAGACAAGGTGACTTTGCTGATATTGGCAGTGTGATGTCTCCTCTGACTAGCTTCGTCCTTGGTTGTCAGTGAGGTAAATCAACGGTTAGGGGATTATCCCGTTTCACAGTTCACACCAAGTTATGCTTTACACTTGACCTGCAGTGAAGATATCATGAAACACTCACCACCGACTGACTACAGGAGGGACAGGACTTGATTTGTACAGCGCCTTTCACAGAAATGGACACAAAGCAGTTTACATGGGACAGTTTACATTCACTCCAGACTTGTTGGTGGCAAGTTGCTTTAATAGCCACAGCTGTCCTGGGGCAGACTGATGGAAGCAAGGCTGCCAATCTGCAACATCGGCCCATCTAACCACCACCAAACTATCTGTGCCACCCAAGCCCTCGCTAAGTGCTCAGGTAAGTTTTACTCATTTTGTTTCAGGAAAAGAAACACACCGACTGGTGTCAAACTGTATAGTTTAGTTCATTTACACAGGGCCCTGTCCAGACATCCTTCACTGCGGTGGCCCAAAGGGAACCGGCCCCCATCTTGAAGACTTTAGGCAAAACTAGAACGGAGACTTAAAGGCACACTGCGTAACATTTTGGACTATACTGTTGCCGTCAACACAAAACATGCTCCCAATGAGCAGCTCCACACAGAAAATGCTATTACTGCAGTGGGTAATCAAAGAATGGATTTGGATGAAGACCTAACCCGTTAAATCTCCAATTCTGCAGACTTTAGTCACATCTCCATGGAGACGAGATGGAGACGTACCCACTCCTGGTAACGTTACATGTCTTAGGAGAGCTGAGCCGCTCACAGCAAAAGCGCATGTTTGCTTGTACATTTCTGAGGTATTGTTCAATGATGAAAATATCCATCAGAAATTAAAGGCTTGTATTTCCATTTTACTTATTGGCTGAAATTCTAAGCGATGTGGCTTTAAAATTCTGATGAATTCGCATGCATTTGAATATGTGCATTTCTCCACAGTTGTCTGACAGGCACCAATACATTGTCGAATAATTCATTAACTTCATGTTATTTTTATTTTATTCATTTATTTATTTGTATTCATTTTCTGATTTTTTCTTTGTTATTTACTGAAACATATTGTGCTAAACTGGTTTAGTAAAATATTACAATATTGCAATACTCCAGATGGTCATCGAATATTGCAAAACTTATCCCAAGTTTGGTCTAAGTAAAGTGAAATTGAACTGTGGCCCCTCAGTACACCAAATCCTACAACACATCCCTGCATTTGTCCATAAATTACAACCATCTGTAGTAAAACTTCCCAACTTCTTGTGTTGCCATAATATAAATACATTTTGTATTGTAAAATCAAAGTATCTGATGTTTTCTGCAATCAACCATTTGTCAATGAACCATCAATAATCTATCTAAATGGCCAACTTATTGCACTTTTTTCAGCATGTACTGGTCTTGTGTTAGCCATATGTCACATTGTATATACATTAACCAGCAGCCATAATATCATTGGCCCCATGCGCGTTGGAGACGGAAAGACGTATACTCCACACTAATTGATTGTTCTGCTCGAGTGAGCCCGACTTGAGTAAACACATGGAAACTAACCACGCTAACCAGCATCGGCGCAGTAATCTAGCTGCTGCTGCGGGGCACACTGCTAGGCTACCAGCTGACCTAAATAACACCCATTACGTCACCACCAGCCACTGTTGTAGTAGCCACGGTGTGACTGCCCCTGACCTCTACTGTAATGTCATCGATAGGTCTCCGGCTTTGGGGAAGGAAAGGGGGGGGTGGGGGGTGGGGGTTCAGGGGGAGCAGGGAGGGGCTCGAGCCCGTAAAGTGGTTTTGTCCGAGGAAGTTTGAACGCGGCCGCAGGAGAAGGAGCGAGGAGACAGTAAACGCGTGGTGTTGATCTGGGGGGGACCAACAAGCCGCGGGCTGGTAGCTGTGCTGGGCTATGGGATTAAGGAGCTTGTCTGGCGCTGGGAGGAAGGGGAGGGGACTGTTATTGTGGAGCGCATGGGAGACTAGGATGGACCAGGATGGGACAGGGGGACAGGAGTGAGCCCGCCGAGGGGGTTGAGTGAAGCTAATCATTCCACGGTGGATGCTGGGGCGAGGTGATGCGGAGATGATTTTTTGAGAGGGAGAGTCCGGGGAGGGGGGTTCCTCAAGGCATGTGACCGGAAGCCCGGTGGCTAACCCGTCCGCCGCAGACGCACAACAGATGCGGCCTCAAAGATGGATTATTTGACATGAACGTGGATCATCCCACGACATGTAGCTCGGCTTCTGACCTTTCCACCCGTCTCCCCCCTCCCCTCCCCGCCCCAGTCTGAGCATGTGGGTGGGTGGGTGGGTGTGTATGCCAACGCACAAGGGAAACCACGAGTGGCAATGAATTTATTAGTGACAGGGGATAATGCCTCGCTTGTAAGACCACTGGAGCTCGATGCCGACACACGGCTACTCGGAGACACGTGGAAAAAAGCCCGAACAGGTGGCTTTGGGGTGACCTGCACCTTTTGGGATGCCCACATGTTGTAAACATTTAGGTAAACAGTCTCCTGGGCAAAGCCATGGATGGACTAGTCTGGTTTCCCACAGACCATCGCAGGCCGTGATTAGCTGGATTAAGTGACAGCTGCCCAAATGGTTGAACAAGATAGATGGATGGGCAAGGGGGGATAAAGGGGAGGGGTGGGGGAGGGAAGGGGGTAGGCTCCGGAACAAAGACCCTTGTCCCAACACCGTAACGCAACACAATCCCAATCAAAACCATTGTGCGTGAAGAGACCCAGTCAGCACGGGGAACAATTACTGTCAGCACTGCTATACCCACTCTGCCGCAGCTAGGGCTCGGGAGTTCAAAGATTCAGCCATAGCCGGACACTAGCATCCGCGCTCCTGGCCTGCGCACGATCCTAAATGTAATCACCTGCTCCACTTCGCCGCTCGGAACGGCCATCTTTTGACAGCGTGGAACAGTGATCTGCAGCCACAATGAGCCCCGTGTCAGTCAAATCACCCAAACCCTGCCCTGCCCCTTCTGGATTAGAGGATTTGCCTCAAGAAATCCGACATTTCAACTCAAGAAGAGGGGGGGCACTCTTAAATCAACGTGATACGTGCGTCTTTAGCAAGCAGAAGGTTTGCACGTGCCCAAAATGACCCCATAAGCCAAAAGCAATGTACGTAGGTATCAAATAGGAGTGTTCAGGATTTCGCAAATGTATCTTGATTGCAATATGGACAGTTATCTTCTTATAACATCAGTAATTGAAAATAAATCAGTCATGTGTAAAGGGGCTTTTTATATCCGGTTTGATGGACCATGGGTAGAGCCACAGGTGAAGGTTCCCACGCTAAAAGTGGCCTCGGCTGGGAGGAAGGTGGCCGTTTAAAAGAGAGCCCGGGGAGCGCAGGGAGAGGTGGAAGCCAGGGGCACGCTGGGGTCACTAAGCATGGGATCTGCACGCTCCGCTTTAAACAGAGGGGTCAGCGCTCCGCATGTGGCTGCTGCGTGTGTTTGCATTCGAAGAATACTAAGAATGTGAGAGCCCGGCTTGCCGTGTAATCCCATGCCAAAGATCCTAGTCAGCCAACAATTCGCTATCAACGGCCGGTGATGGGATGGGGGGGGGTTGAATGGGATCTGAGGCTTGATTGACTTAGCTGGAGCCTATACCTAGATCCAAACGCCATCCGAAAAAGTTGAGCTCTTCAAACGGCGAGTTCCCGTAAGGACTTCGCAGCAACAACGCAAGCCTTTAAAGTTTGTTGTTCCTATGAGACAAACGAACCTCGAGTTGTGTTTTGCCTCATTCAGACACGTTTGAGTAACTACATTCTTCCAGTGTCTCTCTTGCCCTCTCATGCTGATGTCATGAGGTGGCGCTCCCCCTGTTTCGAAGTTCAGACAGCTTCCCCAAACGTCAGCGCTCAAATTACCTCCACTACAAATTGTGTCCGGCTAATATGTAGCAGCCGATATTATGGTCTTGTTTGGAAAAGTCCTTGTATGCCAGTGGAGGAGCCGAGAGGCTTTAGAATTTTTTTTTGGTTTTACTAAAAAATGTGGATTAATTTTTTTCACATTCACATACGATTGTCTGAGGGGGCATTTCATCTTTAGAAACTAAACTAGTGTTCCCTTGACAATAAAAATTTATACATATGGAAAAACTTCGGCCTTGTTTTTTGGAGTTCAAAGCACAATGAAAGCTAGTTTGAAAATAAAAGGAAGCTAAAAGAAAGGCTAGACTTCAAATATTTTAACATACAAGATTACTTTGGCATCTGTAGAATGTAGACATTGTCCTTGGAAAAATGACTACATTATTGAGAAGTTGTGGAAAACCTTGATTCAGTGAATTGCATTAAAAAAAAAGCTCATTGTGGAAATAATCGTTTGTTTCCAGGTGAAAATGCACAAGTTCCTAAACCTGTAAATTGAAGAAAGAGTTCTGCCTCCAGTGCCTCCGTTTAAAAAAAGACAACCCAAAAGAAGAAGTGTCCCAAAGTTTTAGGAACAGTCTGGAACAATGTCACGTATTGAACCTTAAACCTTGGGTCAGTTTTGGGTTCCCATGGCACCTCTCTCCCCTTCCCAGTTCCCCCGGGGAGGTCCGCGCTGACATCTCCTGATTTATTGCCTTCTGATGGGACATGAGGCCATCCCGATTCATCCCGTGGCCAGTAATCGCCGCATGTAATCTTCATTAATCTGAGATGTCAATCCCAGCTTTCGATTTTACCAGGAGGACTGGGTCTACAGTGCTGTTCCAGCGTGGAGCCAGCGCCGCAGTGCCACTCGTGTTGAAGCACAGGGCAGTGGACACACAAACACCATGCCAGGACACGTTTGGTACGGCTCCCAAAACGCTCCCGACAAATCCATGATCGTAAATCCATAATGTATCTGCGAGATAACGGAATGCGGGGCTGTTGGAAATTGCTTGAGGCCTATACAGCACAGGTGTAATGACTCTTTTTGACTTGTTCAAATAATCGCACTGAAGTATCGCTGCTGCTTCATGTGCGCTCTTTTTGCAGTTACTTTGACCATTTCTGGATCCATCTATTCCTGCTCAAACTACATGCAATTGGAAGCACCGAGTGGTTCGCACTATTGACTATTCTTTTAGGTTGACGAGATCTGCATATAGACTCTCGAGTAGGGGTTCCCAAACTTTTCAGGCTACGACCCCCAAATCACTCAAACAACTCGGGGGGCCCCCTTCAGTAAAATGTAATTAGCTTTTCTAAACATTAAAAGGGGCAAAACATTCAAAATCTGGTTTAATGGCATCAGTTTGGATACTGTGTTTTGACATTTGGCTTAAAGCAGAACTAAGTAACTTGTTTACTTTAATAAGCACTTTTCCTGGGTCCTTCTGGAGGTAATACAAGTGTTAATGGGATGATTGGGGGGTCATTCATCTCCCCCTGGTGTCTCTCGCCAGAAAACAAATGCAACTTCGCTGCCCCCGGGTCGGAGCCACCAATACACACTAATGGAACCATGAAGAAGAAGCTAGCCGGCTAACGGGCAAAGCTAGCTGCTGGCTAGCGCCGCTTAAACAGTATTTACAGCCAGGTTTGAGTGAAAAATTGGATGTACAATATCCCTCTGTCCCTTTGTCTTATCTGTCAGCATAGTATTTACTCTCACAGACAGAGTAAAAAAGCGCTTCATGCTACGACAACTGCAGTGGCACTTATGGCCTCTAGGGGCATGAGTTACTTGATACTTTTTTTACATTTGCGACATTGAATTTGATGTATTTTTTTATTTATTTTGTGAAATGAAAGCAGTACTGTCTCCAAATCATCTTGTGAGTGCGACTCCCACTTTTGGAACCACTGTTCTAGAGGGATAGGTCAAATTCAGGGACGAAAAAGTTCTATTCTATGGCACCTCTCACATGCAACAGCCTTTCACATCAGATCAGTTGCACACCAGAGTCCCTCCATATTCATCTCTAAGCCTAATTCTTTTAAAACAGAAAAAGAAAACTATGCGAGCGAAGACATGGAAAAAAAAAAACACACTTTTGACATTCACCAGGAGCGTGGCCTCGCAGCTAATCTCAACCTTCTCAATCTGCTGCGGGGCTGGGATCAAAGACCTCCAGCGGTAAAATCCATCACAATGTGGCAATCGCTAGAGCTGGCGCCGAAATTTGGATAAGTTTCGGCACATTTGTTCTGATGGATTTTCTTTTTTTTAACAGTGGACTTTATTGTTTTAATAGTATTTCATCCCCTGAAGTAGAATTATACAACAAGCCAAAAGCAGCATGTTATGACAGACGGTGTCACTGTAACATGCCCAGGCCAAGTGCAGTCTTCACATTTCTCCAGAAAAGCAATGAAGTGTCCAGGTTGACGCCCCTTTTTGGTGCATCCTTCTCCATTATGCCTAAAAAGTATAGAGTTAGCGAGTTTTTCCCTTCTCTGTTGGGTAGGAGGGTGTAGGGACAGGGGATACCCTTATATTTCGCTTTTTTTATTCCAGGATTTTGTTCTCCACAACATCTCATTTTGTGGACAAGGGTAAAGCCGACGTCACAAAAAGTACAAGTCTCCGAAGGTACAAACGATCCACCCAGAGGCAGCCCAAGGGTGCGCAATATACCTTTGCATCAAATAAAGCGAAGACGGCCCCGCCAGATATAGAAATTGACAGGGCACGTTGAATAGGTTGCCTGCCAGGAGTCGCGTGCCAGGAGATGTGGTACTGAAGGCGAGGTATTTGGCCGGTGCACTGTGGGCCGGCTGTGCCTTCACTCCCTCACACACAAACACACACACACACACACACACACACACGGACCATTGAGCACGCGACGCTACTATGCCAACAGGGTCATTAGCCATGCACTTCCAATGCAACAAACCCCTCCCCTGCTGCTGCCAATTAACCAGCGCCATGCGACACCGCGCAACATGTCAAACACGCGCACCAGAAAGCACTTTTCTTTAAAAACAAACATGCAAATTAATGAGTTGAGCACTAGTTCGGGCGAAACATTCACAGACCGTATTGGAAGTCAGGGCAGAGACAACTTTATTGATAGATTAAGTGCGAAACTGTCTCTCTGAAACATTTCCAATTGGATGATGATTTGCTTAGGCTTGGTTATTGGCAGACAGTCAGCCGGGCCTAAACTCATGCATTGACTTGAACGCAAAATAGCTCAGCGTAAATTAGGAGATGTGCGTGTCTTTATTTGGACTTGCAGAAGGTTTAGCTGGCGACGTGCCGAGGTATTAAGAATGCAACATCGCACATTTATGGTGCACTGTCAAACAAAACACTTTGTGGAGGCAAATGATATAGCAGAAATGCCACCATATTCGAGGTCAACTGATATATCGGCCGGCTGATATATCGGGCCAATATTTGGGGATTTTATAATATCAGCTATCGGCCGATATCTCCGGGGCTTTAAAACGACTGAAGTTAGTTTCACTAAATCGAAGTGAATATGGACATGCTGCAGGTCACTTTGAAACAAAGAACCTGGAGAATTCAATGACTGAGTTAGTTTTAACCACCGCAATTGTAATTTTTGATCCTTGCGCAGCAACAGTATGCTAATGCTAATGGCAGCATGCTAACGCTAACGGCAACTAATCAAAGCTGGGACAGAAACTATGATTGAATCACCTAAAGTAATGAAATAAAATTGTCCATTGCAGACGCAGCCAAGTATTACCGTTTTTCACAGAATTAATAGACCAGACGTTTGAAAAATATCAGTCAAAAATATCGGCACCAGCAAAAAATAATCCCCGAAAATCGACATCGGCCTTAGAAAAACCCATATCGGTCGGCCTCAACTATTAATGCAATAGTGATAATATTTCAAAAGATACCAAGTCAGAATGCATGTCTAATGGTATTGTTCACAGAATTACAAGACTTTTTCTTTCGCACAAATTACCATCCAAATACCCCTACTAAATTCCAACTCTGGTATTCCGCAGTCGTCTACGATACACACACATCTGACATGTTGGGCCTCCCGATTCCTCATATGCAGAGCCACGGGACCCCATACTGCGGACCACGTCTCCAGCAGAGTGCCATTATCATTTCAAACAGGTCCAGCAACACAGCAGTGACAATTTAACTGCCCATGTAATGACAAGCTCTGACCCCCCTTTGCTGGGAGCCAACTGCACCTGCACAGCCCCCCCACCCCTCAATTCTATTAACCTACAAAAATGCACAGGCGGTGGTTTAAGCCAGAGGTAGATTGGCAACGGAAATATGCACAAGCAGAAACATCACTCCCCGCCGCTCATCTGCATTAACAGCGTCACCTGCAGCATACGGAGCGAGCCTATTACATGACACACACGATTACCCACAAAGCTTAGTGCCAGAATTAGCTTTAGGGTAAGTGGGAGCAAACAATGCCAGGAAACTGCGTATTTGTTTCGACACAGATGTTTAATGGCAACGAGCGTTAATTCCACAATGATGCATCGGGGACAATGTGCAGGATGGAAGGAAGGCATAGCAGAGCAAAAATGCGAGATTGTAAAAACATTTTTTTTTTTTTTTAAGATCACTTAAAACCTCCATTCTTCAATCACGGATGAACTGGATTTTTACAATTGGATAGAACTCAACTCCATCACGTGAGAAAACAGCAACTTAAGGGCAACATGGCACCAAGATAAAACACTATAGGTAAGAGTAGATATTGTTTACAAAGACATGGCTCCAGGTAACGGTTTTAATTGGATGATGTGACTAAGCAAATGGGGCAGAGGAGGGAAGCCGAGTTGGTTGCAAAACTATGGGACTGCCAAAACAAGGCAACGAAAACACACATTAACAAAATCTTATGAAAATGTAACGCCAAACGTCACACAAATAAAGGCAATGAATAAACACTGCTTACGTGCAATGAAAAATATGTAGCAAACATGGTTGTGGTGTACCTTTCAGTATGAGGAAGAACAAAACAAAATGTTCTCATTAAAGTTAAGCCCCCCCTTCACAAACAACACTGCACTCGAAATCTGCCAATCTCCAAGTATCTGCCGGGATGCGACTCAACTAATAAGACGATCGATCAACATCGCATACAATCCTCCTGCAAAGTCACAATAGTCATTCAACTGATCAAGCTGGAATAAGCTATAAGAGTAAATCCACATTGGGGGATTGTAATGTTGTGAACAGCAATTTTCGACTCATTACAGCGTTAGCAACCTCTCAACGCTTCCTCCTGCTTTACGGTTATTGATTAGGGACTTGGGGAAGAGGTCTGTGGAGGGGCGTAAACGGGCTGGCACACTTTTATATTCTCATTAAAAGAAGCCAGCGGTCCTTACGGCTTATACACACGCAATCCAAGTCTATACTTCAAAACACTTTATCATCTTCATCACAAGAAACGGAACAGAATTGTTTGTAATATGTAAATTGTATCCAAGCTCAGAAGCTCATACATAATGCTCAGAGTATGAGCTACTCGTGCTAGCCCACTTCATACCTTTTATCTGACCTACACACAAAAGAAAAACATTACATGGACAAAATGCAAGGTACTGCTAATAGGTAATGCAACTGACAATTATTTCATGAATCAGCTTTTTTTTATTAGCAAATTAAAAATAACATTTATTTACAAAACTTTGCACGTGTGAAGGCAGGTTGACATTTCACTTAGGGCTTCGATTTGTGTTAGAACAATCGAATAATCAATAGCGAGCGGGACTGAATTACAGGTGAGCGGCGCAGCCCTGAGACCAAACGAGGACAGAGGAGGAAAAGGAGGGAGCGGGGGTGGAGTGAATCGAAGGAGAGAGAGAGTGAGGGAGGAGGGGTGGGGGAGCACCAGGAGAGCAATAGAATTGTTTACTAGCAGCGGTCGCCAAGCAACAGGACCTGGATCAGGTGTGGGTGCAGCCCAAACCATAAAATACAGTGCATCAGAATCAGAGGGCAGTGAACGGGTAAGCAACACAACAACAACAACAATAACAACAACAAACTGGCTCTTGGTTTTGTTGTTGCTTTGTATAGACAGCGTTTTCTCGCGTCTTGTCCCCGTAGGAAAACTTGCCACACAAATTTGTTCGGAAGCCCAGAGGAAACCCATTCAGAAATAGACTTAACATACAAACTTCACACAGACTGGCCCCACGCTAAAACCCAAAGTGCTGACCTCTCTGCCCCCATCGCTGCGGGTTATGTCATTGCCCTGTTAATGCCCGTTTTTCATCTCGACTTGGCTGGCACCGCAAAATAAGACGGAATCTTTTCTGAAGCGCTTCTTTCTTGGTGTTAAAAAGCCGCAGTCCCATTTCTAATATTAATTTAGCAACAATTACAATGTCCCAGTTCCGAAGCGCGGGAAGTTAATAGATTCTTTCTCACTCGGAAGTGTTAGGAATCAAAAGGAGGACGCCAAAGAAGCAGAAAGGATTAGCCAACAGAGTCTCCAATACAAATAGTGGCAGAGGGGTTTGCTCTTCTGATCGTAGGAACCCCTAACTATAGATGTACTTCATTCTAAACCGAAACCTCCACATTGGAATGCATTTTCTACCACAGCAGTGACGCTCGTTTGGCTTCTCTTGCCACGCTGTAAAATCATCTGCATACCCTCCATTGCATAAGAAATTGGACATCCCTACTCTCAGCTTGGTCATGCGCCAGGAGTAGATGTAAATCGCATATGCAAACAGCTAAACGCAGAGAGCATTGGCCGCCTTTCAGATATGCCAATTGGCGGATCAACCCAATTAGCGTGAGATTTATTAGCCTGTTAGAAGTACAGCCTGTAATAGTGACGGGCGCTGCGACGAGGTCTCGCGGCGAGGGAACCACTGTTTGCACTTCTATACGCAGTCGACCAAAGCTATTCAAATACTTTGGGTTTGCTCCAGGAAAAACAAAATCAGAGAGAGAGAGAGAGGGAGAGAGCAGGTCTGAACAGATTAACATGGTTTAAACGGGAACTTGACCATGTGCTTCTAGCGCTTATGGGATGATGGACGTCCAGATATCGACTGTAAAGCTGGAAAAAGCCAAAGGCAAATCAATGCAGGCATGTCTTCTTTATCAGAGTAACTTAATGGTACAGTGTATTAGCTTAGGAAAGGTTACCAAGTTCATACCAACAATGTGTATCAATATACGTTCTAGGGCTGCACGATATATCGGGAAAAAAATATATATCGTATTGTGATATTGGGTGATGCAATATCTGTATCGCAGTCACAATATATCGCAACATCACTAAAGCCTTTATCGGACACTGAGGTCAACACATTTTTTTGCAAACTTTTTTGCAAAAACGAACAAGGCGTTGAATTTATAAATGTGTTCAATTATTGTCTTGTTTTGGTCCGGCTGTAGTGTTCTGATCTCTTGTTTTGCCACAATTTGCTAAAAAAATAGTTACCATTTGTGTTTCATTAGAATGGAACATGTCGTGTTGAAATGGTTTAGTGAAACATCGAAATAATATCGTCATTGCGATATTGCACAGCCGTATCGTATATCGCAAGTCACAGCGTTCAGTGTGTTTTTGACATTGATGACTCTTTTGTCAGTCCAAAGCCTAGAACAATGGAGTCATATCATACAGGGGGCGATCTGGACATAGGCACAGTGGTCAAATACTGTGGTATAACATAGAAACTGCCATTTCTCTGGCAAAATAAGATTTGCCAACTGTTTTATTACGGTCCTTAAAACTAAAACTTGCTAAAAGAATACTTTAAGGAAATCAAAATTGCTATTTTTTGGTATCTTTTCCTAAACCTAATCTGCACCCATAACACGGTACTTTCGGACACACATCCCGGCTGAAGAGATACAGTTACAGAAAGAGAAAGAGAGAGAGAGAGCAAAATAAATTCCACCGGCAATTTCATTAGTGTTCAAATGGAAGTAGCTAAGACATGACTCTCTCTCTGCTCACCAAAAGGAAACCCAACCAGAGGCACAAATTCAGGCCATGCCATGATAATGCAGATACACAGTACCTTGAAGTGACCTAATATTGCTAAAATTTGGACAGATATAAGCATTTCTCAGAATAAGTGAAAAAGACTAACCAAAACTAAAATAGAAAATTCAGCTTTCACCTTGAGAGGCTTTCTCAGCAAATAATCCTTTAGCAGAAGGCTGGGTTTACACGGATTTAGACCAGTTCTCGTAAGTTATGTATATATACAGCCTGCAGGTAAAAGATAGTTTGCAGCTGACGAAGCCACTTGAAGTGAGAGGCACAAATGTAAAACAACCCAGTGCACATGACTTGAAAACCTTCGTCTACAATGGAAAACCACTCAAAGCTTACATAAATATTTGTCCAATATTGTGGCATTTTCTTATTGATCAACCATTGCACCAAAAAAACAGAAACAAGATGATCCAAAGTGGATAACTTGTAAGCAAAAGCATCTTAAATTTGCCTTTTCCTCATCACTACACTGACTACAAACTGAACACATAATACTCCTGTCCGGTTTTTGAGAGGGAAGTCTTAAGAACAATCTCTGGCTGGTGGTGAAAGCAGAGCAGCCCTGGTGAGTCCCAGCCCACAGAGAAACCCACGAGCGTAGGCTGAGCATCACTCTCCTCACGGTGTAAGGCGAGCCAATACAGGGGGATCACTGGACGCCTTCCAAAGAGATGCATCGCTATTCACACAGTGGAGGAAGCGTCAAATATAAACCACTGCTATGCACTTTGTACAATACCGAGATCATTATAAAAGAAGGAATAACGACATAACTCTATAAAGAGGTAAAATAGGGAGTCATAATATCAAAATGAAAGTGAAAGCTGTGTGCCATACAACTAACAGGCCATTGTACAAAGCAGGGGGTGTGCTTGTATAAGCTTCTGTACTGCAATACTTTATTACAAATTAAATCATGATATGATATGATTGCATTGTTTTTGTTTTGGTTATTTAGGATGAGGAATGTCAATTTCAGAGACTGCAATGACGTATTCATTATTATATCTATCCTATGGTTACTATATCGATTAGAGGTCGACCGATATGGGTTTTTCAAAGGCTGATGATGATTTTGGGGGATTTTTATTGGCCGATGCCAATATGCCGGTCCGATATTTTTAACCAATATTTTTGTTCTTTCAAAATGTGTGGTCTGTAATCCTGTAAAAACACAAATACTTGGTCACTCCAGCAGTGGCCGATTTTATTTAATCACTTTAGGTGATTCAATCGTTTCTGTTCCAGCCTTGATTAGCTGCCATTAGCATTAGCATGCTGTCCTTAACATTGGCATTAAACTCACTCAGTGATTGAATACTCCCGGTTCCGAGCTTCAAAATGACATGCAGCATGTCCATATTGACTGAGGTTTAGTGAAACTTGTTTCTGTTTAATAAAGTTGTAGCTAACCAAGTTTCATGTTCCCCTGTTACCGTGACGTCTAAGACGGGCCGCTTTTTAAAGCCCTGACATAGCGCTTTCCAATGCAAAAAACGGGAAGTCCCCATCATTTTCAGTCCCTGAGATATCGGCTTTTAATTGGCGTTAGACCGGCCAATAGCCGATATTGTAAAATACCCAAATATCGGTCTCTAATGTCGATCTCTAATATAATCTTAGTAGATTGTTTTCTTTGTAGGATCGATATGGATAGATGATCTGGGGGGCCACATACTAGAGCCAAAAACTTTATACTATATGACATACTGTACAAGATGAGCTAAGGTAACCCAGCTTACTTTTAGTTTTGTAGTGCCATATTATACATGGCTAATACAAACCCTTCCTCTAAAACTTTACTTGCAACTTCGACGGGGGGAAATGGGATGTCCCGCCTTTTCTGTGCAGATGTGCCGACTGCCAACAATACAGCCACAATAGACAGTGACTTAAAACTTTTTTGCATCACTTTTCAAGGATTATCCCCAGGGCTAAGACAATGCCAGCTGCAACTGAATGAGTGCTGAAATGAACAGCTGTCCAGATGACACCAGCCAATAGCACACACTGCATCTTTGTTTGTTGGAGCCATAGACAGGCTTGTTGTGACATCTGCCACGGCTATAGTGGCCTGTTACCGGGAGCTGCCCACTTCTGAGACAGAACACAAAAGCTCGGAGTCACAGTAGAAATCGGGTGGGGGGATAAGACAATGTAAGTAAGTAGCACTTTCACGTATTAGGTGCAGCAGGTAGCATCTGGAATGGAATAAAATGAGAACGCTGAACGGGGGCAATTGAGGACAAGCCTGAACAAAGTTTCACCTAAACCAGGACAAAAAGAGCGTAATGACAGAGTGAATTTGGTCTACAGCCGGTCAAACCAACCAAGTCAGGATGGAACGATCAGGAATGTGCAGGTAGACATCTTTGATTGGGTGAATGGGCTCCACAGAAAGAACATTGACTAGACAGTTAACAACATAAGAGAAGGAAAATCACTTTGTACCTTTTTTGTTGCTCTTGGACACTAAATCGTCTAGGCTGGATTTACTAAACCAGGAGGGAAAAGAAACAAAACTAAACAAGGACTAACCAAAGGCCAAACCAGGACACTGAACGCTAAAACAAAATGTTGAGAAAGTGGAATCTTTGCTACGATGGAACATGAACGGACGACTGTGAACATACGCAGACAAGCAAGAAGGACAAACCAAACGTAAACTTCAAAGCAAAACTATCCCATAACCAGAAGAATCATGCACACCACAGTTTGAGGAATATCAGCATGGATAAAAAGGTAAAAGAAATGAAAACGCAGTATTCCTCAGGTGTGAATTTGCCCCCGACTGAGAGCCCACCTGACGCTGAACAAAGGCCATTACAGGACCCTGGGGGCTCCAAAGCATTAGTCAGCAACAAACGGCTACAGGAAATGTAATCAGGAGACAAGGAGCGTTGTGGCTAACTGGAAATGCCCCAATAAAAAGAGATTAGCGATATTAGCATTTGAGAAGCTAAGTCACGCAGATGGTAAATGCGAATTGCGGAATAAAGTTTACAATGTCCTTTGCTCCCATTTCCTTTTGGCTAAACCCTGCAGCAAATCACCAGCCTTCTGCTAAAGAGCTGCAAGAGCTTTGTGCCCATTGTCTGTAGTTGCAAGATAGGACCAGCGCCTTGGCAGAGGTCTACGCCATCTGACAGTAAGAGAACGGACTTGTGATTGTTTGTGACCCATTCACGCAAGAAGTTTTGCCAAAATGGATCACGGTGGCACAGTGTTCAATTTCGGGCTTTTCCGTGTGGCGTTTGCATGCTCTCCCCACGCTGCAATGGGCGCTCTGGTTTCCTCTACCACTAAGAACATGCACAATAGGTTTCCCTACAGAAGCTCTGAAAAGGAGAATCGAAAATAGGCATAAGACAGGAGAATATAGACAGGAAAATGTGCACTCAAGTAATAGTGAATACAATATCATAAAACAAAAAAAATGGCCGGTTTCCAAAGAGCTTTTTTTTTACCATGTGCAAAGCCTGTGGTGTAGTCTTCCACAAACTGAAAACTGAAAAGATTGCACAGCCTTAGTGCGGTGTATCTAAAGCATGTCATGTAGAGGGGTTGAAAACATGATGAGCTTTTAAAACAAGTCTTTCATTTGCACATCTCAAACCAATTGATCATCCTTTTCCACTCTTCCTTCATTAGTCAGCCTAATCTGTTAAAGTGTCCACTGCAAATTGCAGCCCCTACAGCGCTCAAACAAAGAATGCCTTAGCAACTTGGAGTTCTACTTTCCCCCCAAACAGTTATAACATGCACACACCGCGTTCGCGTGCCGACTTCATCAACCATCAGTCATACTGAAGTCAGGCATGCCTATTAGCCTGCAGGGACCACTAGGGGCCCACCTGGCACCCACAGCAGGAGAGGGGTGCGGCATGAGCGGGGGTAGAGGAGAAGGAGGAGAGGTGTCAAAAAGCACTAAGAGCAAAGAAATAAACTACTGCCCAAAGGCAACACATATGTCAGAGCGAAACATACTTCACACGTCAGGATAAAGGGTAGAATGGAACGGGGGAAGAGCAGGTGGTACGATGGAAGAAGCAAGAGGTTCACTGGTTTTAGATCGGGAAATATAATGTGCAATTTTTTTATGCGGTATATCAGCAAGACAATACACACACTGGATCCCAATATCACATAAAGAAAGGATCTGTCTACTCAATTTAATAAAAAAATGTGAAACTGAATAAACAATAGTCAAATTTAGCCTTGTTTACAGCTCATTCCACCTTCATTAAAAGACTCTCCTCTAACTTGTCACATTGAACATGGAGTTAATATCAAATTTGAATAAAGTTCACAATTCTGATGCAATATTCTGCACAGGACTTTTCAAACACCAACCTCACCTGTTCAAATATCACACGATTCATTTTAGAAGATTCTTCACTGACATGCGATACAAGGGATTTGTGACTCAATGGAAATTGAATGTCACGGTGTGCGCACTATATTTCACCCGAGCAAAAATAATGCCTTGGCGTAGGTCTCCATGTGAAGGCTGCTTGAGTTTACCTTCCTTTGTTTGTTTTTTTCCATCTCAATCAGCTTGTAAATTCCTTTCATGAAGGTTTGCATACAGTAGAACAATCGAGAGAACACTCGATTATAAACTGCAAAACGAATACAAGAACAACATGCCTTTCAGAACATGTTTGTAGAGGGCTAAACTATAAAAGCTTAACGCTGCAAGTTTTGAACAAGACCCAAATGGAGACGGGATGAATTTGAAAATAACTGTGCAGCCCAAACATTATGCGAAAAAGCGCAACTCGGTTCACCCTTCGAGCCCAAGCCCACGAAAAAACAATTTCCTCTTGTCTAATTGCCCGATCATGGGTATGGCAGGTGTGAGGAGGTCCGTTTGGAACAAGGCCAAGGTAATATATCAGACCAACTTTAAAAGATGACCCAGATGACACGGCCAAGCACTGTAGCTGCAACCGGATCCTGGCCAAGCATGCAATCGTTTAGCCACGATGTGTGTCAGAACCCATGAGCCCGAGCTACGCGTCCTAAGCTCAATGACTTAATGATATTGTGCGCGCAGGGGCATATAATTAAGTGTCAAGTGAGTTGGAGATCAATATGCACACTGCTGTTTGGTACAAGCAACTTTTATCTGCAATTGCCAACAAATCATTATACAACAGAAACTAAACCAAGGACTAACAAGGGCTGAACCAGGACTTGCCCATGTTTACGCCAGGACAAGATCATGTTTTGATGACAAATTTGGCTTGGCATTATGGGAGAAGAGCTCTGGAGTTGCATACAAACTGTTGAATCCAAATCAGTCTTTTAATCTACTCACCAAGTATCCGAGCAAGCCAAAGAACTCACGAGTGCCAGTGTCAAACTTGGGAAAATTGAGAGAGTAATGTTCGAAAGGGCATGCAGTCCAAATGGTAGTTGTATACAGTGCAGTTCTACCTCAAAGAATCTTTTCTTTTCACCCATTCATATGCCTTCACTTCCTCATGACCAGGATATGCAATCACTAAAGGCAAGGCAAGTGAAGTGTCTTGCCTAAGGAGATAACAACAGCCTGGCAGGATTCATTGCCCAAAGCAAATATCCAATTACTAACTTTTTAGAACCCCAGTAGAAGAAAGACCCTAGAGCCTAGAACCAAAACGTAACTTACCGGCCAGGCGAACTGAAACGGTATCAAAATCTTCCCAGCCTCGTCAATTTTGTTGGGATTGCTCTTAGTGCCTTGAAAAGAAAACATATTTCCACCGAGAACTTGCGTCACGGCCGATCCGAACGTGCAGGGTGACGTGGTGGTGACCTCCGTCTGGTACTCCTTTAGACAGACTTTAAAATAGGTGTCGCACTCGTCCCGCGTGCAGCGCAGGTCCTGGGAGTTCCTGGGCCCATCGCAGCACTCCCCGTCAGACAGTTCGCCGTTTATGTTCTCCACCGAAATCAGCTGCAGTTCGAAGTGGCCCGTGCACTGGGACAACTGCGGGGGAGAATAAACAACAAAAACAAGGTTAGGTTATGACTGAAGAGTACAATTTTCCAAGAGAGTGTGCCACAGTAGGATAATCACAAGCATCTCTGAGGCAAGAACATGTGAACATATCTGATGAAAAGTAATAAGGAGCATCCATCAATGGGAAGCTGTCACACAAACCTAAATGTGATATAGTGACTGCTCTAGGTCACTAAAGATGAGCAAGTATTTGCCTTAAGGACAGCTCAGTCAGCAAACTTTGGACCTACAATGAAAATAACATTCAATCCAAATGTGATCCATGCCCAAACATACACGCATATAAACAACTGGGACATGGCACCAGCTCATAAATGCACTGTGCCACTATGTACACAAGTGAAGGTTCAATATGAATCACATGTGGTCAGTGGTGGAGTGGCCACATTGTTGCAAGAAGTATCCTGCATATAGATACAACAGACGCAATAACCACCAAGGGATGATTCAGGTGCAATTGTAATTTTGAACAGAGACTCTTGACAAACGCGGGCAAGAAATGAACCTCTACTCTTCACCTGCACGTCAAACGAGCGGAAACCAAGACACATTTTCATGCGGCATCACCGGCTGCTCAGGCAATTCCCTGCATCATGAATGGAGCACGTGAAGGTGCATCGGTTTTCATGCGTACCCCCCTGGACTAACCTGCTGCAGAGGCGAAATCAAGCAACTTCTCATTGATCCAGGCCCAATAGTAAAAAAAAAAAAAAAGAAAAGAAAAAAGAAAAGAAAAGAAAAACCTGTTTCGTTTTAAATAGTAGCCAGTTTTAAGCCTTTATCAATTCCCCAACACTAGTATCTTGTCATGGTAACACGATCACATGCTCCCCACAACTGACGTAATTCAATTAATCGATCACAAAAAAGGAAAAAAGAACGCAACCTAAACGCGCGCCCACGCCCACTAACTTTTCCCATTTTTTTTTGCAAGCAATTTTAGTTTAATCGGCGTGGTTGCTTTATCAATCGCTCGCTCTGTGTACGGTCTTACCTCGGTCCATAACGTCAACAGTAGCAGGCACACTATCGGGAGGCAGTTCCTAATCCCGGTGCGTTTCCCCATGCCGCCGATCAATTAGAGTGACATAAGGGACCACGAGCGACACTGGTGGCTCCTCTCCTCGCTGCTGCTGCTGCTGCTGCTGCTGACATGCAAAAGCGCGGAGAGGGAGAGAGAGAGAGTCGCGGGGGGTTCGGGGGGACGCGCTCGTCGTTTTTCGTTCCCCCCCCAGTCCAGGCGTTCCGGTGTGCGCGCGTGTGTGTGTGTGCGCGGGGAGGAGGAGCAGCAGCAGCACCACCACAAGCACCAGCACCAGCACCAGCGGCAGCGGCGGCGGCGGCGGCGAGCGGTATCGGAGACGGGGCGGCGTATTGCAGCGGCACTGCCTGGTGATGCGAGTCCATGTACAGCGGGAGTGTTCCTCCGTCAAATCTCTCCACACAGCAACTGAGATGTTCCCCCTATGCCACGGCCTGAGGAGAGGATGTCTAGCTTTGATTGGCAGCTGCGCAAACCACTTACAAATTGGCCTGCGGGCAGTCTCTGAGCCAACCCGGATTAAGGGGCGGACAATAGTATAATAACCCCCACCAGCCCAGCCAGCCAACCAGCCAACCACCATGCGCCGAAAGAGACCTCTCTCTCTCTCCCTATTTCTCTCTCTCTCCTCCGTTCGCGCACATACACACCTACCTTCCCTGCACCTCAGCCTCCCCAAAAAACTTCATTTTGACGGGGTTTCCAGTGAGAATTCATTCGCATTTTACACGTTTGCGTCGTGCGTAAATTCATGCGCCAAACACTATATATGTATTGGCCGCTTTGTAGGTTATGAGGCTACGAGGAAATGAAAACACTAGAGTTGTTTTGCTGCAAATTGTGCTCATATGAAGGCAATGAACGTTTTCTTTTTTAGCAAGCTAGACAATCCAAAATGAAACAGTGCTTTTTTTTGGGGGGTATGATTATTCATTTTATCTTTCCATTTTGTGTCGATATTGCGCTCACTAATGTGTGCGCATTTAGGGAAACTTTTTCATTTATTTACCACCGTGCCATAAAGGCGCTGTCCTTGTCCGTTTTACTGCCCGCTCTTGTATGTAAAAAAAAAAAAGATAGCCCCTTCTGTTTCACACTTTCCAGTAACATTACGCACCAAAGCAGCAGCAGCTCAGCATGGTGCTCTCCTTGTTTCAACCCAGGGTTTTTTGCGGAAGCTTCGAGCGCCCTCTACCGCATGGCTACCAAACGCATAAATAAACATGGAGACGCCTTTGTGAAACTTTTTGTTTGTTTGTTTGTTTATCTGAGACTTAACTTTTTTTTTTTTTTTTTTTTTTTGCAATGATAAGCAGGTAACACATTTGCGCAATTTGAAGAAAAACTGTTGTTCGCCCCATAGATTCTGCTGTGCCCCTCCTCCAGGTGAGAACAGAAATAGTATTCCAAAACTTCATATATTTTTAGAAACAGCTACAATCCCACTATTCATCCAACTGAAAACACACACAAATCCACAGTACACTTCACTTGCTTGCATCTTTATTAAACACTACTGTACAGTGACAATACAAAGCTTTCTAACCACAATATAGTGTGTAGTGGAGCAGGTGCAGTATGGTTCAGGTACCAACCAATTCAGGTGGCTCAAAGGGTTCTTGCTGAATATGCCCAAATTGGCAGGTTTTACCAATTCATACCAGTTTCAATAATATGGATAATTTACAGCATGGGTATTTGACCTGAAAAACAAAGGGAGGTGTCAAAGTAAAAGCCACACTGCGTAATATTCCAGCAAAGTACAAGTGTGTTCCGCATGGAGCTTCATGGGCAATTTTAGACACCTGTTATCTGCAGTCTTTATTCTTACTTTCACATCCTTTTTCAAA
Source organism: Gobius niger (assembly GCF_951799975.1). Classification (NCBI taxonomy): domain Eukaryota; kingdom Metazoa; phylum Chordata; class Actinopteri; order Gobiiformes; family Gobiidae; genus Gobius; species Gobius niger. The sequence continues at coordinate 13,216,291 of NC_136866.1, read as the reverse complement.
CATACTCTTATAGATATGACATTTGAAATATTGCCCATAGGACTCGATGCGGTCCGGGTGATTTCCACTGATCAGCTGAACAGGGTGAACTCAGGTGACATGAGTCCGGCTGGCAGATGGGAGGTGGAAACAACTGCTGGTGCTTTTTCATATTTAAAAACATGACGTACACCCCCTGAGCCGCATTACAAGAACGACTTTGTATTGTTGACATAATTATCCCAGGTTTTCCCTGAACTGCTGTTGTGTGTCTCTGAGTTTGCAGTGTATGGTGTACAGTTTGTTTTATTGGCTCTTCGAATAGAGGAAGGAGAACGAGAGTAGGTGTATTATTGACAATAAATCTCCAAAAGCACAGTAATTCTAATCTTCTGGCTCATGTCCTCGAATGGTTCAGAGAAAATAGTTGTTAACCTATATAATAAATAGTTAAATAGTACATAATTGCAGAGGACAATGATAATAAACAATGTTCTTTACATTTTTTCTTCCCCCTATTTCTTGAATTTGCCACAAAGCCATAGAGTGTCACCTCATGGCTGTTTAGTTGCTCCAGTGTGGCTCAAAGGAGGGATTTTCATTGTGTGTTTTGGTGTAGATGGTGTCCATAGTAACATGCCAGTCATAGGGCCACCATCGCACATGTGTTCACTCGTCTGCCGCTGCCGCCGCCGCCAGTGCAGATAGGGGCAAAGGCGGCTTCAGATAAGTGTGATCCTCCAACGCTGCTCATATGACTGGAACATTTCACACTTGGTTACAGGCTACATTCAGGGCCTCCGCTGGATCACACCCGAGAAGAACCAAGAGGTGCTGAAGCTTCAGTCTGTATGGGCCGTATCTGTAAGTGGGAGACAGTATAGGCATGGAAAAAGTAGCTATGTGGTGATACAGTGGTATGTTCATGGATGAAAGCAATACCTTCCACTTGCCTCTTGTGACCTGTGTTGCTGCCAGTCAGCCAGACTTACTTTTATCAACTAATATCTTGTCATAGTTTTGGTCGTTGATATGAGTATATAAATACATATCCATGGGAAGACTAAAATTACAGCTAAAACTTTACACATATATGTCAAAACTGAACTGAATGGAGACACTTAACTCAATTCAATGTCTTCTTTTCAATCAACGAGCCCCAAGCTGTGCAATTTCAACATCTATGGCATAATACTGGTACTATACACATTTGCCTGAAGGTCCCTGAAGGCATTCAGTATGGGTAACACGTTTGTAAAACTTCTGGATTGACTGTAGTTGAAGTTGAAGAACAGGTTTAAAGGTACACTGCATAACATTTTGGACTGTACTGTTGTGGCAAAACAAAACATGTTCCTAATGACACAGAAAATGCTGTTACTGCAATGTGTAATAAAAGAATGGACTTGAATGAGAAACTAACCTGTTTAAATCTCAAATTCCACTGCCTTTCGTCACATCTCGATGGAGACGAGCTGGAGACGTACCCACTCCCAGTAAAGTTTACAGTCATATCTTAGGAGGGGTGAGCCTCATAAATGTTTGTTTGTACATTTATGAGGCATTTTTCAATGATGAAAATATCTGTCATAAAATAAATGCTTGCATTTAAACTTTATTTATTGGGTAAAATTCTACATGGTGTGGCTTTAAACTAAAGCGATGAACTTGTATCCTTGGACAAGCTACCCATGAACGTATAGTGTGTGTGTGTATGTGTATGGGAGGGACCGATGGGACAGAGTGGCAGCCACAAGTCCATCACTCTACCCCAGGGCAGCAGAGTAAAGGTAGTAAAGTGCAATACAAGAAGACTATTGTATGTCTGGGAGAAACTGTAAAGATGTAAAACACTATAAAAGCCCCTCCTTGACATAAGCATTAAGCAGTGAATCAACACAACTTTATCACTTCATCTCAACCACAAAAGAACTTGTGCTGAATGTAAACAAGTCCATGAAAGCGCAGATTGTAATTTAGATTTCAGACTCTTTTTTCGCTGCTATGTAATATTTAATAACGGACCAGGCGAGCAGGCAGGCATTCGGGCCGGCGGGGTACGTTGAATACTAAACCCCGGTACGTGTGCCCCGGGTGGTGTGCTGCTGTTTGCATTCAGGACGTGTGAGAGGGGAGCTGTGTGCAGAAGGAGAGGGGATTAGGAGCAGAGGCACCATGGGGGTTCTGCTCTTCATCCATTTTTCATGGCATTTCTCCTTTCAGATCTGCCGTCTTTGTACACGCGCCGGGCCGGTCCGCATTCCCTTTTATCTTTAAGGATCTTTTTTGGGGGCGGGGGGGCTGTCCTGGAGTACCGTTTGGTTGATAGGCACAGCGGTGGTGAGGGGTCAAGGATGTGGCATGCTGTCTTTCCATTGCTTGACGACTGTCTTCAAAATTATGCTAATTTGGGAATTTTAATTGCTGCCAGACTTGCCAGTACATTTCTTTAATGTTTTAAGTCTGCCTTGAAATGTAGATGGTGGGCACTGAATGCATAAGCCAGAATGCCAATCACAATGTGGAAATTACCCCAGGAAGGGCATCTGGCATTTAAACCGACATCAGATGAATTGTTTCTCTATGTGCCCAAAGCCTTTTACTCCAAATCATATAACTCGACTTCGATTACAGTCACTCCCAACCTTGGTGTCAACTTTTTCCCCCAGCCTCTGAAAAAAGAGGTCAGGTCAATGAATGTCCAAGAACAGGGGAAGGCAATGTCAGTCCTGGGGAGGCCAAATCCGGCACCGCGGCATACAGTGGTATACAAAAGTATGGGTGCCCGTTTAACTTTTTGACATTTTGACATACTATGGACCATAAACATAAATATATTTAATTGAAATTTTATGTGAAAGACACACACTAAGTGACACACTAGCGTGAAGTGAAATGAAATTTATACATGATTTGATTAAACTGAAAAGTGTGCAAAAGTAAAGGCCCCCCTTTCCTTTTAGTGCAACAAATTGCCTTCAGAAGTTGCCTGATGATTCTGAATGATCACATGTTGACCCAATGACTAAATAGAGTCTACCTGTGTGTAATCTAATGTCAGTTCAAATACAGCTGCTCTGTGATGGTCTCAGAGGAGTATAAAGCTGGGTTAGGTTATATAAAGATTTCCAAAGCTTTGAACACAACAACCTACCAAGGCCCGGCTGTCCTCCTAAACATACTGACCGAACAAAGACAGCACTGACCACAGCTGTTACCAAGAAGCCTAACAGGACTTCTTATGGTTTTCTTTAAAAAATGCCACTCTGCCATAAAGGCCAGATTTGGACAGTGTACGACCAATAGTTGTTCTGTGTACAGTTTCCCCCACCTGAGCTGTAGCTCTCTGCAGTTCATCCAGGGTCATCATAGGCTTGTTGGTAACAGCTCTGGTCAGTGCTGTCCTTTTTCGGTCAGTAAGTTTAGGAGGACGGCCGGGTCTTGGTAGGTTTGCAGTGACTCCTCCATTCCTGGATGCATGCATACACTTCATTTCACTTCACTTCACGATTGTGTGTCACGTAGTGTGCGTCTTTCACATAAAATTTCAATTAAATATATTTATGTATCATTTTGCCATAGTATGGCAAAATGATGAAAAGTTAAAGGGGCGCCCATACTTTTGCATACCACTGTGTATCCTCTGGCCCCTGAGACGTTTTGACAGAAATATATATTTACAAAAGAGATCTAAATTCACTCTAAACTTTCATACGGTCAAAAAAAGCACAAAAAACAAAAACAGGACAAGGTTGCCCAGACTCCCCATTTCTCTCTCTAAGATGAATCACGCTGCTATTTGTATATATGAAAAAAATGAGTGAAGCTCCCTATCTTTTGACAAGGAAAATAATCTGCCCCCCGTTCAAGCAACCTTTCCTGCCACTGTCCAAGACTATTAGCCAAAATGCAGTAAGTTGTTAAGTTTGAAAGGGGCATTGGAGTCGCCGATGAGCCAGCTGGTGTAATATGGGTCTATTGTACTGCACGTTATTTCCCCAGTGGATTCGTACTAACACATATATCTTTCAAATTGTCCTTAAATAATGAATGACAGGAAATGAGGGTCTCTAGCATCACCATTATGGGGTCTTGACTATCACCCACTTAAGCTGCTTCCTCCTCATGACCTGTAGACACCGCGGTATATCTCTAAAAAGGAGGAAATTGACACGTCAACAACATAAAACTGGGGGAAATGTTGCTGTGTGTTTGCCATCTGAACCAGAAGGTTGCAGAAGCAAAGCCCTCCCCTGGTAATAAGCCTCCATCCTCTTCGTGCCGTCACCAATTGAGAACCGCTGCACTATAAAACAAAAAACAAAAAGAACAAATACATGTTAGAATTTGTGCTAATTATGTAACCACTTAATTGCGATCATTTCATTCCAGGTCGATTACTCACCAGCTCGGTCTTCACTGCCAACTGCTTTGTGTGTTTTCATGTTGCCATTTGTTTTCATGTGTTTTAGTTACAGGGCTAAAAAAGCATTGATCCCGGGCCAAGGCAAGACACATTGGACTTAGACGACAATGTGGGTGTCTTCTGACTGAGTGCATCTTGGCGGACTTACGTTTTCAAAGTTTGGCAACGCAACAAGAGCACTTGCGTATCAAAAGAGAGTTTCGATCGCCTCCAAATCTTTATGAAGCACTGCTGAAGAACTGCAGAACTTGGCTAGTATTTAACTTCATTCTTAAACCCGTGAATGCCCTTATTAATGTGTGGCAATATATAAATGAAATGAGCACAAACCAAGGCATGTGTTGGACAAACACTGGGGAGATGGAATGTGGCTTTTCCGGCGCTTTGGCTCCTGCGCTGAGGCCTTTTGAATGAACACCACACATTTAGATTTGATTGGGTGGCAAGTGCATTATGGGAGGTTGCAGGTTACAGGTTTTGCCAGTGGCATTTGGGTGTCCTTTCATTCAAAGATAAGTATGTACCAGCAGAATGAGTAAATGCATATTTTAAATCAAAAAGGAATGGCCGTCAATCCGTCACTCACCACTGTTACAACCGATGAATGAACGAACCAACGCATTCATCGTTTTATCGTTCGGTTGGGACATGCATGTAAACAAGCCGAGCCAAATTGGAGCTGTTGGCAAATTTGCATCTGCTTTTGCAGACTTTCCAGGATCAGCTGGGAACAAACCGCCGGCATTTATATTGCTGGGTGAAAGCTCTGCCGCTGCCTACACACCTCATTAGACAGCCAGTAGATTTGCCAATTCATCCCTATAGGCCCACATGGATTACCAGTATATTTACCATACGTGATTCTCCATCTAATTCATAGTTTAGAACTGGGGCAGCCGTGTCATTTGAAAACTAATTATAGAGGCGAGCCAAGTGTTGGAAAACAAATAATAGTCTTATGGTTTACAACGGACCAACCGTAGTTAACAGGACCGACAAGTTCCTACACTTCCAGCTTTTCCTGCTCCTGATTTGGAACAGATTTGAGCGATTGTCCCCATCTGACCCTGCAACTGAACGAAGACTGTAATCTCACTGGGTTTCACAGCTAGAGCAAGTGCTTAAAGTTGCAACATTACGAAGACTACTGCCCTTGACCATTCGCTTCAGATAGCACCTGATTTCAGAAGATCTTATTCATTCCTACAAGCACAGGTCACATTTGGGAGAGGAGATGAAATGCATTAAAAAGAAAACGGCCTGGGTTCCTGTACTGTGTCTGACCCAGGGTTTATCAGTTGGGACGGTGCCTGCCCCTCCTCAAAAGGCCAGAGCGACTAAAAGGTTATGGTCCACAGAAGCAGAGCACATGTTGAAGTCGTTAGAGGGAAATACTGGATGATAACAGGACAGGGAGATGTATTTTTGTGCAAATGAGTGATGGGAGTTTAAACTTGCTTTATCTATTTTTAACATCACTTTATAGCATCCTCAAGAAGTCGGTCGATAGTCCAAATGAATGCCCGAGACGTAAATCTGTTACAGTTATCTCTTAGTTAGATGGATAATATATGTGGTAAGTATTAATCATGATTTTATTTCAGTGAAGTGGCAATTTAATGGCGAAAAGTTGGGGGGAAATGTTATTTATAATAGAGAATAGACTTTAAAACAGCTCTGCTTGTCTACAAGTCTTTTCATGGTTTAGCTCCAAAGTACATCTCTGACATGTTAGAGCCGTATGAACCATCTTGGGCCCTGAGAACTTCAGGGAGGGGCCTCCTGGTGGTTCCCAGAGTCAATAATAAACACGGTGAGGCTGCATTTCAGTTTCATGCAGCTAAAATCTGGAACAGTCTTCACGAGGATGTGAGACAAGCCTCAACTCTGACAATGTTCAAATCCAGGCTGAAAACAGTTCTTTTTACCAATGCATATGACTGAAAGTATTTTATCTGCACTCTCGCCTTTTACTGTAATTGATTAATTTTATGTTGATGTTTTTATTGATTCTATTTGTTTTCAACTGTGAAGCACTTTGAATTGCCTTGTGTATGAATTGTGCTCTACAAATAAACTTGCCTTGCCTTGCCTATAATTCCATGACTGCTCTTTTCTCTTTGTATGACATGGTTGGCACGGCAACAGACAATATTTAACTCTTTACGAAATGAATCCACAGGAGGACAAGGTACACATATGAAATGTTTAAAACTTCTGTCTGTTCTGTATCGGAATCACCCCCCACTCGGCCGTCCCACCCCCCTCAGACTGTGTGTGTCCCCCACCTGTGAATGGACCAGCGGAAACCCATCTGCCCCACAACATCCCATATGTCCACTGGAGCGCTGTGTCCAGTTACAAACATGAAAGCAAGGGGACCCCTGGGCAAGTAACGCGAGACCCTATATTATTTATGCAGCTAATATTAGGCCGCGGCTAATCCCGCCACATTACCTAAACAGCTCGCCTAAAAGAGCGGTCCAGTTTGCTATTGGATGTCACCTTAATGAGGGAAGCATGTCAATAAGTTGTGTGCTCACATGACATAATGATCTGAGAAGCCCAGTCTTGGCAGCAGTCTATGAGCTGTAACGGCATCTGGTGTAAAACATTGGGAAAAATCAACACGACTGAATGGAGGACGTAGATGATTCGCTGCAGCAGGAAGAGACCAAAAGTTAGAGGAATTTTTGGTTGATGAAGAAAAAAGAGTGATTAGCATATTTAAGTGTGTGCTCAGCTAAGCCCAGGACAGCTGTCATCCCGTCTCAAAGCCTCCATCTGCAAATGAGAATTTACTGTCAAGCTGCCTGCAGGTGTGACTCTATCACAAAGGTATAATGTGTAACTCAATAACAAAATGTAAAATGAGAAATTGTCAAAGCTATCAGTCGCACTGGAGTGTCTCCATCATAGACAAAGGCTCTTAAACCAACACCTGTACTTTGTAGTCACATTATGTAACTTTTTTTGTATATCAGTGCCTATCCTCATTCCTCTGCTCACGGTTGGATTACTGCAATGCACTGTATATTGGACTCAACCAGACCTCCATACGCAGACTACAACTCTCGAAAACATGACCATATCACACCTGTCCATTGCTCCCGGTCCTTTTCAGAATCCGGTACAAACTTCTGCTTTTCGTTTTCAGTTCCATCCACGGCCTCGCACCTGCGTATGTATGTGAGAGTCTGACCCCTCACCAGCCCAGCAGAGCCCTACGTTCTGCTCAGCAACACCTGCTCAAGGTGCCCAGGTCACATTACAAACAGTGGGGTGATCGTAATTTTGCTGTGGAAGGTCCAAAACTCTGGAAAGCAAAACTAAAGGCTCACCTGTTTAGAAAGGCATTTGACACATAGTTCTGTGTTCTGCTTTTAATTATATTACTTGGTTGTTGCAAAATGTGGAAATAAAACCTGATTGATCGATGTGACCTTTCAGGGACCCAGCAGCTGTATGAGTGGCTAGCATGGTGCTTTTACTTTCCATCACAGTGGCCTCTATGACACTCCTGGATCAATTGTCTTTTAGGGTTTCTGGTAGGTTTTCTGGATGTAATGTTTGGGTAAGAGGTAGGACCGTGGCATAAGAAACACTTTTTAAATGATCGCCTTGGCTTCATTTCCGAGAGCAGAGATAGCAATCAGGATTAGCAACAAGTCTGCATCCAGCATGCGTTATCTCTTCGAGGATTCACAGTTGGAGCGTGTCAACCATTTCCTGATCCGCAGCCTTATCTCAGAGTTCCTCAATGTCTGTTTGCTCAGCGGAGGCCGTTCGAGTGTCTCCAAACCACATGAAGATCCCTGACAGATTTATGTAAACCAAAAGGAAGAGCGGGTGCGTTTAACATAGAGGGAAAATCCCATTCACTCAGCAACCCTATGGCAGAGAAAGTAGTTGGCCAAACATGCCAAGTAACAGTGATAATGATCTCCAGGCGACAAATAAAGGCGTACGGTGAGTCATCGTTCATGCGCACTAAGGTTTGTGGAACTGGTCTGATGGTAAAGGCAAGAGTTCACTACGCACAATGGAGGAATGAGGACTATCCTGCAGAATCAAAACAAAAGCCATTCACAAAGTTGCTCTGGGAGGGCAAAGAGGCACTGAGTAGGAATTTGTTCATCAACTTTCTATCTATCCTGTAAGGTCAAGGTATGCTTATTGTCCCCATAGATATGCTTTCCCTCTGAATCTGTCGTAAAGCAGATTAACTTGGTTTGTTGTTAGCTTTTGCTGATTAATACAAACCCAATACGGCTGATGTTACACTGGTGTCTGGGTGAGCACTACGTTTCATAACTCAAAATAATATCTGTGTAAGTGTGTGGAAAGGAAGGATACTTTATCACAAAGGTCTGTGTTGGTTTTGGAGCACCTTCTTGCTCTGAGCAGCAGTGGGAAATGTCTCTCCTAAACGGAAAATACAAGCTTTCATTTTCTGCTAACGCCATGCTAATTAAGCAATGGCAACAGGATGCTGAGTGATGGTTTATGGACTTTTCTGCAGTTTAAGAAGAAATGACCAAAGTAAACGGGATAACTGAAAAAAATGAATCAAACAAAATACTACACTACAAGTTGTTATGGGAACATTATCATATGGTTAATAGGCTCTAATGTGATGCTAACTTCCTGTAGGGTAACATCTGTTTCCTGGAGAGTAAGCTGTGTCTCGTTGAAATAAGTACACAGTATGTGTCAGAAAAAAAACAGCTGTTGGGAAATTACTTACATGTTAAAAACTGTACTCAGGATGTAATTAGGCTACTTCATTAGGCGCATTGAGTTGCCTTGTGTACGAAATGCATGGTATGAATAAAGTTGCCTTACTTCTGCATGAATATAACTTTTTTCTTGAAGCTAAAGGCAAACATGAGTTCAGCGCTAACACGTGTTGAGATATTGTATTGTTATGTTATTCTATTTTAATTTACATTAAAATGTTGACCGGAAGTAGTCATTACCCTACACTTGGCAACAGGAAGTTAGCCAAAAACATCCTGCTCACAGAACAGTCATTTTTGCATGAAAGGTCCCGTTTTCTTCTCCACTGTTCAAATCTAGAATAAAAACTAAAAGGCAATTGTTCATTTTGACCCCTTTTTATTGAAACGCAATGTAGTTAAATCCAATACAGACAGTGCACATGCAAAGTATCATATGTAAATACTGTAATGTGTCATGTTTGAAAGTTAGATATTGACATGTAATAAGTAAATTGACTAATAACACTGCTCACAATAAGTTGACACAAACTGAAAGCAATTTTTTAAAGTCTTCAACATCTTAAAAATATAAAATATTTAAATCAGCATAAGACACAATAAATTAAATCACGCACATACAGTTAAAGAGTTTACTTTTTGAAAGCATTATGTGTAGAATTTCCAGATAATACAGTATTTAGCCAATATGCTACACTGTGATCTAGCTCATGTAAACATTTGATTTCGCTATTCCCAGATGTATAACATCACATCAATATAATACAGGCAGTAAAATCGTACTTATAGAGCTGCAGTTGTCAAGACGCTCAGTCTAATTCAACCACCTCAGTTCTCAAACACCTTGATCAAAAATACTACACATAACACCTTTAAAAAAAAATTGCCATAAATTGGGCAAAGAAAAATCTCCACAGCATGGGCAAGATGAGAGCTTGTTTTAGAAATTTGAAATGGTTGAATCTGTCACAGAATGAAGTTTATTTTATGCGCCTGAGAGATGGAGGTAGAAGTGTCCGAAACTGGGCTCATGGTTTTATCAGCGAGGACAGAAATGGCATAGAATTTAGGCTTTAACTTGCTCAATACTACAGCATTAACATAAGGAGGATATGGCTTTCATAGGATAACAACCTAACAAAACAAAACAAAACATCCATAAAGATACACCATTTTATTCAGTATATTTTGTGAGGATGCATTTAATGTCGAGCTAAATATTAATGTTTGTTGTGAGAAATGAATCCATGTAGCAAGGCCCGATTCTATCACTGACGATAGCAGCTAACGTCCGAGCCACAATTGTGTAGGGTCTGGCTCAGCCAAGACAGGATTCACAAATGCTAGACTTCGATAGAAGATTAATTCATGTATGTGCACAAGGTAAAATGCAAAAACAGCACAAATGACTCAGGAGGCATTAAGTAATCGACCTACACTTTCATTCATTTAGTGCCATGGGATGACAAGGCTAAGGTCAAACGAGCTTAACTGGAATATCTACAATGCTTTTTTTAAATTTCTTTTGGCAAGCAGTGATCCTCTGGCTAACATCCAGCCTGTTTTACAACTGGAAGAAATGTGTTACTCCTCTCTGCCACGCGTACAGCAGGTGCTAAGTATCTCTTTGTAACATGATTTCAACAATATTCGCAAATGGCTGATTTTAAAACAAAAGCTATTAAGTGACAGACTGACACTCGAATGGCTTTGAGAAGAACAAGCAACTTTGTCAAAAGCTAAAATAAGTATTCCAAACGATTCCATACACAGAGAATATCATTTTCAACTAACTTTAGTATTTTTGGGTCATTACTAAATATGCCTTAATCTTTACTGAATGATTACACCCAATTTGATATCCTTTAGTTAGTGGATTACACCATTTAACAATAACTTAAAGGCCCTGTACCAGGTCGTTTGTCTAGTAATGGAATTAAATTTGTGACTGTGCAGTAAATCATGCACTTAAATATAAAGCTTTGTTCAATGTTTGTGACAACAGGCAGGTGAGCTGTAGTTAGCATCACTGCAAACACCATAAAGCACCACTTTTCTCCATGAAAGATGTGAAACATGCTTTCAAACTCATCCATGAGAGGATTAATATAAAAGATATTCGATCCCTTTCACTCTTTGTAAACAAAACAAAAAGCAAAAAAATCGGGTACAGGGCCTTTTACCAGGGTCCGACTATATATGCTTATTCTGGATTCCGGAGAGTCTAACGCAGGCATGAACATCTCTGGATAAATGGTCCGACACCAACTGGCCGAGTTAACCCTGTGGTCCCCTGTGGAGCTGTGAGTGTGCAGAGACATCACAGAGACAGTTCACCTGAATATCAGTGATATAAAAATCCAAGCACTAAACTCATGATGAACATACAGTAAATTGCCCTGAATGGGGGACCCTCACCTCTGATTGGTCAAACGACTGTCTGATCATCTTATATGTGGATTTAGTCTGCTCTGGAGAAGTTAATGTGCAGGGATGTTACAATAGAGGTCTAACCCAAACAGAAAATTATCCAGCGTCATCGAACTTCTAAACTCGGGTCACCACAAGTTACCTGGCTAACTCTCTAATCCAGCTCCGCACTTTACGGCCCAGGTCTGGCAGCTTTACAAGTTTAGTAAATAAGCTTTGTATACAGGCTTTTCATTAATAAACAAAGCATGGTCCATTCTAAACATTTGCCATTATTGCACTAGTTTACATGTGCTTCCTATATGAACAGCTGGTGTTATATTATGCAAAATTCTCCATAAAATACAAGATTCTATATAAATGGCTAGCTTGAGATAGATTCGTGCAACTCTCGCAGACTAATGGTTATGATTCTTTTCAACATCAACAAATATGGCGACACAGTAAAGAATCTAAATGTTGAGATCGTAAAGACCATAGTGCCTCCTCCAAATTTATTTGTTTTTAACAAAAAATAAAAAATAAAGTAAAACAACATACAACATACAAGGTTAAGGTGTACTTTAATGTCCTTAGGAAATCTGTCCACTGCATTTGAGGGCTGCATGGGGACATAACCAGGGACCTTCCTTCTGTGAGGCAACAAGGTCCCGGCCGAAGAGTAAAAAATCTGTGTTTGAAGGGTTTTGAATGGGGATCGAGACAGTGTGCACTTTGGGCTTTAGTCCAAAATATTTCAGGGCAAATACAGCATTTGATTGTCAGTGATTTTTTTTGTTATGGTTGTTAAATGAATTACAGGCTCATGGTCTTTTAATTTTTGCATGTTTTCCCACAGAAATACCCATACTAAAATGATGACTACTACTATAGGGTGGATACTAAATTTCTTTTGATAACTAGTAGCAGAAATGAATGTTAATGTTTTAGGACTATTTGATAGTTGTTTAGCACTTGCATATTGTCAATATTATCTACGCTAGGGAACTTAATGTGTGTCCACAAATGATAGAAACGACAAGCCCTTAATAGATAAAATGATAGCACAGGATTGGCTAGACTGTCAATATGAAACGTGCTGGTTAACTTCACATTCAGAAATCCAGTCTGAACATTGTGGACTATGCATTTGGACCTGAGATATTTCTTATTTGTTATTCGTCATCACCAAAATAAAGGCCATAAAGAGTAGATGGACTGTTTCGAAGAAGTTGATCCAGGGATATTTCAAAGCTATATTGTGGAAATGACTTAAGTGTGTAGTGTTTTTATGTATATGCCGGTTTTTGCATTACTGGTCTCAGAATAAAAGGATATGATGGCATACTAATAGCCACAAGTGCTAGCTCTAAGGCTAGCGCTAGCTCCATTCACAGATAATGGAAAAAATAAAGTCATGGTTCATGTGATTCAAGTCAAAGGCTAAACATAAGTGGGAGGAGGGGGAGCAAAAATTGTCTTTAAAGCCACACTGCGGAACATTCCTGGGTAAATGTTGCTACGTTACAAGAGCAACTAAACTGTAGAATATTCAAAATGTGTGATGCTCAGACACCTCACAAGATGGCGGAGGTTTTGATGTTGTTTGTTTCGCATTGGGTTATCGAAATTAAATGTTTGGAAGAGGACATGTTTTTATAGTTTGTGTTTTTTTTACCCGATGTCCAAACAAAGCTATGTCCCTCTCCCAGCAAAGATTCATGCTTCATTGGATGAAATATTACACAGTATGGCTTTAAGTCACACGTAATCATATGCACCTTTAAAGACACATGGCATGTTCATCTTAAGCAAATACAATTAACAAAATGGTAAAAGGCGATGGCAATATTCATATTACATAAAAAGACAGAACAAAGATATGTGATAGTAAATTGCCCGGACGCCAAACTTTGCCTGTATGCCTTAAACCGATGTGCATCAATAAGTTAGAAAACTGTGGAGAATGAGGTCGGGAGTTTAGTTCCAAGAGAATTGCAATTATTACACAGATTTAGTAAGTCCAGTAGTCCAAATAGTATGAGCATTTTTTATTTATTGTCTGTTATAAAAGATGTACAAGAATACGTCAATAGAAACAGTTTACACTCTGTGCCGGAAAACAGCAAAGATGAGTTTTGAATTCAGAACATTTCAGTTCCAGTACAAATGCCATAATAATGATTGTTCTGTTTGTTTCTTTCAGTCGATAGTTAATAATTCTGCCGGGACAGGAGAGGGCAGCACTGTGGATCGACACTATTTAAAAATATGTCAAACATTTTTTTTATATGCATTTATCATTTCTTCATAAACTCACCCTGTGCTTTGTTCTTCAGTTTATTTCCTGGAGAGTCATATCAAACCACAGGACTACTGAATTTTTTCGTATCGTGCCACCTTTTGCACTGTGCCCAACCCAAACGTGTTCTATCTTATTGATGGTCATGAAAAAACAGCCATACTCAGCAAAGAGTGGCGACAGGGACGTACTGTATGTGCTAGACCAGTGTTTGGCTTTTCATTGAGAAAACAGTATAAACAGGAACCTAATATATACCGTTAGACGTTGGTGGAGATCTTATACCTTGGAGCCATGTTATTGTGGAACCACATAAAACTAAAGATGACGCCCATGGTTTTGGGGATGCGCTCGTTGTAGGCGAAAGTCATGGCCTCGTGCAGGGGGATTTTGACTACCTCGATGAGCTCTCCCTCTTTGGGCTCCCCCCCGCCGGCGCTAACGCGGTTATCGTCGGACACTTCGGCGTAAAACATGGTCTGCTTGGCGCCCGTTACTCCCACGCCCGACCTGAGGGAGAGAAGCCAAGGCCAGTTATAACATGCGCTCATTTTGCAGCTTACAGTATGTGAAAGGGCTGCATGGTGTTATGTTAGTTAGCACTTTTGCCTCAAAGCGAGAAGGTGTCAGAATCCATTTCCAGAGCCTTTCTGTGCATCGTCTTGCCCTATCTTGATTTTCTCTACGTATGTAAAGCTCATGTGTCCATAAAGCGCAGTACAAGACAGTTGCATCATTGCTTTAAATTAGTAACTGATCGGATGCAAAAATAGGTAAACCTTTGTGCTACAGGACACGACATGGCTCAGACACTATAGTATTCAGGCATCAAAACATTACAACACAACAAACACTGAGCTTCAACCAAAGATCATTGCAAGTAAAAAAAAAAAAAAAAACACATGCAAAAAGAGAGAAAAACGCAAGAATCTTCCGATTGTTTTCCTCCATTACAGGCGGCTGTGACCTCCCTGCTCCTCCTGTTCCTGTCTGAGACTCATAGGGGGCATAAGGGTAAAAACGATACTGCTATTTAATGGAAGGAGCCCACACATAACAGGGAGCCAAGACAACACCAACAGACTTTGTGGAGGTCGAGAAGTCAAATCAAAGCAGTCTTAGGAAGGCCATCAGACTTTAATCTGAGCAGGTGGGAGTGTTCAATGTGGGCCGTGTCTCCTCTGCAGACACTATGTAAGTTGCTGCTATGTCCAAGGCAGGTAATAATAACCGGCTGATGCATGGCCTCTAGAAGTGCACTTATATAACCTTTGCACAGATTTTTAGTGGGCACTACAGTCTGTGAGCAATGAGAAATGCTCTAATGCATTTTTTAGTAATTCTAACTATAGTTTATATGCCATATTTTTCTGAGGTGAATACAGTGTCTGATGATATTTTGTCTTTCAAACACCACAACTAATGCACACTGTCCTTGGGCAAGGCGCTTCACTTGCCTTGCCTGTATGAATGTGTTTGGTAATAACCATTATTAAGTTAAGCATTTACACAAACCCACCTGTAAGATGTAATCCTCTTGAGTTTCGCTGTGGGCACGTCGAAGCCACACTCCTCCAGGACCTCCTGCCGGGCGATCTCCTCCAGCGTCAGGTCGGGTTTGTCCACCAGGCCTGCACACAGCTCATAGGTGACCCCCGCACAGGCAGGGGGCCACTCGGAGCTGCCCTCCCCGGCACTGGACGCTCCCTCCTGGGCTTCAGACGCCTCAGCTGCCCCCTCCTCTTTCTTCTCTGCTGCTGCAGCTGCTTTGGCCGGCTGGGACTTGGCTCTTTCCCATTCACACATGTACACCGCTACAGTACAGGGGGGAGGAAGAAGACTTTTTACTTTTTAATGCGTTGGGAATGTGACTCAAGTGAATGTTAGTGTGAGGAAAACACAGTCTGATTTCTCATACTCATAACTTTGCTCGGAGCAAATGGAGAGATACTGCCGCTTTGCTTAGACCAGGGGAAGCCAAAGCAAGTGCTTCCAAAGGTTTGTTTTGATAACCCATATCAAAAATAGCATTGTTGGCATCTACTGATCATTAGAAGCGCATTTGGTACCATTGGCATGTTTATGTTTTGAGTTTAACAGTTTGCGACATATAACCTGAAATGCTCTGTTCTGTGTGGTTTTACAATGGACTGAGTAACTTTAAATTCTTAAAGCACTACTAAGTAACTCGTTTAGCTTAATAAATCCTTTTCGCAGTCCTTCTGGGAATACAAGTGTTAACGGGTATGATAAGGGGGGTCTTTCATCTCCCCCGGTGTCTCTGGCTAGAAAACCACACATGCAATTTTCCCTGCACCGGGTCGGAGGCGCAATACGCACTAATAGAATCACGAAGAAGAAACTAGCAGGCTAGCACCACTTAAACGGTATTTACAGCCACGTTTGAGTGAAGAAAATGATCTCCATTGTGTAATTGGATGTACAATATCCCTCTCTCCCTTTGTCTTTCCTGTCAGCGTAGTATTTACTCTCACGGACAATTAATGAGTAAAAAAACGCAACATGCCACGACACCTGCAGAGGCGCTTATGGCCTCTAGGGACATGAGTTACTTAGTACTGCTTTAATATGATTATTTGTAAAACGAATCAACATGATTTCACAAGATCTGAACACCTATTGACTTGACATGTACACGATTGTCAAGTACCAATCCCAAATTCAAAACACTGTGGTCAAATATTAATAATAATGACGTGTTAGTTGTAATCTCGATCTGGATTTCAATGCATCCTGGGGGCACGTTGACTGAGAATGCCAGTATTACAATCCTGTTTATTCTAATGCAACAATGCGCCCTCAGAAATAGAGCACTAGAGAAATGGATGAACTTCACGGAACAGGGCAAGCTCTTTTGTTAGGAGTCGCCAGGGACTGCTGCACGTCACCCCAGGCAAAATACAAGGAAGTCTGTCTATTGATGCATATTTTCCCTGTTCTTTTCTCTTTGCTGGTGGTGATAAACACTTCTTTAAGTTAAAAAGTGAACAAATGAACAATGGCATTATAGTATGTGCGAAAGAATGCAGGGTCCGTATTGAGTCCTTCCTGTGAAAGCCATTAGACATGAAACTTTTGACAACCTTAAAACTGGCCTTTAGTGAGATAAAATCTTTATGTATCGGCGTCGAAATTTACACCCTACAAAATGTCAAGCAAAAGGAGTTGGACCTGCCAAGGGCTGGGTACCGTTTAAACAATACCAGTCTGGGATCTAAAAATAAAGTTTAGGTACTCCTGGTATCGAACAAATGAAAGTATTGAAAGCAGGTTACCGAAAAGAAACTTAAAATCTTTATATTCAAGTTGTGCTGCTGTTGGTCATCAAAATAAAAAATAAATAAATAAAAAAAAGTTAAACACAAGTAAAAAAAAAAAAAAAATGAAATGGGGAAAAAAAATGGGACAAAAAACTTAATTTGGGGGGAAAAAAGTGGAAAACATATGGAAAATTTCTCTCATGTTGTAGTTAAAAGGAAGTTTTTTGGTTGTTTTACCTCAAAAAAATAATATAAATGCAAAAGAACTTAAATGGAAGGAAAAGGAATAAATTAACATTATTAATCTGCTTTCTGATTCTATGCGACAAATTATTTAGCATAAGTATCGAAAACCAAATATCGCTAAAGTACAGGTATCGGAAAAAAATGAACGGTACCCAGCCCGAGACCTGCTCAAATTAATCTTTGTTTGAAAATGAAGGTGGGCTTTCTGTAAGATTGAATACTGTTTCTTGACTGGGATTCGTCCATTGAAGTAGAGGTACTTGATGAGTGTAGTAGACCTTGCTTTGGTTCTAGGTCACGCTAGTGTATGCTGGAATTTGAAAGAAAATCCTAAACATTACCCATGAGTACCCCCCGATTTGAAGTGTTGAAGCTCAATATGCCCCATGCTAACGGTTGCTGCTAAAACCAGTTGCCAATAAAAGTAAAAAGGGCTCTCCATGATCTAAACGCAAACTCCCACAACCCCCAGCACCTGTTCTCACTCATGTACTCGGTAAGAGCTTTTAAAAGAGATACAACACGTCCATTTTGAGCAACGCTGAGCTGCTAAATACTAAAATAGCATGCTAGCTAGTTAGCACGTAGCAGGCGAGGCTACAGCTACATGAGGCTAATCACAGATATGTACATACGCACCTGGACGAAATTGTTTGACGAGGACAAAACAGTGTGAGGTGGTGTTGAAGATCAGCACTGATACGCTGAAAGGACAAAGGAAAAAATAAATTAGCCAGACTTGTGATTATGACATTTAAATTTTTTATTTTTGGGAGGGAGGTTGGCCACAGCAAATGCAAAACACTTGAGTCCAAAAAGCATTGCGCAGGTGGTGAATGGGAGTGGGACAGCGCGCCCTCGGAGGAGACTTGTTGGGAAAGAGGAAGTGTCTGAGGCGGCAGGAAGCCCAGCCCCGGTTTTCCCATGCTCAAAGGGAAACCAGGAAGTCCACATTACAACCGCGGGGCCTATACGCTGATAACTGCAGCCACTTTAGATATTTACAGTACAATAGGTATTCTCAAGTGACAACTTTTTTTGAACCATTTTATTGTTTTATTTTATCAGGAGACCATGGATAATCTAATTTCTGCTTGTAAACGTAATTATAATCAACTACTATGCGCACACAGTGTTCTTATTGTTGTCGGAAGTGTGCAAATCTGCTAGCATCAATGATTATTACTTCTTACCAATGTGGATTGCAGTAGGGTAGCATAATATGGGGGAAAATATTGAATAGTTATTAGAAAAAGAAAGGATATAAATCATCACTATTGTGTCCTAGCCATGAATAGTAATGCTGCTGTATCGATATGACAGTGAGACACAGTCCAATCTAACAGTAAACTGGGACAGACACAGGCCTGAGGGGAAGTGTGCTCCCGGAGGGCATCTCTAGCTGTAGTCGTGCTGTTCCACACCATTACAGCCTCCTCCTGTAAACGCCACTAATGGTTAAACCAAGAAGCAAGCCGCCGCCGCTCAGGACCCTTCATGCACCGTTTAGCCTGCCTCTCTCTCCGAGTGGGGTCTATGCTGAGCGGGAAATCTGGGTTAGACTTGCTTCTGACTGCTGGCTTTAAGTGTACTTTTTTTCATCTCATCATTATATGGCCAGGAAAGTCTCACTGAGATTCACAGAGAGATTGCTGTTTGGAATGGTGTCCTCGATTAGAAATGATAAGAAACAAAAAAAGCAACAACAAAAAACTAAAGAAGAAGAGGGTCGCAGCACCTTTTTGAAGTGGCCTAAAAATAACTGATGATAAATGTTTTGATTTGTTTTTGAAAGTCAGCCTCAATGCTTGAGTGCTTGAATTTAAAGTGATAGTCTAAGTTTGCAAAGACAGGAGAGATGAAGTGAAATCTGAAAGTAAACAACACAATTACTCCCCTCTTTAACCAAAAAGCCCTTCTTAGTTTGCAAAATGAGGAGAGGAACAGAATACACAAAAGCAAACCAAGCTCCTCCCCTTCCCTCCTGATTGGACCTGACCGGCTGGTTCACAGGAAAAGCTCATCTCATTGGTCAGTGTGGGAGGACACTAGAATTAGTTAATGAGATCCAGGAAGGAGGGACAAAAAATATTATTCTTATTTTAAATCAAAACGCAAGACCAGGTGGACAATTTAGCACATTTTACAACATTTGTAAAACATTTAGACTTCCAGACTATCACTTTAAGTTGAAATTGACATTTCTTTTTTTGTATTTGTTATGGTAGGTTGATTGGGGGATCTGCTCAATCCAATTAAATTTGATGAGCCTTTAACTGTATAGTGTAAAATAGCGATAGCATAGGTTTTACCTAATGTTTGTCAAATCCTTCTAGTCAAAACTAGCTGACAAAAGGTCTGTGTAGACAGATCAGGAGAGCAGTTAAAGCGATAACACGCATCAACAGAGTTTTATCTTTTGTCAGGTATAAAACAGAAGCACAATACTCATTTCCGTATTTACAAAACACATTATTATATAGAATTCTGTTATTTCCTCCAGCCTCATTTGTCTTCCAGGTTTTTTTGCCATTTGCTTCCAAAAAATGTGACAAGACCTGGACATCCAAATAGAGCCCGCTGAGAGGAAAATGTTATGGACACTTGAGCAAAAATTCAAAACAAGCCTTGTTCTGTTCAATGCAGGCAGATGTGGCATAACCGCCCCTGCCTCCCGGACCTTCCCGTGGGGAGGGAGGCCGTGCTTTACCGCTTTTGTCTCCGTGGGACAATTTTTCACCGGGACCTTGGGTTTGGGTCAGGGGCAAAGGAAAGAGGGCCTAAACGACAGGAGACTTGGCCCAGGGCGCGGTGGGACCCTGGTTAAATGAGGGAGAAGGAGTTTTTGACACTCAAGTGTGAGATTTCTACACTGTGCCCCCCTGGGAGCACGGACCTTTACAGCCAATGGAAGAGGAAGGAAAACTAGAAATGTGAAGCGTTGTGTTACCTGTCGTGGGTTCGCATGTAGTCCCAGGATTTCTTTGTACCATTCTGGAAAAAGAGAAAAAGTCATTACAAATAGAACTGTTATCATTGAATATCTTCCAAATATTTCTCATAGCAGCAGTTTTTTTGTTTACTGATACAATACAGCAGTTTCTATTAGGGGCCTATGGAGAATGGGTCAGACTGGATGTACAGTATATTAATTTAAAGTATTATTAAATCCATATAAAAACAATGTAGAAGCCTTTTTTCTGTGATAAGACAAAACAAAGCCAGGTTGCATTGCTCTGCGTGTGTAGCATCAGGCTCTGTGAAGGTGTTATATCACATTTGATTTTCTATAATGGGAAGACAGCGGAGCCAATTAGCTCCTTCACGACTGGCGCATGTTTGAACCCGTTTGAATGGATCCCTCAGCCACACCCAGCGAAAGCATCTGCGAAAACAAAGGCTTCCGAAAAAGGTAAATATGACAAGCATCGGGTTCAGCGCAACACTAAACCAGCCCGGTTTCCAACAAGCACCATCCACGCATCGATTCAGAAATGCAGATATGGGCAAACGTAGGTAGCATTGTTTGTATAATAAGATGCAGAGCCAGACTGCACAGCGACATCTTTTTTCAACAAACCACTGCTTTTACTCCTTCAGTGAAATAGGATTTTACTTTGTTACAGAACAATAGATAGATTGAGGTGTATTAAAGTACAGTTCTCTTCAATTTTAGACTAGTCTTAGCCGACTCAAATTTTATGTAAATTTAGTCGACTAAATCCAAGATTCATTTAATCAATGCCCTTCATGTTTGTTCTCCCTCCCACATGAACAAAGCACAGAGCTGTTCCTTTAGCAGTGGATTTAAATGATATGAGGCTCTTTTAAATCATCATGGGAAGTTTTGGGAAATTTTAGTTAGACAAAAATATTGACTTGTCATGGTTACATAGTCGAAATTAACACTGGTGTCAAACCCCCGATTAAGCTCATTCACGAAATTAAACTAGCATAAAACGGTGCAAGTCTATTAGAAATGAATATGTTAAAACTACAGCAATTAAACACAATGGCAACAGTGGCAATCAATCAGCGCACTTGTCCACTTATTCATAGGTGTATAATGTCATTGTGTCCTTGGGCAACACACTTCACCTCACATGTATTGTGTGAGTGAGTCGTTGCGTTGGTGGATAGTGCACATTGGCAGCCTCGCTTCCAATAAATGTATGGTGGAAGAGAATGAATAATGACAGTGTTGCAATTTGAGACACTTGTCTAGCTTGTAAATGCTGGCAATTATTATTAATATTGGCCGAGGGGTTAGGTAACAGGGATGTTTGCAATGAATGCCTTGATGTTGTGAGTTGCCCCTCATGCCTCTAGAGGCCATAAGCACCACTGCAGTTGTCGTAGCATGTTGCGTTTTTTTACTCATTAATTGTCTGTGAGAGTAAATACTACGCTGACAGGAAAGCCAAAGAGAGAGGGGGATATTGTACATACAATTACACGATGGAGATCATTTTTTTCACTCAAACTTGGTTGTAAATACTGTTTAAGTGGTGCTAGCCCGCAGTTAGCTTTGCCCATTATCCTGTTAGCTTCTTCTTTGTTATTCCATTAGTGTGTATTGGGGCTTCCGACCCGGTGCATGCATTGTGGTTTTCTGGCAAGAGACACCAGACTCTTGTATTACCCACAGAGGGACTACGGAAAGGATTCATTAAAAGGTAAACAAGCTACTTAGTACTGCTTTAACGATACTTGGTTTTTGATACCAATACCTGAAAGACACTTTTTCACCAATACCTATGCTAAAATATTTGTCGTCTAGAGCCAGAAAACAGAACAGCAATGTGTGGTTTGGAAGATCTGCAAATTCACAATTTCAATTTCAATCAATCTCCAATGTGTGTGAAAAATGGGGAATAATCGGGGAAAAAACTGGGGAAAATTGGGAGACATTGTGGCAAAAATAAGGAAGTGTGTAAAACCTTTTTTTGGGAAAAAGTGGGGCAAAAGTGGGCAAAAAATTGGGAAAAATTTTGTAAAAAAATGGAAATATTAGTAAAAAAGAATGAGAAAAATGAGGGGACAAAAATTGTGAAAAGAGAAAAAAACAATTGGAAAAAAGTGTGCAAACACTTTTTTAAAGTTTAAAGTTTTTATAAAAATTGGGAGAAAATGTCTGTGGACCAACAGCATCAAAACTTTGATTCAAAGATATAAGATGTTTAATTCCAGTTCCTGCTGTTGATACTTTCATTCTTTTGTAGTCCCAAAGCTTTTCCCCGATACCACACTGGTATCATTTAACGGTACCCAGCCCTAGTCCTGGAGATCACAAAAAGAGCCATTGTTATAGTTGCACAAATTAATTAATGTCACGAACGTAACCAATTAGCAGTTGGTTTTACTCCATGCATTAAACTAGCACATATTAACTCTCACATGTCATAAAACAGGCTGAAGTCGGCCTACATATCGTGTGCCTGAGGACTTGTGGCCTTGATTCTGATTTAGGCTACACCTCCTCTCTCTCTCTCTCTCCTTCCACCAGCTCCTTAAACGTCTTTAGCTGTGCTCTCCCATTCCTGACACGATGCATGCCTCCAGTAGTACCACCCATGAACAGGGCAGAGGAGGGAGGCGAGATGTTTGGCTAATTGCAGCGATAACATCAGGCATATTAGCGCTCCTGTTATGGCAACACGATCTGAGCTGAGCTGGGCAGGGCTGCGCCGCGGTGCCAAAGACGTACTCACCACCGCTCAAATGTGCAACTTTCAGATCGCTTTCAAGAACGAGTGCACTCAACACAAGGGCAATTTGTGAAGATGGAAAAAGTGACACGGTAATCCCGGCTGTGAATGATGTTGGCACAGGTTTAAGCGCCTACTCTATATTCATGTTTGTTTTGGTCTGTTGGATACAAAGCCCATTTTGAAGAGGATTTTTCAGAGGCAGCAAGCCGTCCAGCCACAGCGGTCAAATAGGAAGAGTTGAAAAGGGCATTTTGTAAAGTGCGTCACGATAGAAAATAAAAAATGTATATATAAGAAAGAAATGTTGCGAACGATGTGGAAAGTCCAGAAGAAAGCGGCTTTATGTGCAAGATTGACTTTGGACATGCTCATGATTTAAAATTGATCACAACTTTGTCCTAGAGAAAAGCCTAATGTCTTTAAGGAATACCACAAAACGTATCAAGGGTAGGAGTGTCAAAATCATTTGGGGTCGTGGGTTGAAATATTGTATAGCCTCATAGAATAAAAATGACTTACATTTGTACTGCGCTTTACAGTCCTGTCTCAAAGTGCTACATTATAGCCATTATTCATGTGGTACTAATATAGCTATGTAGACTGTTCATTTACCACATGGCTATAATGTGTTGTTTATATTCTGATCTCTTATGTCAGTGCCCTCTGCTGGACATGTGCGGAATTCTTTCTTTTATGTTGGCTGCCCCCTTGTGGCAGGAGTGAGCATTCTGATTATTTCTTTAAAAAGTCATAACTCCGCACAGGAATGGGCTCGACGTTTACTCTTTTCACATACTCGGGAAGTACTGCTCTACAAGTCGCGGGCCAAATAAAATAATCTCACGGGCCGGATTTGGCTCGTGGGCCTTGTGTTTGGCACATGTGTTCTAAAGTATAAGCCAATTGATATATGACCTTTTAAGTGGGCGTATGAATAAATGTGGCTTATAAACCCTCCGGAGAAACACAAGAGAGAATGAAACTGTTCAAAATCAAGCTAAAAATAAGCCTGGCTACAATTAATAATCATATAATCAGAGCAAATGTGGAGAAGATACTCATGGATTACAACACTGAGACATGTACAGCAGCAGAGACTGTTGGCAGGTGTTTTGAGAGCGGGAGAGGGAGACGGACTGAAAATGCAGAATTACCGAGTCCAGGCATGTTTTTCCGTGAGAATAAAGTGTTCAAAAAAGAACATCATTTTTCATAATGAGGCCTTTTATCATGAAAATACTGTGTATGTTTCTTCATGTCGTGCAAATGCAAATACACTCAAATTATACCCACAGTTTGCTTCTATGCCCCATGTCGCCAAACTACAGGGCGCAGCGCAGCACGAGATCATTCCCAAACGTCAGTAGTTGGTTTCTGTAAACACGCTTTACTATCTATTTAGTTCATTTACACAACATGATTCTTTTCTAAACTGGCCATAAAACTAAACAGTTGGATTTATAGGGATTTCCACAGTTAATAGGACCGTGATCCCCCGAACGTCATCCAAACCAACCCAGCTATTTGCTTTCACTGATGGGGCAACTCTGTTCAGTCACGTCACCTCGTCAGACGTCTACTACATCTATAATTATTATGAAAAGTGAGTTTGTACATCTCATTTTACGCCCAGGGCCAACCACGTCCCCTTTCTCTTCTCCTCAAAGCAAACTGCATTGAAAAGGTATGGAATGATAAATCATCTCTCGTGACTGAAATTGGGACGCACCACCTTGGTTTTCGGAGCAACCTGGAGATTAAGTGTTTTTCCTGTTGCTAAGCCGTACAAAGGCAAATTGAAGGTTAGCTGTAGCTCCGCACGGCTGAGGTATTTTACAGTATGCAGAGTAAAACAATTATATGTTAAGGATCCTATAGGCTGGTCGAACGGGTTTTGCGCTGGTGGACAATTATACTTCTTAACATGCAATTTCCTCTCAATAATGCAGATACGTGTTTAAATGGCAATGTGAACGGAATCTGGAATTTGAGTTGTGACATCCTTTTGCAATCTTTGTTGTGTTACACATATTGTAATCGGAAAACGA
Source organism: Gobius niger (assembly GCF_951799975.1). Classification (NCBI taxonomy): domain Eukaryota; kingdom Metazoa; phylum Chordata; class Actinopteri; order Gobiiformes; family Gobiidae; genus Gobius; species Gobius niger. The sequence goes on along the minus strand of NC_136866.1, from coordinate 13,191,150 downwards.
CAAAAGCACTCTAAAATGTACATCTTCACCAGCACATTTTTGCCTATTTCCGATGGTTTGCAAAAAATATCACTTCATCACCGCTATCGAGAAAGTCGTGTTAATAATAGTTTTGGTATTGATTCAAACAAAGCCATACTTTAAAGAAATGTCTTTGCCATTGTCACTTTAGTTTATTTGTGAACTTTTGGAAACTTAACTTCAACTCAATCTCAGTTCATTCAACTTCAAGTATATGAGTTTAAAAGGCCTAAAATCCAACAACCCAAGTTCTGTGTGATTTCCTTGAACGCGCTGTGCCATCCTCGAAATAGCATATGTTTCGCAGCTAAGGGTCCATGAGGTGAAGTCCTGATAGCACGCATTGATCGGGGCTGCAGATGGTGGGGGTCTCTCCTCATTACTCAGGACACTTGCTGTGAGGGAGGGCGGGGGAGGCGCGCACAATCATGGCCGACACGGATTACCAACCAGTGATTAGCCCAAAGGGAGAGAGAGAGAGACAGAGAGACAGAGAGAGAGAGAGAGAAGGGAAGAGGGGACGCTGGGAGAGGAGGACCTTGAGTTTAATTCGGTCCCTCTGGCTTTGGGACTGTCCCGAGTGTGAATGGCCATTGTGGGAGCCATGTACAGCATTGATCTTGTAGGTGCTTAAAGTCTAATAACCATCACATCTCGCTCGCACTCCTCCTGCGCTAAAGCCGGGCAGCTGCAGCATAGACGAGAGAAGGAAAAAAAAAAAAAACATCTGAAAGTGCAAAGTACAAAAGGGCTCCTTGAATCCACAATATGCTGTTTTAATCCTTTAGTCTTTGTGTAACGCAGCAGTCACTAGACAGTCGCACACACTTATTAAAATGAGAGAATGATGAGTGTGTTTGTACCGAAGCTAAATGCAATACACCACACGGAGAGACAAAAAGACTGAAAACACAAACTCCACAAATCACTGCAGATTAAGCACCGGTAGTTAAGAACAGCCAATGTTGTTTGCCATTTGGAACAGCTATAGCAAATGATCGAGTACTTCTCCTTTTGGGCGGTGATTTGACTGGCATTTTTATCACAGTGCCAACAACTTTAGCACTGTAATAATAATAATAATGCACTGGCCTGTTGAAAGGCGATCACAGGAAGGCTTAAAACACACATGAAGTGAAGAGTTTATAAAATAATATAATAAACAGGTAAAAATGCAGTTTATATGTAGTTTTGTAAACGTGTAGCTGCGTATCTGACTAATTTTAGTGAGTTACCATGTTGTTTACAAGTAGCAATAAAAGTTGTTGTCGACAAATGTTAAAGGAACAGGCCACCGTTTTTCCATACTGAGATATGTTCTTACCTTAGTTAGACGAGTTGATGAGTACCTGTCTGGTCTTTACATGTGCGCTCAGTCATGAGCGCACATGTAAGACAGAAGATGTTGTTAGCATTTAGCCTCTCCTCCTCTCCTCATGGACCCAAATGGGGGTGAAGTTAAAAGCGACCAAGCTCTTCCACATTTTAAATACAGTTACATGACTGGTTACACGATCCAAGTCTAGTCACATAAAACTAAACATGTTGAAGCGGATGAAAAGGGGTACTATATTGTAAGGCGTAATAACACCAAAGGAGCACTTCGACGTCCGCACAGTAAAGTCAAAGTGCTACACTTGTGTGACTATACTTGGATCATGTAAACACTCACCTAGCTGTATTTAAATAGGGAAAACGTCTAACTTCACCCTTTGGGTCCATGAGGAGAGGACGAGAGGCTAAATGTTAACAACATGTTTGGTGTTTTTGTGTGACTGAGCACACGCGTAAAGACCAGACAGGTACGCATCAGCTCGTCTAAGCTCAGGTAAGAATATATCTCAGTATGGAAAAACAGTGGCCTATTCCTTTAAACCATCCCACCCGCTGCAACACTTCCATGTGATTGGCTCAAATCAACAATCAACAAGGTAACTTTCCTGATGCAGCTCTCTCATATTCAGCAGACCTAGTAGTGGTGCCAGTGTTGCACTGACTTGGAATAAATCATGGCAAAAAGTCCATTAGTCAAAAAGTCTTTGTAAACTTGTGAATCGCTAAAATCAGGACAATGTATAAAGGGTAAATTAAGATCATTGCAAAAACAGAAACAACACTTAAGGGATTACAGAGTAAGTCTATTAAAAAGATCAAATCAAAGCACATTCGTTAGTGAAATACATTTAGTTTTTTTGGTATAGATAATGTATTTGGTGGCAATAGCTATAACCCCCTAGAGTCCACACAACCAGAGGCCCATGTGTCGCAGATGTTACAAGGGAATGATAAAAGAACAAATCCACATTTAAAAATCACAGAAGCCATATTCCCCCTATAGTGATATGAGACATCACTGTATGTTCTACAAGCATGGGTTATCCACCGTGTGCCATATTTATGAGCTGGAGACTTAAATCCCTGCTGTTTTTAATTTTTAACTCTCTGCGAGCTACAGAGAGCCATTCAGAAACTGCACTGATAAAATACTAATGCTCTGGGTCTGTTCTCAAGTAAATCAGCTCTCATATGTCAGCGATATCAGCTGACTTACTGGTGCTGCCAAGAAACACAGCTTCAAGATCCATGGACTTCTGTGGACTGGGATTTGATAGGGAAGAAAAGAAAATGTTCTTGAGACTATGAGGCCAAAAATATTCTGTGATTTATGAAGTGGTAGTTCAAGAGACCATGCAAGAGAAGTACCGCATGTCACCAAGTACACAAGATGAAGAGAAGCACATGGTTTTGTTTATAGGTTAATGAGTTCTAAATCAAATAGGCAAAGTTAAATGAACTGCAATGTATGGGTCAGCCACTTTCCAATAAAGAATGAATACTGCAATCCTAAATGTCCAAAGCCTTGTAAGTACTGATTAAACATCTCCTGAATGTGGACAAGCAGCTGCCAAATAAGATCAATATTTCTGAATGAATGAATGCAGTCCCATTAGCCCACTTAAACAACAAAAGCACTGCACTAACAAAGTCCAAACCCTACTGTAGTCTGCAAGAGGTGGTCAGCTGCTCTCAAGGCAAAGCACTAGAACACACAACACACATTACCCACTCAGGAGTGCAGTGCGAGTCGTGAGGGGCCAGATGTGCCACAGAGAATTAAAAGGTTTTAGGTGAGATGCTCCTATCGTGAACGTGAAAAGCCTCTCCTGATCCGTGCTGGAGAAATTAAACGTCTTTTGGTAACCCATCTGCTGCTGTATTAAACACACTACGGCCCGACTCCTCCTTTTCTATAGACACAGGTTTGAAAAAAAGGAAAAAAGATTGACAAAACTTTCAATTCAACCATATTTTGTCAGTGAATGGCCCCATTGTGAAGAGGTTTACTTTCGTGTAACATTTGTGTAGCAGGTTAATGCTGCACTGCCTATCTGTGTTTAGAATTTGAACACATATAGGAAAACTAAGCAGTTGATTTGCCTAAAATAATTGGGACGGACACAAAAACTAGCCCTGCTCATCTGCCCGGTGAGAAATCGAACCTCTTTTAAATGTCCATCTGCTAAGTATTGACCAAACTTGGGTTTAATCCTTTTCCTCATTTGGTCACAGGTGTAAAAAAGAAAAAAAAGAAAATCACTTGCTTGACCAGCTTGACCGTAGCAGCTGCCTACAACACTGGTGAAAGCAGTTTACCCAAATGTGAAAAAAAAAGAAAGAAGAAGAAGAAAAAAAAAAAAAAAGCTTGAACCCAGGGTGGAGGCCTTATCTGTCCAGGGGTAGATATAACACAGTAAATCTTAGAGAGCTGCACAAATAGTGAAACAGCTAAAAATAAGACCATTCTGGACACAAGCTGGTGTTTGGTGAGAGAAGGATGTCGCACTTCTCCAAGGACCATCCGGACACACAGTTGGCGGAAATTGTTCATGTCTGCAAGTGCTTTAGAAAACTGATCTGCAACAAAATGAGCAGGCATAAAAAAAAAGAGAATAATTCCTCAAAATAACATGAAATCTATCTAGCATCTATCTAGGCAAAATGAGAAATGTAGACTGTATTTGTTTGGTCTGGACAGTGCATGTTAATGAATCCACATGGGACTCATGCATGTAAACAACAGGGCACGCTGGGATTAGAGATGCAAGATATGGATAAGGATTTGTACAGGACGACTTCTTATGTATTTACTTCAACATGAAATCCAGCAAAATGTTGAAGTGTATATTTAAGGTATAAAGTTACGTAATGTTGTTTGAAGCACCAAAAATACACCTCAAAGGCTCAACTCCTTCAGAACAGAGGCAGCAGTGAGCTGTGCAGTTCTATTTTTGTCAATAAAAGGGAGTGGGGACACTAGAACATCATGTGAGTAATTATATCCTGTTTACACATAAGCGGCAGTGACAATTCATATTGCTGGGGAACTTTTTGGTAACGTTAATCAAGTCATATTTTGGCAAACCTTTGGAAAATGTGCAAAGATGTTCAGTCTTCTTCAGGATGAATTGAGTTAATGAGAAATCTTTAATGTTTGTTCATTGGGATTACGCTGACTACATACTTGACGTGGAAGATACGGAAAACAGCGCAACATTCTACATTATCTTGTAGTAAATATAATTCCGATTGTGACACAATTCCTTTGAGCGTTCATGCCACATAATCTCACTACAAAACTAGACTATACATATTTCAACTGCAATGGGCCGACATCACCCTTTTTGACAATCTGTTTGTCATCCAATTACCTGATCAACTATCTGGTCATTTACATAGTTTTGGACACAGGCAAGGTGGATGTTTAGCCACCCATCCATTTATCACCTAAGGTTTGGAAGAAGCACAGACAACATTAGCATAAATATTACCATACACATGATGGGTTGATCGCCCTTTACAAATACATCAATGGCAATGTACTACACAATACATGCTCCTTTGCCCTTAAGACTAGCCTCCTATAACCGGAAGTGTAAATTACGATTAAAAAGACTGCACATCCACACGTTTTCTCCCGTCTTACTTTCACCCCCTGACTCAAATTTGAAGCATGTGCTGCTCAGTGATGCTCATTTCGCTGCCTTCCTTCCTTGAGCATCAGCTACTGTTAGCATGCTACAGCTAAGAGGCATCTCCACACATCAGCCGCAAAAAATATATATATATAAAGAACCTGTGTGACATAAAAAGGCGATGACAAAACACTAGGTTTGGTGAACGTGCCAATGCCATGGCTTGATGTGCGCGCGTAAGGTCAGCCCAGCCTTCATGTTGAGTTAGCAGCAAAGGCGCTAAATGAATGGGGGGGTTGGGCTAGCATCCCTCAGCATCTCTTTTTCTTTTTCCCCCCACAGCGTGGATTCAAAATAACCGACTCACCTGGTTGTAGTGCACCGTGAGAGGCTTCAGGTACTCGGAGTCTGTGCACGGGACCACTTCGATGTTGTTGATCTCCTCCATAGTTCGGACCAAGGATGAGGATGGCTCGGTAGCGCACGGATGCTGCTCGGTCTGCTGTCACCGCACTGACAGTGAAGGAATCTGTACGGGAGCCCGGAGAGGACCAGAGAGATATAGCGCACGCATTAGAGCGAAAGTGAAAGTTTGGGAGGAGAACTTGTGTGTTAGCAGGGAGCTGGTGAGTAGGCACAGTGTTTGCTTGTGGGTGCTAACCTTACCTAGTAGTGGTTGAGCGTATTGTTATTATTTGCCTTAGTTGCCTTTTTTTTTTTAAATGTGTTGGCCATATTTTGCACTCGGTCTGTCATCAATAACATTGCATTTTACAGAATACAGATATTATTTAACATGTATTGTGATTTAAAATGTACAGTAACAATGGAGCTGGAGAGACAGAAACGAAAACACACAAACAAACAAACAAACAAACAAAGAAACAAACAAAACAACATGTAGCATCCATTTTTTTCCATCCATCCATTTTCTTCCGCTTTATCCGGGGCCGGGTCGCGGGGGCAGCAGTCTCAGCAGAGATGCCCAAACCTCCCGATCCACACACACCTCCTCCAGCTGTTCTGGGGGGACCCCGAGGCGACACCAGGCCAGCTCGGAGACATAGTCCCACCACCGTGTCCTGGGTCTTCCACGAGGCCTTGTCCCACTAGGACATGCCTGGAACACCTCCCGCGGGAGGCGACCAGGAGGCATCCGGAACAGATGCCCGAGCCACCTCAGCTGGCTCCTTTCGACGTGAAGGAGCAGCAACTCTACTCCGAGCTCCTCCCGGTTAACTGAGCTCCTCACCCGATCTCGAAGGGTGCGCCCAGCCACCCTGCGAAGGAAACTCATTTCGGCCGCTTGTATTCGCGATCTTGTCCTTTCGTAGCAATTACAGGAAATCATTGAAATTTTACTAAAACATTTCTTTCATTGAGCAGTTGACCAAGTAGGAAACCCAGCAGGTCCTGGGTTCAATTCCTGGACCTTGCAGGCCTTTCTGTGTGATGTTTGCATGTTCTCTCCGTGTATTTTTTCAAAAAGTAAGTGAACCCAGAAATCTTCAGTTGTTTTGTAAAGAGGAATGGTCTACGATTCATCCTGATCATTGTGAGCTATTTTATGCAAGGGTTCACTTACTTATTCCAAAATACCTGCAAAATGTCTTCATAAACTTGTGAATTCATTCTTCTATTGATGATAGTAGGTTGTCCAGGCCCTGAGGCAACAAAACAGCCCCGCACCATGATTCTCTGAGCTCCATACTTCACAGTGAGGATAGGGTTTTGATCTATTTGTCCTCCACACATGACGTTGTGTGTTCCTCTCAAACTATTCAACTTTGGGTCCAACAGTCACAGTATATTTTTCCAGTAGTGCTGTGGAGCATCCAAGTGCTCTTTTGCAAACCAAAGTTGAATAGTTTGGGAGGAACACACAACGTCATGTGTGGAGGAAAAATGGAACGGCACATCAACAACAAAACCCTATCCTCACTGTGAAGTATGGAGCAGGAGAATCATGGTGTGGGACGGCTTTGTTGCCTTAGGTGCTTGGACAACGCGCTGTCATCAATGTAAAATGAGTTCAGAACTTCATCAAGATATTTCGCAGAAAAAGTGAACCCTTGTATTAAATAGCTGGCTGACTCTTCTTTTCACTGCTTTTCTGAAGTTGGAGATTGCTCACAACGATCGGGATGAATCTTGGACCACTCCTCTTTACAAAACTGCTGCAGATTTCTGAAGTTTTCTGGGTTCACTTACTTTTTCCTCCCTGTCCTGTGAATGATTACATGATATGGCCAATTAAAACATGATCACATGTATATGTTTGGGTGGTATTAGGTTAAGCAGACATTGTTTATTCATTCTTTGATGAAGATCAGCCCACATTTTATGACCAATTTAGGCAGAAATGTGAGAAATACTTTTTTCCTCCCACTGTATTTGTCTCATATGTGTTCATTAACATCCATTGTCTGATCTAATATATAAATAAATTAAATGAATCTGAACTCGAGGGGGACAAATATAGGCCCACACACATAGTCTATCAAAACCATTATCAATCCGATTAAAAATATGCTTGAATTTGACATGCCATTTACTGCTCTTGTCTAAAACTGATTTTGCCCCTGCTCCAAAGTCAACAAATCCACTTCCTGCCTTTCCTTAAAACAACACAATGCTTTTCCTGCTACATCTAAATCTGTACTTTGTTCTCTAAGATTTCGATGTAATGGATGTCACCTCTGGTTGCCCTGCACACCTCTTAGATGACAACGATAAGGAGGTCCATTTTTTCTCTCCTTTGTCTTATAACGTGGTGCTGACTAATGAATAAAATCTGGGTGTGGGTACCTTTCTCACCCGCGCTGCCTTGAATTGGGCGAGGCTACATGATGTCACGCTGCCATCACATCAATAACAGCTTCATAATGGAGAACAATCTGAGCGGCTGCAATCTCGGCTGCGCTAACTTCCTCCTGCAAACGAGCCCAAGGACTTCTGTGAGCTGATTTACATCTAAATAAATACAAGCATAGACCAAACAATGCATGGGCCCACCAGAGGAACAGGCAAGTCCAGAGTATATGGGATGGGAGCAGGTCCGGCCAAGCTGCAGCGCACGATAAGGCTGGAGGGGTGTGGACACAAAAGACCAAGGAAGAAGAATGATGGAATGGAATAGGGCTAAAGTTGTATAAAAAGGGATTACAATAAGTTAAAAAATGGTGTTGGTTGGGTCATACAGTGTTTTAATGTGTCGATGACCGTATAATGTAAAACAATTGCACGTCCATGAAGCTCTTGGTCATCCTGGGGTGTTCCTTTGTAGTTAAAGTTTTACAAAGTCATATGGATTGGTTTGACATTTTGCCTCTTTCTCTGAAAATGAGTGCAGCCTGATGACTGCTATTTGATTTTGTGATATACAGTGGACCTGAGCATGCTGCACTGTTGGCTGTTGACATTACAAACAAATAGGAAGCAACATGAGCAGCTTTAAAGGGAAGTACTCAAGCTCAACACAACATTTTGTATAATGTAAATTGAACAACACTGAATTGCCCTTATTATTTAACACACTGTTTGATTTAGTCTCATACAGAATGTCTCCTCTCCAGGGCCTCATTGGAAGCTCACCCATAAAGAGTCCTTCATAAACCCTCTTATCAGCTGTGGCCTGCTCCGGGGGGTACCCATCTCGCGTTAATCCTCTCCTTCCACGAACATGCGGGCGCTGCGCTCTCCCAGTCAGCACCCATTACAGTGTGCACGCGGCTGATGGAGGCCAGACTTCCTCACACTATAGGCCCCTCACTCCCGAAGACACTGCTAAAGCCATAGAGATCTGTGTAGCAAAGCAGAGGGCAATGGGTCAAACTAACAGGATAGCTCTGTTTATGTGAGGCTCCTTAGGCATGTCACATGTGAAAGCTTTGCTTCTGAATTATGAACAGGCAAAGTAAGTTTTACTTCAGCTTAAACCCTCCGCTCACAAATTATAGCGACGGTGATGTCATATTGACAAAATAAGTTGATGTAAAATGTAAAAAACATTTTTGCAAGACCAAAACATAATCAACTAGTTTTAAATTACAATAGTAAGTTGAACACTGGGATCCCACAAGGTTGTGTGCGGAGTCCCCTCCAGTTCACTCTGCTGCCTCATGACTGCACGTCAATGTACAGCTCCAACCTCTTTATCAAGTCTGTGGGTGTCACATCAGCTACGGCTACGAAAAAACTACAGGAGAAAGATAACAGCCCAGCCACGTACATGGGATTTATGGCTCTTTACAGGGAGCTGAATATTTCGGATGCAGCCAGTTCAAAGAGCCGTTCAAAAGACCGTCTCATTTTTATTAGTATTTTATATATCGTATAAAAGAAAGTCTGTTGCCTATCCATGGCCTCTACAGTTTATCAGCTAGGGTCAAGCAGGGATTTGGGCCTTGATCTGGGGAATGCACTTAGCAAGCCGGCGACTGCACCTCTGTTAGCGGGCTCTGGTGTGGGACAACATGGCTGCCGTTGTCCATCGTCCCATAGTCCACTGTCTGGACATCCAGCCACCGCTCACCTTGTCCAGAAGACGCCCCAAATCCCCCCACACACACGACCATGGCTTTTTAAAATAGCGCTTTGTGCAACAGGGTCAAATGATAAGACCAACATGAGGCCACTGGAAGGGGTCTTGTGACGGATCGAAGTGTGGACTGTGAAGGACATGAAGAGGAGGTGGGGAGGGAGTGACTGACCGGAGATCTCTATCCTATTGACTTCTCTGCAATGTCTACTACCGGTAGAATTTTCTCGACAGCACTACAAATAGTTAGGTCCAATACTTTTCCTTCAAAGTAACAAACAGATCCTTGTGGTTTCCCCCATCAGTCAACACATTTATTCAAACCAAAGGTTCCATCAGAGCCATATTCTGTCACCGCATGTTCCTGAACATTTCATCACCTCGTATCTGTGAATGACATTGGAATAACGGTATTGTTTGTGCTGCATTAAGCTCTCCCCTTGGGCATGGCAATACAGTTCAAACAATTGGTTCAAAATGCAGTGGCTCCCACAGTATAATGGTCGTCACAGCAGGAGCATTGGAGCAAACGGGGGAGATTGGCTGCTTTACCTGGGGTGAGCTGTGCCACCCCTGGCCCAAGACTCTGACATTTTAGTTGGATGGGACAATTAAAACTAAAACAATATATTGCTGGTGACACGATTTATGATTCTTCTGAGGGCCTAAACCAAACAAGATGGCCATAGTACAAATGACATGCGAAAAGTCCATCCTCCAGTCAGAAATGGAACAGATACACATTGTGCCTAATGATATAATCTAAGGGAGATGCTTTTCCAACACCAAGTGATGTTGGACTAAGTGATTTGTGTGATTTCAAAGTGACAAGAGGGTGTCACATAACTGGTTTGATTGTGTAATGCATTTCCACTGGCCCAGAGCAGCCTGGTTTAAACCTGGTTAACGATACATTATAGCGCCAGTATTTCACGTCACTAACCCACTAACCCTATCAGCGTCCTTGAGCTGACACCAGGGAGACACTTCCGGGGCACCCTCAAAGTCCCACAATTGAATTTTGGGGACTTGGAAATGATTGAGATTTACAGTCGACGATTTACAGCTGACGTTTACTGTGCCTTCGGGAGAAAGACGCTTTGTTACAGAAAAAAAAAAACTAGTATTGAGTGGATTTTCATACATTTCATTCCTAAATACAAATAAACCTCCTGTGTATTTTGACTTGAGATAAAATTGAGGTCACCTGGCCCAAAGTGCCACTTCAGCCACCCTCCTCTGAGGGAATTGTGCTGCCTGGGCATTTGAATGGGATCCAACCACTAGTTGATCTGTGAAATGATGCTATGTAACAGCGAGCTTGTCATTAGGGGTCGTGAAGTCACAAAGGTTAAAAAGTCAAGGCAACATTTTTTTTTAAGACTTATCCTGTATGTCATTCATTTCAATCCAAATGAAAAGAAACTCAAATGTAAAAAAAAGTCTGGCGTAGAAACTTCATTTCTTTTTAATTCATGTTTAACCATATCTTTATTTTTTATTTTTTTTTACCAAGCATCAGAACTTAAAAAAAAAAGAAATTTTGCTAAATAGATTTACAAAAAGGTAAACATTTACATACATGTACAGAGCTACATTTAAGTTTTTATAAGTTTTTTTCCCCCAGCCTTAAGGGGGCAAGTCTGAAAGTGGAAGCATGAGTAAAAGCAGAAAGTCTTAAGTCAGTCCAAGTGCATCACCTAGCGGAGGCCCAGGAAACTACATGTAGAGCTGCCACATTTGCTCTTCTGATCTTTGTTATTTAACAAAGTAAACTACTGTGGATGTTTTTGATCAGGTTTGTCAAGTGATTCTGTCCTGGAGTGGAAGATGAAACGATTTCTTCAATTTGCTGAATCCTGTAAAAATAAAGTAACGATGAAATGTCAAGTTATGTGGCGCTATTGCCTAAATTGAACTGTGTAGTACAGTGAATAAGACTTACGTTGTGCTGCCAATAATGTTTTTGAAACTTTTGAGCTCTAGCGCACAGAGTTGGTTGGTCAGGCTGACCCCAAAGACGACCTCAAACTTTGCAAATCTCTTCAAACTGCTGAAGACGATGTACATGCTGAAAAAACAAAAATGATAATTATTTATGTGGATTTAAGGACAATTACTATTCCAGCACATAAAAACTATAACTATTATTATCCAATGCTATGGTCATGTTATTAAACATTAACACTGAGGTATTTGTGAGATTATTTCAATATGTGCATTCAGCATCCTCTACAAAAATAATGGCGTGAAATAGAATGAATGACGTCTTACTCAGAGTGCAGACAGTGGATGTCCAAGATGTCGAACCGCAGACTGCCCCACGTTTTGAGCTGCCGCAGCTCCTCTCCGAGCTGTCGACAGCGGCTCACCACCAGGCTGATGTCGTGGAGCAGCTGAGGACATGGGGAAATAACTCAGCGGTTGTTTATGTTCTCGTTAGCATCCTGCCAGGCCACAGTCAGTGAACAGACTTACCTGAGGAACATGTTTGCTTGTGGAATATTTCCTTGTTATTTTTTTTTCTTGAGTAAACTGAGAAACCAGCGTGTGAACTAGACGGGCATGGCACTGAGACCTCTCATCTGCGTAATATTCAAAAACACAATCACATAACTTGGACAATTATTTGCATAATGGCCTAGTGGCATGGCACACAATCAATGTAAGATAATATAACCTTCCTGATTAAAGGTAGAACCACTCTTCCACCGAACACTCCTAGCAAAGCACATGATCAATTCTGCTAATACATTTGACTTACCAAGTAAATGTTTAAATGAGATGTCCTCAATTTTCCTCTCCTCTGTATTTTCTAAACAAAAAAATATGGTTAAAGTTACCCACAAAGTGTACGATCAAAAACAATCAAACCCACACATTTACCTTTTGACTGCTCGTAGGCCAACACCAAGTGCAACGTTTCGTGGAGAAATGTGTAAATCACAAGGTTGGTTCTAATTTCTACCAACTTCCATTCATTTAACCTGAAGCAACGAGACAATTTATAATTAGCTTATATCTGCAGAAATAAAAAATAAGCAAATATCACTTTAAACAAAACCCATTTGATGAATTCCCAAACGTACGTGTGAAGCATGTCGAGGTGTCTGTCCAGGTTCTTGGTCTCATCTTTCACTCGTCTCACTTTGTTTTCATTCTGCTTCTGTAGAATCTCCAACTCCAGTGTGGCTCTATGGCAGCACAAGCAAAACGAAGGAATTTGTATCCACAACATCAATTTATGGAGGATGTTTAATAAATCTACAAAAATATGCTTACTTTTCTTGGTTAGCCAGGGCATCTGTGACTTTATTCAACTCTGTTCAAAAGAAATGTATTGATCTACAGCCATTTGTAAAAGGTTGGGTTCACAACATTGCCGTTGGGGGGCAGGGGCCTACGGTATGTAACGGTGGCAATACCAGACCAAAACATATTCATTTCTTTTTTACAATTAAAAGACTAATAACAACAACAACAACAGAATTCTGGCCTGTCCATAACAATGCTTTGTCAGTGGAATGCAACTCATTTATTTGGGCAGAATTAAATAGTAAGAATAAAAGGAGCATACCCTCCTGGTGAGATTTCACATCATCGTCGACTGTAGCAAGATCTAAAGGAAAAAAGTCCACAGACATAAAAAAAAAAAAAAAAAAAAACAACATACAAAATGTCCATTATAAAGACAATTTGTTCAACATACCCGCTTCTAGTTCTGCAATACATTCATCTAGGTTTTTCAGCATTGCATCTGCTTTCTCAATAGACCCTCTCAGCTTCTTTTGTTCGTCCTAAAACAGTCCCAAAACGTAAATTGTATATACACACACACGAAACAAGATTTGTATCTTATTAGCGCCTCTGCTACTGACCACATTAGTCTGAATAAGATCAGAGTATAGGAGCCCCTTCATCTCATGTGATTGGGCTTTACTCATCTTTCTGTAGAGGCTGTGCTTTTCTTTGAGTTTGGCACCAAAAGATTTGAACTGTGGAAAAAATGACAGGGGCAGTTCTTTGTTACAGCAGATTAGATAATGTGGCTATTAACGCAAAAGGTTGAGATGACCAAAAAGAAATTCACACTGTCACAAATGATTATTTTACCTCTGACTCTGTAAAGTGTTCCATCTCTTCCCACAGAGTCCGATTAACAAGTGTCAAAGGTTTGTCCAAGTCACGCAATCGAACTTTGAATCTGTGGGGAAGAAAAAAACGTTCTTTAGTGCTTGACATAAAGTTAAAGCAAGTGTCCACAGAGCAGAAGATACAGAAACCTACCCCTCCACCTGCTCCGTTAGGTTACGGACATTAGCCTCATACACTAGCTGTTTGGGTAGGCTGATGTGTCTGTCATGGGACAAGTCCAACAGGGTGCTCTCTGTGTCTGACAGAGCCTACAAAACAAAACCTCAGGTCATTTCTCTCGCTAATGACATATAAAAGGTAAAGTGGAGAAGCACTTACTTTCCCAGAAACCATGCTCTGTCGTGGATTGTGAATGACAAAGTCTATGTGAAAAAGTTTAAAGAACTCTGCCATGGTAACTGTGCCAGCATCACATTTCTGCAAAAATAAAGAGAAATAAGGCTGAATAAAACCTAAATGACATAACATTTCCAAAGTTATACGAGTAGACCCTTACCCTCTGTATATCACTGACATAGTCTTCAAGCTGAGATTCAAAGAGGCTTTGCTTTGAAGCTTTAAAGACAAGACTAATTATTAAGACATTTTATTCTACAGGGAAAATTAAAAACAGACATTACTCACAGGACTCAAATGTGGCTTCACATCTCAGACTGGCTGTCTGACTGCAGTTAGAAGAATCTACAGTTTGTGTGTTTACTGCAGCAATGTTATCACCTTCCAAAGTGCAAGTCTGTGAGTCCTACAAAGAATAAATAGAATTTAATACTAATTATACAACAGCAATGACCTGATTAATCCCCTACCAATCTTACAGCCTCATTGCAGGTCTTCACTCTCTTATCCTGTGTGATATCTTCCTCATGTGGTGATGGACGTTTCCTTTCATTGACGAGAGCAAACTCGTCTTCAAACACTTCATCTTGCAGTTCTTGGTCCAACTCAAACTCATGAAATGAAGTAATCATTTCAGGTTCTTCGTCCAGATCCTTTTTATCCAAAGTTTCAGACACGTCCTCATAGCTCCCCAGCTCTTCATCGTTGATGTCACTGACATTTAGATCAAAGTTGCCCACTTGATCTTGAATAGTTTGTGTTTTTATAGATTTGCATGCAGCCTGTGCAAGGCAGCTATCTGGTGTCTTTGCCTCTTCACATTTACTTCTCCGGGGAAGTTTTGGCTTGCATCCCACCACTGACAACCGAGACATGAGCTGTTTAGTCTCCAATCTGTAGGGAGTAGTAGGTGCAAGAAGAGGTTCTTCTTGGGCATCATCAAGCTTACTGTCACCCTTTTTCGTGTCTACACTGGCATCTGACTCATCTATGGGCGCAGAACAGCACTGTACTTCCACTTTGGGCTCCCGATCCAGTGAGGGTACAAGAGGGTTGCCATCCATTGCACCATTGTCAGGAGGATCAGTTAGCATTTGACTGATGCGCCTTATTTTGGATTGGATATTGGCTAGACTCCGTCGACGACTCTTTTGTGAATGGACCACACCACTATCATTTTCCATAGTAGATGGTGCACATTCAATGGTCTCTTCGACCTCTCCTACATTTTCATTATTTTCTTCGGGAGTAACATTTATTTTCACATCACATGTGGGCATTATTTTATTGCTTTCCTCCTCAGTACTTGAAGTTGAATCTGCTACCACAGATCCTGGATGAGGCTCTTCTAAGAGGGTCTGTCTGTGTATTTGGACAGGTAGCGCTTCTGTTATATTCATATCTCTGTTCTCTTGAGCGTCGTCTTTTTGTGAAATTTCTGCCATCGATTTCTCTTCAATAACGGACATGAATCCCATGTTTCCATTCTCAACACCAGCCTTTGGTGTTTCAAAAGTGTCCACATAATTGAAGTCCCGGTTAGAGTCCGATTGTGATTGAGCTGCATTAATGTTGACATTAACAGTTCCAAAAGCTGAAGTTGCAGCCTGACTGCCCCACGGGACACTTCTCCTCGCCTTGAGTGCCGAATTTGCACCATGTCCGACTGAAGATCGGCATCTGCGATTAGTGTAAATTAAAGATTCCTTTTTCTTCAGGGCAGGACAACCCATTGTAATGCTGGCTGGCAGAGGGCTCAGATCGGTTCGTGTGGCCTCCATATCAATTCCAATATTCGAAGTAAGGCATTGTGTCACTTCCATCCCACCAAATTCTGAACTGAACTGCACAGTTTTGTCTTCACTTCTGGGCAAAACTCCGAAATCTGAGATCAGCTGTGGATCAACAGCAGTCATCATGGTATGGGATTTTGTCACATCCATATTTGCATCATCAATACTGAATCGCAAAGTCTTTTCTCCAGATATAGGGAACATATTCCTATTTTCCTTCAAACCCACAGATTTTGTCTCATGCTTGGTGGGATTGTTGGCATGAAATCTTGCAGCTGATTTAGGTAGATCTTGTATAGATGGTTCAAAATCATTTGTAATGTTGACTGTGTGGCATTGAGTTGTGTCCATCGCTGAATCAAATCGCATGGTTCTTTCTCTGCAGATGTCTTCAGCATCAAAGCTAACCTGTAATTAAGTAAAAAATATATATATATATATTATATTTATAGCGTCAAGCGGCTAAAGTATTTTATTTTTATTTGATATAAAAATTTTAGTCACCGGATGCCTGTGTGTTTCAGACTTGCGAGAGACTTCAACACCTGGACAATGAGAACAAGGAGAAACACAGTAATTAGGGAAAAGGAAGGGTTAGGTTAAGGAAAGAACTTGAATGTAGTGCCTGAGGAGCTCACCTTTATTAGGATATATTCCAAGTTCACTTCTTTGTTGAGAAGTTATACCAGCTTGACTGGCATTGTGAAATTTATTAGCTTTAGTATTCTCCATATTTGCACTGCTCTCATTCAAACAGGTTTCAGCGCTTTCATTTGGAGCTCTGGTTATTGTAGAATCAGTCACTGATAACATTGTTTGAGTGTTGCTTTGGTTCTTCATAAAAGGTTTGCTGGGATTAATCTGAGACTTCTTCACTTCTATATTTTGATCAGCAAGCGATTCAAGAAAGTTTTCAAGATCTAAATCTACACTTTTGGCAGGCAGAGAACCAACTGAGGACTCTTTGTGTTGCAGAACAGGGGAGTCAGGCACCAGATCTCTGGCAATATTAACAGTTACGCACTGTGTAATGTCCATTCCTGCATCATTTGTGGTGAATCTTACAGTTTTCTCTCCATTTAAACTGCCCAGGTCTGGCTGCAGTGGGAGATCAGCGGAGATTTTAACAGTATGACAACTTGTCACATCCATACAAGCGTCATTGGTAGAGAACCTCACAGTTTTCTCAGGGTCAATCATTATCTGATAAGAAGAAAAAATAATTAGGGACCAGGTATTTTCAACAAAGTTAACAAATAAATCACTATTGTGCTGCCAGATTTACAAAGTATGTATTCTAATTCACCTGGTGTATACTCATCTCCGGGCCTACAATAAAAATACAAAACCAAAAAAATTAGAGCTTACAATCGCCAATGGGGATTGTATCAGAACTTGTAAATAGGTGGTATTCTGTAGTGCAGAACTTACTCTTGTAGATGGAGCCTCTTTGGATACTGATTTCCTGCTGTTGCACCCGCTCTTGTTTTTCAGAATGCCGTACAGACAAAGCAGGGGTGATGCCTTTTCTTTCTTTTAAACTTTTGTCCATTGTGGAGGAGGCTGATGGTACCACCTCAATGTTACTGGTCCAATTCTGAGTTATGTCCATGAAACCATCACCGGAGAACACAATTGTTTTCTCACTCCTTCCATCGTCTTTTGTATCACAGTTGACCTGAAGCAATAAATAATTGTGTTAGCTACTTTTTGCTGCATGTTCATAATGCTCACTTTGACACTCACATTTCGGTTGGAGGCTTTTCCAATGGGCTCACAGGTAACGTTATCTAGAGTGAAAACAATAGATTTCAGCAGGACAATTTCAACTATCAAATCTATAGAGCATGAATATTTTCATACCTTTTGAGCTACTTCGAGATTTTCTTCTGTTGGGTTCTGCATAGATTTCTTGTGAATATAAACACTGAAGCGGATTGGCCTCGGACACACCCAAATCATCCTCAGAGCTTATCAAACCCACATTAAGACCCCCCATCTTTTTAGTCGTGGGCCTATTTAATTGTGGAACTAGATTTTCTTTGTCAGTGTTGACAAATGAAAAGAATTCTGTCCCCTGGGTTATTGTCGAAGAGGTAAAAGGGAAAACACTTGGTGTTGGTTTCCCTTGGTCACACGACATGCTTATAGTTTGGCTAAAGGTCATATCCATAGATCTATCAAATACAATCGTTTTTTCCCCGTGCCCATGTAGGAAGCCATATGATGTATTGAGTAGTTCTTCACCATGTGTAATTTTCATGGTGTCACATTGGGTCATGTCCATATCATGAAACATAATTGTTTTCTCCTCAAAGTTGCTTCCACTGGCACTGGCCTAAAAGACAAACAAGGTCAAATAATTCAAAAAACAAGCTACAACTTCCTTGAATCAATACACAATGCTCAATTTTACCTGATCTTTGCGTTGAAATATTTGTTTTGGGGTATTTAGAAAGGCATCCAATCCTGCGAAGATACATGTATTTAGGCTAGTCTCTTCTATAGTATTAAAATGGTTATGAAGTAATTTACCAGTGAACTGTTGGTCTTCAGTTACGTTCATCTGAACACTGTTTAGAAGGAAAAGGTAAAGTTCATTTTTTTTTAAAAGAAACTGAACAAGAAATTGAAAGAATTTAGACATCTTTATATTTAGTCTTACGCATTTTGGGTAGTGCCACCTGTTTTGAGATAAAGAAACATTGTTAAAGAAATTATACAAATGTGTATAGAAATGTATTTATACATAATATTTTTTTTTACCAGGCATCAACTCCTGTAGCGGACTTCATGTAGGTGATGTAAAAAATATAAAACTAGTTATCATTTGTTCAGAGCGCTTACATGATAATGATAATGATAAATAATTTCATACTTTGCGAACAAATGCACATCATTCGCTGGAGCAAAACTGACTCTTCTTGAAATTCTCTTATCCAAAGGCTGGACACATTCCACCTTTAAATGAACAAAGTACATAGATAAAGTCATGAAAACTGTAATCAATTAGTTACTGACCACTTTGTCTTGTTGCACTGCTTCAGACGTTACAATGGATTTCCGTGGCACCTTTAAAATCTGAGAATAATTCACAAACATATTATTACTAGATTTAAAAAGTGACTGACTGTCAATGTCAGAGTAAAGAACTACTGACAGATGTGCGTCTCTTGGAGCGTCTACCCTCCCTACAAAAAACACACACATTTTAGTTGATGTGGACGCTGAAATGACAGATGCCAAATAAGCCAGTTCTACTTACTCATTCCGGACAGGATCAAATGGATCCATCCTTGTCTAACAGATATCTAAAGAAAATACAATTACATTTATCAATACTAAAACAAAGTTTCATGTATTATGCACACACAGTACTACTTTGTGATGAGGAAGGCTTCTTGTTTTATCTACAAGGAGCTATTATTCATGAGTTAACTTTGTACAACAGTAGCAAGAGTAAACTTAGAAAAATAGACTAAATAGATCGGCATGCTCAACGTTTTGCATGCCACGGAAAGTTGTACATAGAAAGTATTGCAGACAGTGAGCAGACAGCTGGCTAACTAACATTAGCATTGTCATTGTTCAACAGGGAAAACAATACAAGTGGCACAAATTTCAAAAGTACTTGCGTACCTTGTAAGTCTCTCCGTGGTTTTACTGATATACCGTTGTAATCACGTTAGTACCAAGAGATGCATTTAGGTTATTATATGACTGATCCGTGTATAGCCCGTAAAGAAAGCTTTTAGCTCCGCTGTCTGATGCTAACGTCTTCGTTTTGAATTTAGCCGCCTGCCCCACACGCATGCGCGGTACACTTCGGTCTAAAACTTTGTACTTTGACGATGTATTTGACGTTTCATTGTTTTACGCGTCCTTGTTTAACAAAGATAAATTCATCCAAACAATATCAGATGATACTGGAATATTTTGACCCGACTTTTGACCCGACTTCATCCTTCTCTTTTCAAGAGAAGGATGAAGAATGATTTGTGAATGGCCATGTTTACAGCGGATGTGACGTCAGAGGGCGGGCAGTTTCAAAGCAGCTCGGTTTGGATTTAGAGGAGCAGGAAAAAGGCTCTCAAACAAACCCTCTTCAAGGTAAGGTTAGGAATATTTCATCTATACAACGCTACCAGACGGTTACATTAGGTAAGTAATTAGTTTTACATTCTGTCAAAAACAAACTAAGCCTTTTGCTATTTCGAAGTAAAAAAAAAAAAAAGTTAACACAACTCGTGAGACGTAGCAGACCTGTCAACCTTTGCGTTACAATCCCTTATTATTCTACAATGAAAATGCTTGATTTACATTGCATGCACTCATGTGGATTGTGTACAACTTGTATGGCATTGCTAAACACTTAGCTTTCGTTTGTTTTGTTTGTAACCACTGTTAGCACAGGCCAGGGGTACCTCCTGTTTTGTAGTAGTGTACTCTAAGAAACATAGTTAATGCCTATTATTTACTATAAAACTGACCATTACTATTACTATGGCAATAAAAAAAAATCTGTATTATCCTATTAGCAATCCTGGCACAGAGAAATCAACAACCGTCAAAGATGGCCTCAAAAATCCCAAGAGGTAATCTCAATGACCCATTTCTGAACAAAACTAAGCACATTGTGTTACATAAAGGTAATACTTTGTGGTCCTGTATTTAGGTTTGTTACCAGAGAAGAAAACTGGACATAAAGCAGACACAGACGCTGAACACCATAAGGAAAATATACCAAGGTAAACACATCCATTGGTTTAAAGCTTAGTATTATTATTATCATTATTTACGCTTTTTAATCTCCCTTGCAGAAAAAATATGGCCTCTAAAACAGCTAAAGGGTAAGTTTTGAGACGTATGTGCGGTAAAATACAAGTGCAATACACTTTGATTTTTATCACCCCGCAGGATCTCCACCAGGTATGGACAAGAAGCTGAGCTAAGAGAACAGAACCAGAATCTACGCACTACAAACGATGAGCTGCAGAAAAACCTTACAGAAACACATGTACAAAGATCTCTATTGTGTTTATTAATGTTATAGACTAATACTGAATATACAGTGGACCAACAATCTAATTATTGTTGTAGCAAAAGGTCACAGAGCTGGAGGAGCAGTACAGTCAACTCAAAATGGAAAAACTGGAGGCCGACAAACATCTAACGGACTGCCATGCACTTTTAGTTTCAGCAAAGATTGATCCAGGTATGACCCTTTTATGTTCTTTCTTAATTAACCAACAAGACTAAAACCAACGGTGTGTTTCCTGTAGTGTTGGGGGAACGAGTTGGAGAAGCGGCACGTGAAAATGAAGAGCAAAGAAAAGAAGTAATGGTATGTATTTATTGAGAATGTGTACAAGAATCCACGAGCTGAAACACACACATAACCATATTAATGTACAGTGTGTGAATGTCAATGTCATGGGGATTTTCTTTCAGCTTAATTGTTGACTACAATAATAATAATAAAAGCACATTAAAAAGTAGTTTAAAAATAGAAAAATAGAATATATTTTCCCCCACAACAATTTTTAAAGTATGTTGGTTATTGCAATTTATTTTGCAACACACACTGGAAACATTCACCTGAAGGCAAAGACATGTTCGTAGCTCTAAACTACAGGATGAGCAGATTTTACTTATAGATTACATTTTCTACTTTCATTGTGCATCCCTCTAACTAAATAATTCTATGTACAGATTTAGTTTTTCTTCTTCATTTGCAATTTAGACAGTCTCTACAGAGCTGCTCAATGAACTGAAGACTTTCACTGGTAATGCATCTGAGCAATGTGGACGATTACAGGTAAATAACAAACACCAAAAAATGCAAAGAATATAAACTATTGTTATAATATCTGTGTCACTATACATCTTTTTTTAAACATTTGTTGTTGTTTTTTTAGGAAATCCGGTCAACATTGTCCGCGCTCACAGAAGCACAGGAACACATGAGACAGGAGAGGGAGAGGTTTGCTTTGGAAGCTGCTGACCTGGAAAAGGCCCTGAATGAGGCAGAAGCTCTCCTTTTGTAATGAATTAAATAACTTCAGGTTGTATTTTAAAGTAATTGTCATTTCTAATAAACATTTCCATCAGTGCCCCATTTGTCACCGGTCTTTTGAAGCAGACCTGAGAGCACGTGACGTTGATCTGAAGTCGATTGGGATAAATGGATGCAGAGACAATCAACATTTCTGGATAAATGTCTGATTAGTGAATATATAAAATAAATGTGTAGTATATATTGCCAAACACACTTGCATTTTTACATAAGCGTACCAAGTTTATGAATATAATTGTTACTCTGGTTTAGGTTTAGAGCTAGAGTTGTCATAGGGGTTCAATATTTCATCCAGGTTTGTCTTGAGAGTGCTGATGCTGCCGCTGCTGCTGTGAGGGTCCTTTGTCTCCACCGTGCGGCTGGTCTTGTAGTAGTAGATGAACAGACAAAAACCTGATGGAAGGACATTTTTTTTTATTTAGTGACAATGTCTAGCTACTAAAGGATGTGTTTCCTTTGTGGACTTTGACAATATAACCCCTCCTGGAACCGCCACCTTAACGTGGTGGATGGGTTTGAGCACCCGAATGATCCTGGGTGCCCCTGGTAGGGTCTCCCAGGATAAACAGGTTCTAGGTGACGGGTCAGACAAAGAGCGGTTCAGAAGCCCCTTATGAGAGACCAACAGGCCCGGTTTGGAACCATGAGGCCGTCCTTCCATGGACCCACCACCTGCAGGAGGAGCCATAGGGGGCTGGTGCAATGTGATTTCACGACCCGGCAATGGACAAGTGGAAGAAAATGGATGGATGGATGGACTTTGACAATATAATAATCACTGAAAATAACAGTTACTATTTAAATGTAACACTAGATCTTAAAATGTTATTCCCAAAAGCTTGAAGAAAATTGTATAACATTTTTCGATGGTCCTAGATTGTGCAGCTTTCCACAATCAAAATGTTTTTTTTAAATTAGCAGCTATGTACATAAGGCAGGGATCCTTTATTGTTCCAGTAGAGATGTATTTATTCTCTGGATTAGATCCATCCAAATTGTCAAGAGAAGTATTAGAATATTAGCGAGATTAAAAATCAGGAAGAGTATGACAATATATTGAAATTAAAATTATTGTTATCACAGTGTTAGGTGAAGTAGCATTATCACAAGAGGCTGCAATCCCTGAAGACTTTGAGATTTATACTTTTTCCTTAAACACAATTTTCTATTTTATAGACTTGTTTTAACATATTTATAAAAAAATAAAATAAAAAAAAGGTTAATGGAATGCATTAATGGAAACCGCGTTGAAATGGTTTTCTGTAACATTGTTGTCACAATATTCAAGATAGCTATGGAATATCGTATGTGGTGCAGCTCTAGTCTGGTTAGACTCAGGTTTACTTTCATTGTCCCCAGAAGAAAATGTGGCCTCTGCATTTGACCCGTCCTTCAATGCAAATTGTGTATGTTTTGGGTTGATGGTTTGGGAGACCATGCAAACTAAACTTTGAAAGAGCTTTTCCATATTAATTCCACACAGTAGATAGAGAAACTATATGAAAATGCTTTTATGCAAAATACCTTGGAATGAATTGAGGACTGTGAAACAGTAGTAAGCAGGAACACGGAAGACCCCATAGGCAAAGAAGGCACAGCCCCAGGTCACGCCCAGGATACAACACAGGCCCATTATGGTGACGATCCTCTGGCAGCTGGAGACATGTTTCCCCGGAGCGGCTCCTTTCTGTTTACGGCTCATATGGAAGAGCCAGGTCAGCATGAGGACGAAGGTGGAGAAGGTGAAGACGAACACCAAAGCGTAGTAGCCAATGTTGACAATGTAGTGGACTTCATTGTCCAGAATCCAACACCTGAATGCCAGAAAGGAGTTATTTATCTCAGTTATTTTATTTCCGTTTGTACTCATTGGACTTCAAACATACATGGCCACACTGGTCGCAGCGTTTCCCGTGCTGATGACCACTTCTCCGTATTTTCCGATGCTCAACAGGACAATTCCGATTACACTTGGCATCACTGCACATAAAAACAGCAAATCCATTTGTTAGTACACACACCTTTAAGAAGTCATCATTTTCTCACTGTTGTGTTTTTAAAGTGTGCATGACAGGTTAGACTACCCATTTCACCTAATATAGATATTATTACACTCGCTCAAGGCTCAAAGCAAACCCTTTGGAGGGCCTGTGTTTTAGAATATGAAAAAGTTTACCTTTTTATTCATAAAATGTAATAATCCTCACCACTGACTGTATTCCATCAAACTAAAGTAGTAATTAGTCAGAATGCAAACCTGCTGCATGCACTTTAGAGCTGAGAGGATAGTGAGTCTGCAGCACTTACCCCAGCTGATAATGGAGACTTTAAGAACGTAGCGCCGGATCTTGATCTTGCCCCCGCTGTAGAGTTGAAGACAGAGGTGGAAGGCGTGCACCGCGAACCAGGTAAAGGTGCTCAACATAAAATAATGCATCACGGCGGCCATGACCTTACAGCCGATCACATTCTTGGTTTTAGCCACAAGGTCATTGACGAGGAAAGCAAAGTCCAACAGGAACATGGCAAACACCAAGTGGATCAAGATCTTTATGGAGTCGCTGGAACTGGCCCTCCTGGGGAACAAGTACAAGCACACAAAATACACATCACAGAGTACTATTACAGAGTATTATCACAGAGTATTACCACAGAGTATTATCACAGAGTATTACCACAGAGTATTATCACAGAGTATTACCACAGAGTATTATCACAGAGGATTATCACAGAGTATTATCACAGAGTATTACCACAGAGTACACTGGTTTCCCTTCTCCTCGAGTAATATTACGTCAACACTTTTGCTTGAGTAAACATTTGATGACTCTTCTTTAATCCTTTAGTGAAGCTTCATGCTTGGTGAATTTAGTATTTTATGTATTGGTATTAAAGGGATATTTCACGTCCACATTTTTGACATAGCGCCTCATTTCCTAGTTATCCAGAGTGCTGTTGATTTATTGAGATTTATTTGTATTGATGCAGTCTTTATATTTGAAGAGTTTAGTGGTGCTGGGCTAGTGCATGTCTATCAGAGCTGGTTTATAGCTGTTTTTTAGGCAAACTATGCAAGGTGCGTAGGGCCCAAGCAGCCGCAAAGGGCCCTGCATCTCAGTCAAACTACGGTGTTGTTTTACTGATCAATCAATGCGTTGTTGCGAGCCTATTTGTCTCAAAGATGAGTTGAATCCACACGGTTATCATGCGCGCAGTTACTAACAGTAACTCTGGTTCTCTGAATGTGCACGGTCTAAAACGAAATGGGCTACTCACAGGCAAATTCTCAGTGGTCAGACAGAAATAAATAAATAAATCTGCGGTTCCCAAACTGGGTCAGGGACCAGAGGTGAGAGAATGTGACCATTTGCCATTTATCATTTTAAAAAGTTGGGAATTAGACTAGTAGTCCTAAATTCCAGTCTGACAGTGGCTTAGTGGTTAGTGGTTCTCACACGGTGGGGCAGGGCCTGAATTGAGGTAATTATGTTCCCCTTCTGCCCTGCACTACTGCACAGTGGAACTGTTTTTGATCGTAAATGGATTTGCTCTTCTTAGCCACGGGATGCGTACTGTAGGGCCCCCGTGTGTATTTTTGCTTATATTAGGGCCCCAGAAGGGCCAGCACCAGCTCTGATGTCTATGGTAAGTGGTAGCCTATGCATTCAAGATATAAATGCATAATTTAAAAAAAGTTGGTGTATGAGTTTCCATTACTAGCGAGTACGAAAGCCATTAAGTATAATAGTTAATAGTAGCAAAAAAATTCAGCATCTGACCTATGAATGGTGATTATGCAAAACTGAATCAGTCACAGAACAGGCCCACGGTTATTCAAGAAGAGGAAGCTGTAGCCCATTTGCATTGATAATATAATGGTAACAGTGTTCCATAAACGCCATAAGGGAAGCTTTCATTCAAATCTCTCATTTTCCCAAAATGATGCACATGTTTGTTTTTGAGTTTGTTTACACTGACCGGCACTGACATCATGTGTGTCGCTCACATTCGACTGGGTATTTTATTACTGTCCTTAGTGATAATTGTGCATGGTGGCACATGTGGAAACGAATCAACCCAAGTAATCGACAGACAGTGGCTTCAGAAAGTTTTCACACCTCTTTTGATTACGTCTCTTTTATTATTACTGAGACAGATAAATGCAGAATTTTAGCAACGATAGCTGCTACTTTGAGATTCGAGACACTGAGTAATGTGACCATCAACAATAATCACTCACTACATCAGTGTTTTTTGTTCATGGAATTATTGAAGGGGACACAGACGGGATTTGAACCAGCAACCTTCTATATCAGGGTCCACATTTTCTTACTAAAACATGGACTTGAATAACATGAGCCGTACGAAGAACTGAGGAACCTTCTGTTGAATTTCTATAAATCTGTGTGGACTTTTTAGATCATACCAGTAACTCACAGTGCAAGCAGTTATGGTGAGAGTCCTCTAGAGGGAGCCAGAGACTCTATATCATTGTCCACTAGAGGGAGCCAGAGACTCTATATCATTGCCACTCATTCAATCCAGCCCTGATCGAGTGCAAGGGTTGTGTCGGTGGGTCAAATAAATAAATAGATAAAGTTCAGCTAGAATAATTATTGGTCAAAGGCAGTGTTAATTTTGACAACATATTTTAATTTAGTTTTAGTCTTAGTCTTTTGACGAAAATGTAATGTGATTTTAGTCTTGTTTTAGTTAAAAAAAAATATCTTCAATTTTAGTCTAGTTTTAGTCGACTAAAATTGCAAGTAAATTTAGTCGACTAAATTTAAGACGACTTTGCATTGATAATATTCATTATAATCATATTTAATCTTGTTCCTCTGCTTCATGGAGCTGCTCCACATGAACAAAGCTCAGAGCTGCTCCTTTGGCAGTGAATTTAAATGATCTGAGGCTCTTTCATACTGTCAATAGAAGTTTGGATGATTTTAGTCTCTCCTTTTCATTTTTATTTAGTCTTATTTTAGTCGACTAAAATATCTGGACATTTTAGTCATAGTTTTAGTCTCATGAGAAACTTTTAATTTAGTTTTAGTCCAATTTTAGTCGTCAAAAATATCACTTTGACTAAAATTAAGACTGAATATTTTAGTCGACGAAATTAACACTGGTCAAAGGATAGCAACACATTGGTTCTGATAGGTTCTACAGCATAAGTAGTGGCTACTGACAAGTATTTTTTTGGGTTACTCACCTCATAACAAAGTGCATGAAGAGGACGATGCCGAGGAAGAACATGGACAGGCCACAGCCAACGCGAGTGATGATGGTCAGAGTGTTTAGGTCATCGGCGCTGATGGTTTCATTGAGGGGCGTCTGAAAATATTCAAAGAAAATAAAGTGATTTTGTTTGTTGACTGTTTGAATTTTAATGTCATGGGCAATTTTCGAGATGTGTCTTGATATAATAAAAACTGGAATGAAAACAATAGTCAGGATCTAAATAAAACATTATTCTGAAACTTACCAGTAAGACTGCAAAAAATGTCAAGTGGGTACAGCGGCATGTTATGTTATGTATGCCACTAATATTTGTCACACAGCCGTCACTGGTCCACACGGGCCGACTTCCTGCACAAACACAGAACATGGAGGGGAGTTATGCACACATTTTGATTTTTTTTAACTCATAATCTTCACCAGGACCCAGAGCCGTGGAAAGATATTTTAATTAGGGGGGTGCTGAGGGACAAAATTTACCCCCAAAAAAATGCATATTTCTGTGCATATTTCCTATTTATTAATATTGCCTGCAGTTCGCAAACTATCCACCAGTGGGTACTGCAGCGCCCTCAGCACCCTGGGTTCCCACGGCCATGCCAGGACCATTGCGGGATAGAGCTAGATGTTCTAACTACAACCACAAGGGGTGAGCATTACTATAAAGTTAATTATGTAGTAGATATTTTAGTTTTTTGTATTGTCTTTGCAAATAAAAACCGAGTACGTCTATATTTAATGATTTAATGTTGTAAATCCTACCATTGCCGTTCCAGGAGTGACAAGATGGTATTCCTTTCTGAAAAAATAAGAAAAGGGAAACATAAATGAAACATAGCGCTACATTTAACAAATGTTCCTTAACTTACGTAGTCCATGTTCCTGAAGTTGATGTTTATTGTATCTGTGAGGTTTTTGATTATTGTCCCCATCTCGATTGCAACAACTTCATCAGCCAACACAGTGCTGTTATTCTCATCCTATAATAAAAATAATAATAATAATAATAATAATAGTAATAATAATAAGAATAAGAATAAGAATAAGAAGAAGAAGAAGAAGAAGAAGAAGAAGAAGAAGAAGAAGAAGAAGAAGAAGAAGAAGAAGAAGGTACAGATGTTTTCATTTTCATTTTACCTTGGACATATTGAGAAAGACAAAAACTGCCACAAATGGTTTGCTGATATTCATACTCAAAGCCTTTTCAAAAGCGTGCTTAGGCACAGTTACAGATCTTGAAAATTGACTGAGAACATTCCTATCTTCCAGAATCTGAAAAGGACACAAAAAAGAAGACATTGATTAATTGCGTGATCCTGATCAGTGTGCAGGATCTTATCAAGAATAAGAGCAATAAAGAAATGACGAAAGATCCGCACAAACTGTTAGCTCCCAAGCAATCGCTTTAAACATTGTGTAATTGTGAGTGCATGGGGTCAGGAATTGATCACCATCAGCCGATATCTTTCTGCTAAAAGCCGATATCTCCGGAACCAAAAGTGCTAGAGACGTTTCTCAGGTCCTTCTGAGGTATCGACTAAACATGAATGCCCTGAATAAATCAGCCTCTGCCCCTGAAGAGCTCCCTGCTGTCACAAAGTCGATTAAATGTTGAACCCTTATACATTTATCATAGGATTTGTTTCAATGTTTGAGTAATTCTGCAGCATCAGCCAGTTCATGATGAGATGGTTCCCTTCTTTGCCACCTTCACCCAATCATTTCAGCACTCAAACTGCCTTCACAAACAGCTAGCACCTATTGCTTATTAAAAGTGCTTCACTCTGAACCTCGCTGAGCTTTCTGCTGAGTTTTCTGCACATTTTCATCCTGTTTATTGTGCCATTTAATAAGTTGAAAGGCAAACTCACGCTGAAGTCTGTGCCTTTGGTGAAGCCGAGAGACACCTCCTCCAGGTCCTCCGGGTCGGTCTGCTTCACTAAGACTCCGGTGACGCTCTTGCCCAGAGTCAGCCCCACACTGGACTCATTGAACTGGTCGACAAAGTCAGGGGTCATGGAACGCATCACTTCTCTGTTCAGATCAAAGACGAAACGAAAGTTCTATAAATTCATATGAATGTTACTGTGTATCTTTAAACTCTTGGCATCTGACCTTCCAAGTACCACCAGGTCTACTGTACATCAAGCTCCACCACTTCTATAATCTTACATGGTCTTTATAATTACATTTTGATCCATTTGGACTTACTTCGCTGTTTCAGCGTCCAGGAGCTGATCAGGTGACGCTGGTACCGAGGACTGGTTTGAGATCGTCTTATTCAGATTTTGCTTGACCTCTGATTGTTTCACTGGGTTGTTGCAGTTAGTGCATGTAGGCTTACTTGTAGTCACATCCACAAAGTATTTATTGTTTGACTCTAAAAAAGAGACATGGGATTATCTCACATCCTGACTTTGTTTTAATCCTTTCACCAGTGTCAGAACCATCAGTTTGCTTCTGTTACTGGATTTGCTTTGCAGTAAAAATGATTAGGAGCATAATGATGTCCAGAACATCAGGACATAATATTATTAACTGCTTGGATATCTGATGTAATATTGTGCTGGGACTAGAATGTGTGCTGAATTATTCACATTGTCGAGGTTCGATCGAGATCAAAACATGAGCTAAAACTGTTTAAAATATAACTAAATGACACTTTATTATGTCCTATGTAACAACAGGGATACAGTACCTCTTCACATTCCTGGCACTATGCTACAGATTGCAAATACAAATTCTAAATGATTGTAAGTTTTAAAATAGAATAGACTCACTCCTCCCACGGCAGGCTCCCTCATTGTAGCCAGCGTTATTGCACACTTGATCTGTTTTCAGACACGTTATGTTGCAGGTCGCTGTGTCTAGGGAAGAAACATTTACACTACGTCATATTTTGTTTTGAATTGTTCTATAATGAAAAGGGAAAGTTTTTACCTGACACAGGGGGCTCACATTCACCTGGACACATTTAGTAAAAAGAAAAAACAGAAAAAGGAATCTAATGGCATATGTGATCAACAATATTTCTTTAATCCAACAGAGCAAACATAACATCTCACCCAATAAAAACTGTTATTAAAATGCCCTAAGTTGAATAATGATATTTGCAGCTTTACCCTTGGTTTGATTGACCAACTCGCTGCAGTTTTCTCCCCTCACGACATAGATGTTCAACCCTCTCTTGGTGTGCCATCTTCTTAGGCGCAGTACAAAAAACCCATTCCCGTTCTCAAGTTCAGGCCATTTCCTCTTTTTTCCTGAAAATGACATTGGATTAAGTCAAAGAAACCTTTTGTTGGTTAACAGTTCACTTACCTCGAGGCATTGTGATGTTGACAGATATGTCAGATCGAACTGGAAGAAAGAGTGTAGAGTTTTTTTTTCTTGATAATAATATAATATATGATGAATATAAGATAGAAATTCATACTTGGCTTTTCACTGCCATGGCAAAAGACTCGAGAGAAGTTATCAGCGATGAATAGGCTGCGGCCGACATTCGCCAACACGAGATGCCCGACACCGTGGTTGTCACAATTTGAACAGTTTTTGGACGGACAGAATTTATCTAGAGTGGAAGAACAGGCAATATTCAGATACAAAGTAGAAGTGATGCAGGAAGCAGCAGAAAAGGTAAATGTAAGTAAAACATATGAATGATATAGATATGTTTGGAATAGCAGACAGGACAGAGTAAAATGTGACCAGCTGTAAAAATAATTATAGAATAGGGTTAAAAATGTGGGTGGCATGAGCGGTACAGTCAATAAAAATAATGCACAAGACAAAAAAATATATATATTATTCTATATTATTATTATTATTATTATTATAAATATATATTAATCATTACAATTCTCAGTTTTAAAGATTGAATGGAAAAAATTGGATAACACAATCGGATGCTCCCCCACATAAAAGGATTGCATGAACTTTTGTGCCCAATCGTTTTTATTTCCCTAACTGTCTTACACACTTTACAGAGGGTGCTGTCATTGTGTATAATGGGAGATTTTTGTGGGGTGCTTCGGTCGTTACCATGGCAACACCGTACAAAACCCATGCATTTTTTTTTTACTCATTTCATCGGGGGCGCTATTGTGTTCAATGTAACTTTTTATTTATTTTTTTACATTTGTTGTTGTCTGGGGGTGAAGGGTCAATAAAGTGTAGCCTATATCTTGCCTTGTATGTTTTTTTAATGGGAGTTTGTATGTGCGAAAGGAAGCAATTTGTAAAAACTGCAACATTCTGTAGCCCTAATGCTATGCTGGACGCTCGGGCCTAAAAAAAAAATCACTACTGGATGTAAACACATATTAGTCGCCTGCCCTTTCAAACATCACCATCGATGGAGTTACAAAAATGTTGGGAATCACTGTTGTGTACGCTACAATTATTCACTGAGGATGGTCTTAACAGTTTAGTTTAGTTTAGTTTATTTGTTCATTTGAGCAGTTGGAAATCTGCACAAAAGGAGTGGGCCGAAGCAAAAGCTTATAAACGCCCACCCCGAAATCATTACAATAAAAGTGTATATCACAACAATAGTACAAAAGAACATATTACAAAGTACGAGAGCCTTGGAACACAGCATGCGCACACGTGTACACAACGTACCCGTTTGTGATTTCAACTTACACATTATGATACAATGATATATTTAGCAACATCATAATTGGATTTGCCTCCTTAGCAAGGAACCTGTTACATTTCAAAGCGTCTGTTTTAACACGGACCACCCTTACAAAGCACTTAATGGAATGTTCATGTAATTAACAGAAATTAGCAGAAGAGAAGCGAAGCACAACTACAACAACAGTCTCGTTACATATACAATGTTTGGTACAAAGTACAAACGGCGAATGGTTGTCAGTCGAATGGTTATCAAAGTTATCAATCAATGCCAAACAAAGTTAACATTCCCAAAAGTTACTAGTGTTGTGTTAAAAGGCACATTAAGATACATAGTAGGCCTATCCTTGATTTATTTTTATTTTTATTTTGTTATTTTTTATTTACAATGAATTATGTAATATGTAATAAGTAATTAAGTCCTGCCAAGGCATTTATCTGAATGAGTAAAACCTCTTAACCCCTACCTGAACCGAGCACACTTTGCCCAAATCTAAAAGCTCCTTGGGAAAAAGCGCCAGTACAGTGATGAAAACGCAAAAAAAATGTGACAAAAAAACGTGAAAAAATGTGAGAAAAATGAAAAACCTACAAAAACACAACAAAAGGGGAGACACAAACTAAATTTTTCAGTTTTCAGGTTTTGGGTCAAACATATGAGCTTTCACCTGGAAACAAAAAATATACCTAATCTTCACAATAACATATACATAATAACAATATTGCGCTGATTCAATGTTTCCCCATAGATTTATGTAAGAAAACGTAATTTCAAGGGCCTTACTCTCAAAACATATTTTTCTCTCATTGTGGCGACACTATCTCTACGTCAGAAGCTCCTGTAGTTTTTTTTTAGGGATTTTTTTTAAATATCTATTTCCTAGCATGATTTATTGAGTTTTGAATGTCAAAAAAAAAAAGGTGAAAAATCAATTTTTAATGATTTTTCCACTAAAAACTGCTTATTTTAAAATTAAACAAGATATCCAAAATCCGGTCTTGGTAGCTCATTTATCAATAAAATAAAACCATAAATTTGAAAGTAGCTTAATCCGTTATTCAGATTTCGTCGTAAAATGACAGAAAACTTGCAATATATATTTTTTTCTCACATTTATGCCAGTAATCTACAGCAAAAGTTTCAAATTGATATCTGTAAATTTAAAACTTTTCCCTATTCACCTGCAACTTATTGTCGGCAGCGACAATGGAACAAAAAAGTTACGATCAGTTTTGTAGGTCTTAGCTTTCAAATGAAGCGTCACACTGGCCTTAGAGGCTGCAAACTTCAGCCAAGAAGCTTTTAGATTTGAGTCAAGCCGAACCGGAGACAATGTGCTTGGTTAAGGCGGGGGATAAGAGGTTAACATACTGAAATATATTTCTCTGTATTACACCTTTTCCCTTTGTCAGGTAACAAGAGGGCGCACTAGAGCCCGCAACAAAACAAATAACTGCAACTGCCAGAATATTGCAAAATCCCAAACACCCCTGACCTCAATCTACAATTCACTTCCTCAAACATGTGTTCCCTGTTTAAGCCAACTAAAGTTTCTGTCCTTGGTGTGATGAATGATTCCATAGCTGTGGAGGCAAAACTGTTGTTTTCTCTTTAAAGACACTTTTTTGTAAACCCAAGCTTTAGACCAGAAGTAGCAAATGTTTGATCATGAAGAAGCCCATTATTATTACACATATCATCCAAAAACAAAAATGTGTGTATTTACATGTTAATAAAATCAGCAGCAGAAGATACATAACATTCAGCATTCAGCGCTGCTTTCAAAATCATATTCAATATTTTCTTACCAATCGCCAGAGTTTTTCCACTCTGTTTAAAAACCCCAAAGCAAACTATCCAAATGATCCAGTAGTTCAGTGCCATGTTCGAGATTAGGATTGGTCAAGCATCCCCTGTTATTGAGGCTCTAAAAATCACAAAATAAGTTGTGGCATAAACGATTCTATGCCTGCTACTTCGTGTGACACAAAGACACAAGAGCAGCATCAAAAAGCTCATCTCAGTTTTACATAAAGCGGCGTTATGCACTGAGTTTGTCTTGCAAATTAATTCCCACAAAACCGGTAACACAGAAAACAAGGTGTTCAATATTGCAGAGGGAAACAGCCCGTTTCCCTCGGGGAATGATACTGTATAATACTGCAGCATTGTTTTAGAGTCTATTTCATATAGCTGTCTGTATAACTAGTCACCTTCCTACACATAAACACATAATTCTGTTTTCATTTCAGTGATTTGATCTTAGCAATAATGCCACTACAAAGCTCTACTTTGAAGAGCCTGTGTGATGGGTGCGAAGGGTCCCTGGTGATTCTGACGGCTTTGCAGTGGGGACAGGTGGAGTACATGTCCTTTAATAAAGGGGAGAGGGGCTCCAGATCTTCTCTGCTGCTCTCACGATGCGCTGGAGGCTCCTTCGGCAGGAGGTAGTGCTGGCTCCGTGCCACACAGGGATGGAGCTGGTCAGGATGCTCTCTGTAGTCCCTCTGTATGAGGCTGGGACTCTGGCTCTTCTTAACTTGCGGAGGAAGTAAAGACGCTGATTACTGATTACTCTCCACTGCAGCACCGTTGATTGTTAGAGGAGCATGCTGGTCCCGCGCTCTTCAAAAGTCCACAACAATCTCTTTTGTCTTCTCCACATTTAGAGTGAGATTGTTCTGTGTGCACCACATGGCCAGACTGCTCACCTCACTCCTGTAGTTTCTCAAGTCTAAAAACAGCATTCTAACAGCATTCAAGGCACAATGGCCATGTTGCCTGTTGTCATCTGGACACAACTCTGTGTTTTTTCATTTTCTCTCACAAAATAGTGAATGAATGGTCATGTGGTATTTTAGTGTTAAGCGTAAAGAGCTGGATTCATAAATTCATCATTCAGTCATTGTAGATCTATTTAATGCATTGAGTTGCCTTGTGTACGAAATGCACGGTATAAATAAAGTTGCTTTGCCTTGCCAAATGAAAACAACAAAAAAGTAACAATCTCGCACATCTGGGGAAAAAGATATCAAACTCACTGACTTTAAGTAGTAGTTCTGTTGTTAGTTCTATAACTAATCATCTGTAGATTTTGCTTAATAACTTATGTAAGTGAGTCTCGGTAGTACGTTTCACAACATTATAATTAAGAGACATCATGTCAGAAAGAATCATATTTTAACCCACACTAAACAAATTGGACTTGAGGGTCTTATTGATATCAAATGCTGCCACAATATGGCAAATAATCCATCCATCCATCCATCCATCCATCCATCCATCCATCCATCCATCCATCCATCCATCCATCCATCCATCCATCCATCCATCCATCCATCCATCCATTTTCTTCCACTTATCCGCTACCGGGTCATGGAGGCAGCAGTTGAAGCTGCCCAAATCACATTGCACCAGCCCCTATGGCTCCTCCTGCAGGTAGTGGGCCCACAGAAGGGCGGTCTCACAACCAAACATGCCCGTTGGTCTCTCATGAGGGGCCCCTGAACCGCTCTTTGTCTGACCCGTCACCTCGGACCTGATGGCCATGCGAGACCCTACCAGGGGCACGAAGCCCCCGACAACAGAGCTCCCAGGATCATTCGGGTGCAAATAATATAATCTCTTATTTATAAATTAATAAATTCATATGAATATTAACCCTGAACTGAAAAAACATTGGGAAGTTTATGTTAAATATGTATACTAAATTCTTTGTACTTTTGTGTGATGTGATTCTCTCATTCAGTCCGTTTTTTTACAAATAAAAAGAGAAGACTGAAGCCGTAGAGACCTCCCCAGTAAGTACACTGTAATTCCAAATGAATATGCAAATTGTATTTCAGTGTCACAAAGCTAAAAATTGAATCAATAAAAAATGAAACTCATGGATGGTATTGTGTCTCAGGGCTCTTTGAATCACTGACATCAATCTCAGACGCCTGTGATGATTAGTTGTCAGGTTAAGCCCAGTTAAGAGAAAAACTACTGAAAAAGGACGTTCCACGTTATTAAGCAGATCATCATTTTCAAGCAATATGGGAAAGTCATTGTACCGTTAAGAAATTTGGCTAACACTATAATAATTATATTCTATGCTACCCTTACTACATTGTAACTAGATTTAGTACAATGTAATGTGCTTCTGTAACAATGTGTTGCCTTGTACCTATAGGCTAGATACACAATGGAATAATATGTATTCGTATAGGTACATGATGTAATAAGACATAACTAAAAAATGACCTATACTTCAATTTCCATAACTGAAAATGACCTGTGAAAAATATGTGAAGTTTCTGACTGACCACTTTCTTCCATGGTACAAAAAGTAGAGCCGTGCTTTCCCTAACAAAATCCTCTTCATGCATGACAACGCACCATGTCCTGCAATAAAGCAGTGGTTCCCAAAAAAGTTCATTTTGAAAGGAAGAATACATTTACCTGGACAATTGCACCACTTTAAACCAGTAAATACTGTTATTGCTAGATGTTACTTTTTATGTCATTTTAGCTGTAAAATTATAACAAATCCCTTTGAATGGAGTAAATTATTATGATTTGGGGGGCCCCGAGATATTTTCTGATCAATAAGGGGGCTGCAATGTCCCCAATTTCAGAATGGCTGCTGCAGAATATCTCTGCATCTTGGCTGCTATGGGCATGAAAGGAGACAAACCACCGATGTGGACCCCATCCTTCCCGATTGAGAACCTTTGAAGCCTCAGGCAAAACATCTATGAGGGTGGGAGGCAGTTCACATCCAAACAGCAGCTCTGGGAGGCTACTCTGACATCCTGCAAAGAAATCCAAGCAGAAACTCTCCAAAAACTCACAAGTTAAATGGATTTAATAATTTCGAAGCTGCTATCAAATAAGAGGTCCAATGTTAAAATATAACTTGACCGTTTTCAGTTCTTTACAACTTAAAATTGTCATTGTATCATTTGGAACAGCACATTTTGAGTTGTTAATTATATTTGTTTTTGAAAAAAAATACTGTTATCATTAGAAGGTTTTTTCAATCATATTCAGATGATCCTCTTACAGTTAAAGAGTTGAAATTTATGCAAACTGTCATTTGAGTTGATAGTTTGAAAAAAATCTGAGAAAAATACAATTTGCATAATCATCAGTAAATTTATTTCTAAAGCGCTTTTCACAGGGAAAATCACAAAGTGCTGTACAAGAGAAAAGGTAAAATCAAACAATGTATAACACATATATACATATGAACAATTAAAGTGAAACAAGTGAAAACCCATCAACCAAATGCATTCTCAAATGAACACAGATCAGTCATGTGATCTTTGACCATACATGCAGGTGCTCTGTTGGATAAAAGTGCAGTCGGGTTTTCAGTAAAAGACAAGAAAATAAAACACAATGTACCTCTCCCTGTTCAGCTAGCAAACTTCACATTTCAGACTGAATTAATTTGTTTTGATAAATTTCATGTTTTTATGACATTTAACAAGGGAAAAAGTACCACAACAAAATACAATTATTTGACTCATAAAATAAATGTATATATTGCAAAACACAGAGATAAAAATGCATTTTTACATACAGTGGAAGAAATAGTAAGTATGTAAGTACTGTTCTGCCTAAATTGGTCATGCAATAAAGCGGTGGTTTCCAGGGTGGGGTCCGGGGCCTCCTGGGGTGCTACAGAAGCACCACAGGGGCCCCCAAAGCTTGTCTACAAAACAAGTACAATGAAAAAAAGTTCATTTTGAAAGGAAAAATACAAATGCACCAGTTTAAACCAGTATATAGCCTACCGGCATTGCTAGTTACTTTTTATGGCATTTTAGCAGTAAAATTTTAATATTATATACCCTCACCCAAAGTTGAATTTTTTGAGCGGACCACACACCATCATGTGCTGAGGAAAAATGGAACAGGACAGCAACATTAAAAACCCTATCCTCACTGTGAAGTATGGTGCAGGGGTAATCATGGTGTGGGGCTGGACAACGTGCCGTCATCAATTCATATGTTTATCAAGATATTTTGCAGAAAGACCTTGTGTATTAAATAACTGGCTGACCCTTTTCTGTAGTTGCAGATTCGACGCTCACAACGATCAGGATGTTGGACCATTCCTCTTAACAAAACTGCTGCAGTTCAGTGAGATTCAGGTGGTGTACTTATTTATTCCACGCTGTCCTATGAATGTTTACATGTTGTGGCCAATAGGATAAAATGCAAATGTTTAGGTGGTATTAGTTTAGGTAGACACTGTTTATTCATTCTTATTATTTTGATGACGATCCGACCACATTTTATGACCTATTACTCTGGTTTGGGTTTAGAGCTGGAGTTGTCATAGGGGTTGAATATTTCATCCAGGTTTGTCTTGAGAGTGCTGCTGCTGCTGCTGCTGCTGCTGTGAGGGTCCTTTGTCTCCACCGTGCGGCTGGTCTTGTAGTAGAAGATGAACAGACAAAAACCTGATGGAAGGACATTTTTTTTAATAAAGAGACCATTTCTAGCAAATAAAGGATGTGTTTCTTTTCTGGACTTTGACAATATAATAATCACTGAGAATTAGTTTGACTATTTAAATGCAACACTAGACCTTAAAATGTTATTCCCAAAAGCTTGAGGAAAATTGTATAACATGTTTTGATGGTCCTCGATTGTGCAGCTTTCCACAATCAAAATGCAGCTATGTACATAAGGTAGGTAGGAATATTTTATTGTCCCTGTAGAGATGTATTTGTTCTCTGGATTAGATCTATCCAAAATGCCAAGAGAAGTATTAGCACCCAGGAATCTATCTTTAAATCTGGAGCTAGATTAAAAATCAGGAATAGGACAACACAATATATTGTCAAATAATTGCTATCGCAGTGTTAGGTGAAACAGTAGCATCATCACAAGAGGCTGCAATCCCTGAAGTCTTTGAGATTCACACTTTTTTTTTCCTTAAACAAATATGGTATGGTATTCATTTGCTGTCGGTCCTGGTTAGGTATTTTACAGTCTAATGGAGCGCACTGTTTTGAAATGGTTTTCATGGAAAATTGATGCAGTCCTAGTCTGGAGTAGTTAATGTAAAGCTTAGGTGGCCTCTGCATTTGGCCCGTCCTTCAATGCAACCGGTCAAAGCCGAAAGGAGCAGCGGGGAACTGGAGGATCAGCAAATTTTGCATGTTTTGGGTTGATGGAAGAAACTCACTCAGATGGGTAGACCATTCAAACTCCACTCATAAAGGCCCATGTGGCGCTTGAGCACATGTTCTATGAGTTCTATTTTCTATACAATCAATACACATATTTTTGCAAAAGTGGACTGTTGGCAGCCAGGCAAAACAAACAACACCTTTTCCATATTAATTCCACACAATAGATGGAGAAACTAAAATGCTTTTATGCAAAATACCTTGGAATGAATTGAGGACTGTGAAACAGTAGTAAGCAGGAACACGGAAGACCCCATAGGCAAAGAAGGCACAGCCCCAGGTCACGCCCAGGATACAACACAGGCCCATTATGGTGACGATCCTCTGGCAGCTGGAGACATGTTTCCCCGGAGCGGCTCCTTTCTGTTTACGGCTCATATGGAAGAGCCAGGTCAGCATGAGGACGAAGGTGGAGAAGGTGAAGACGAACACCAAAGCGTAGTAGCCAATGTTGACAATGTAGTGGACTTCATTGTCCAGAATCCAGCACCTAAACACCAGAAAAGATTTGTTCTTATTGGACTGCATTATCTTAGGGCCATAAACACTTGACTTCAAACATACATGGCCACACTGGTCGCAGCTTTTCCCGTGCTGATGACCACTTCTCCGTATTTTCCGATGCTCAACAGGACAATTCCGATTACACTTGGCATCACTGCACATAAAAACAGCAAATCCATTCATACACACCTATTAGGAGTGATAATGTTCTCACTGTTGTGCTATTAAAGTGCGCATGACAGGTTAGACTACCCATTTCACCTAATATAGATATTATTACACTCGCTCAAGGCTCAAAGCAAACCCTTTGGAGGGCCTGTGTTTTAGAATATGAAAATATTTACCTTTTTATTCATAAAATTTAATAATCCTCACCACTGACTGTATTCCATCAAACTAAAGTAGTAATTGTAGTCAGAATGCAAACCTGCTGCATGCACTTTAGAGCTGATAATG
The DNA here is from genome assembly GCF_951799975.1 of Gobius niger. NCBI lineage: Eukaryota > Metazoa > Chordata > Actinopteri > Gobiiformes > Gobiidae > Gobius > Gobius niger. The sequence continues at coordinate 13,151,223 of NC_136866.1, read as the reverse complement.
GAGACTTTAAGAACGTAGCGCCGGATCTCGATCTTGCCCCCGCTGTAAAGTTGAAGACAGAGGTGGAAGGCGTGCACCGCGAACCAGGTAAAGGTGCTCAACATAAAATAATGCATCACGGCGGCCATGACCTTACAGCCGATCACATTCTTGGTTTTAGCCACAAGGTCATTGACGAGGAAAGCAAAGTCCAACAGGAACATGGCAAACACCAAGTGGATCAAGATCTTTATGGAGTCGCTGGAACTGGCCCTCCTGGGGAACAAGTACAAGCACACAAAATACACGTCACAGAGTACTATCACAGAGTATTATCACAGAGTATTATCACAGAGTATTATCACAGAGTATTACCACAGAGTATTATCACAGAGTATTACCACAGAGTATTATCACAGAGTATTATCACAGAGCATTACCACAGAGGATTATCACAGAGTATTATCACAGAGGATTATCACAGAGCATTACCACAGAGTATTATCACAGAGTATTATCACAGAGCATTACCACAGAGTATTATCACAGAGGATTATCACAGAGCATTACCGCAGAGTATTATCACAGAGTATTATCACAGAGTATTATCACAGAGTATTATCACAGAGGATTATCACAGAGGATTATCACAGAGGATTATCACAGAGGATTATCACAGAGTATTACCACAGAGTACACCGGTTTCCCTTCTCCTCGAGTAATATTACGTCAACACTTTTGCGTGAGTAAACATTTGATGACTCTTCTTTAATCCTTTAGTGAAGCTTCATGCTTGGTGAATTTAGTATTTTATGTATTGGTATTAAAGGGATATTTCACAATTTTTGACATAGCGCCTCATTTCCTAGTTATCAATCTCAATAAATCAACAGAGTGCTGTTGATTTATTGAGATTTATTTGTATTGATGCAGTCTTTATATTTGAAGAGTTTAGTGGTGCTGGGCTAGTGCATGTCTATCAGAGCTGGTTTTTCCTATAGGCAAACTATGCTAGGTGTGTGGGGCCCAAGCAGCCGCAAAGGGCCCTGCATCTCAGTCAAACTACGGTGTTGTTTTACTGATCAATCAACGCGTTGTTGCGAGCCTATTTGTCTCAAAGATGAGTTGAATCCACACGGTTATCACGTACAGTTACTTACAGTAACTCTGGTTCTCTGAATGTGCACGGTCTAAAACGAAATGGGCTACTCACAGGCTAATTCTCAGTGGTCAGACATAAATAAATAAATAAATCTGCGGTTCCCAAACTGGGTCAGGGACCAGAGGTGAGAGAATGTGACCATTTGCCATTTACCATTTTAAAAAGTTGGGAATTAGACTAGTATTCCTAAATTCCAGTCTGACAGTGGCTTTTAGTGGTTCTCACACAGTGGGGCAGGGCCTGAATTGAGGTAATTACGTTCCCCTTCTGCCCTGCACTACTGCACAGTGGAATTGTTTTTGATCGTAAATGGATTTGCTCTTCTTCTAACCACGGGATGTGTACTGTAGGGCCCCCCGTGTGTATTTTTGCTTATATTAGGGCCCCAGAAGGGCCAGCACCAGCTCTGATGTCTATGGTAAGTGGTAGCCTATGCATGCAAGATATAAATGCATAATTTAAAACAGTTGGTGTATGAGTTTCCATTACTAGCGAGTCCGAAAGCCAAGTATAATAGTTAATAGTAGCAAAAAACTTCAGCAAAACCTGAAAAAAACTTATCCACTGCACAAACTTATAGAAAAGAAGTTTAACGAGTCTGACCTATGAATGGTGATAATGCAAAACTGAATCAGTCACAGAACAGTCCCACGGTTAAACAAGAAGAGGAAGCTGTAGACCATTTCCATTGATACGCCATAAGGGAAGCTTTCATTCAAATCTCTCATTTTCCTAAAATGATGCACATGTTTGTTTTTGAGTTTGTTTACACTGACCGGCACGGACATCATGTGTGTCACTCACATTCGACTGGGTATTTTATTACTGTTCTTAGTGATAATTGTGCATGGTGGCACATGTGGAAACGAATCAACCCAAGTAATCGACAGACAGTGGCTTCAGAAAGTTTTCACACCTCTTTTAATAACGTCTCTTTTATTATTACTGAGACAAAAAAATGCAGAATTTTAGCAACGATAGCTGCTACTTTGAGATTTGAGACATTGAGTTATTTGACCATCAACAATAATCACTCACTACATCAGTGTTGTTTTTTGTTCATGGAATTTATTGAAGGGGACACAGACGGGATTTGAATCAGGGTCCACATTTTCTTACTATAACTATACTATAACTATAACTACTAAAACTAGCTGTACGAAGAACTGAGGAACCTTCTGTTGAATTTCTATAAATCTGTGTGGACTTTTTAGATCATACCAGTAACTCACAGTGCAAGCAGTTATGGTGAGTGTCCTCTAGAGGGAGCCAGAGACGCTATATCATTGCCACTCATTAAATCCAGCCCTGATCGAGTGAAAGGGTTTTGTGGGTGGGTAAAATAGACAAATTAAAGGATCTATATCATGCTATTTTAGCCATCCCAAAGTAAAGTATAGACATTTATATGATATATTGTACCTCTAACACTATGGAGTACTATTTTTTATGAGAAATATAAGTATTTTCTGGGGGTATTATGCAAGCCCGGAAGACAAGACGCTTTCGATTCAGTTAACTACGCCCCCTCTCTCCGAGCGGATCTGCCCATGCATTATTAGCAGTAAAATAAATATAAATATCACAGCAATAAGTGAAGTTACTTCACAATACAGTTAAGGAGTTGACATCTGCAACACAGCTTCATTATGGCTAACACACATGCTAACACACAAACTAACACGTGTTTTGACTCACCACCGCTCTGTCCTGCCTCTCCATCACATTGGGGAAAAAGTTAATCCACTTTGAGAAGGTTCACCAAACATCCATCAAGAGACAGTCACAGAAAAACACTATTTTGGTGATTGTCGCTGAATCCCGGAAAGATATTCCAACTCCTGGCGAGTGGCCTCTTTAGTCAGGGACCCAAAGTCTCAAAAGCTCTTTAAATTGGGTTGAACCTGACATGGTCTGCTATACTTTTGATTTGTGTTTTATTTTTTAACTTTGACTCTACGGACCAATAATTAGAGGGTCTGCTCTGCTGGAAATATCACGGAAAAAAAATTTGTGGCCATTTTGGTGCATGCACCCTGTATTTTTATCAGATGTTGTTGGGTAGGCTCTCAATTCAACCTGGATAGACTCAAACATGTATATTATATTATTATTATATATTATATTAGTTTTGGCGATCAGACCCCGGCGGTAGACATGGATGTATGAAAGTCAGTATGGATAAACAGCTTGGAGTTAGGGATGCCTTCCCCCGGAGCCTGGACACTGGTGGTGGTATGGAACTGACCCGTGAAGCTGCAGCAGTAGAAGCCGTGGAGGGAAGAGGCAGAGATGGGGTAGAGGCGGGTCGCAGCGCAGCTGGGAAGCGAACAAACCATGATGGCTGGGGCTTAAAAGCGGGGCCGAGGGCGATGATTGGCTATGGAGGTGCGGATCTTACGCTGATGGCTGAGGTGGAGGTGTGGCCTCTCGGAAGAGATAATTGGCTGGAGGTATGTGATGCCGAAAATCGTCTCCCAGGTTGAATTAACTCCTAGGCTTCATTAAATGCATTCCAGATACACAGAACACATGTGCTGATAACATCCACTGAAAAAATAGCTCTTAAAACACATTTCTACACATTTTTGCATCAATTTAATGCAAAAAAATTAGGCGTTTTCTCACTTTTTTCCAATATTTTTTATCTTTACTTCATTGGCAATCAACTATTCCACCCAGTAATGGCATCAGTCAATATGCCATTATTTTCAACAGACTGTAGACACATTCCACAGAAAAAATGATCAAAATCCGACCAAAATCATTGGATCTGTGATGATTTAAAGACTTTACACATTCAGACTGATCAGGGACTACCTCCCGTTTCATGCTGCTCACACTTTCATGCACACCATGATCTTCTCGCATATTAGTTATTGCATCTGCTCATGGTCTCAGGCCACTGCCACTACAGTCAAGCCACTACAAATGATTTATAACAGAGCGTTAAAAATCCTAGATAGGAAGCCCATTAGGTCACATCATTGTATCAGTCTGAGGAATTTAAACATTTTATCTTTTGAAAATTTTATCACATTTTCCCAGCTGAAGCTGATGCATACATGTTCGAACCAGCGAGCTCCACAGGTTTTGAGTGAGTGTATAGTTCCACTCAGGGCTGTGGGTTCAAGGACTAGAGGAGCTCAGAACGGGAATGATCAGATCCCGAAACGAAACACTTCATTTGGACAATCAGCTTTCACTGTACAAGGCACTAAAGCCTGGAACTGTTTACCCACTGATCTGAAGGGAGAGTCAAACTGGATCCTTTTCAAACACAAACTCAAAGACTTTTTAATCAGCGGTCAGAAATGTGACCACCGACTGTCTGCTCTGCTGTGTTTATATAGTGTTGTGCTGTATTATTATATGTGTTTTAACTATGTATTGTTTAATTTTTTTGTAAAGGCCCAACTGGGGACGGACATTGAGAATTAGCTTTGGCTAAAATGTTGTAGTATGTAACATGGGTTTATGTGACATACTTGTCCCTATTCAAATAAACTTAAAAAAAAATAAAAAAAAATGGCGATCAACAGACTCAACCTCAGAACTGTCAAAAGTCACTTTTGACACTGGTCCATATTTTGGTTGAGGCCATTTCCAGCCCATTAGATAATGATTTACACCATTGTATTTGGTATCATTGTAAAGAAGACATGGTCATGTTTCATTTGAGTCCAAAGGTACTACTCTGTAACAATTACCGTGGTAACCAAAGCTCCTCAGACTCAAATGTGAGAACATTTTTTCACAATTTTCACCAAAAAATGTTTTACTACGTTTAACGCTGTTTTTTCCAGGAACATCACAGACACAAATCTCTGATACTGGGCAACTCTCTAGACTCTGAGGATTCAGGAAATGTATAACATGTCAGTACTTTCTCAGCTTAAGGCCTCACTATGAGCCATGAAGTAAAAGAATGTCCACCTCACATGAGCCTCTCCCATAGAAATAAGCCTATATCTGCCAGGTTTTAGAAGTTTTCATTGAAAACAGAGCTTCTTTAATGTCATTTAGAGTCAAATCTGAATCACACAATTCTTTAAAACTATCACCTATTACTGGACAATATTGTCTTATTTTACAAATAAACTCTACGCAATCAAATTCAGAAGTGTACAATTTACTATAAAATGAGGCCACGTGATTAGAGATCACTTTTGCATCTGTGGTTAATGTATCATTAACCCTAAGAGCAGTCAAAGATTTATGTTATCCATTTCTTTTTTCAAGGGCAAAAAAGTAAGAGGAGTTGGTCTCCCCTTCCTCGATCCATTTAGCTCTGGACCGAATATATGCACCTTTTGCTCAATCTAAATAAAACTGATCCAGTTTTGTTTGTATTTCTTTTAATTCAACCTGTTCCAGTTCAGATATAGAGTTTCTAGAAAGGAGATCATTGATTCTCTCAATTAAATCCATCTCTTTTTGTTTTTTTAGTCTTTTAAGATTTTTACTTCTTTGTATTGCAACTGTTCTCAGCTTATTTAAAATATTCCCACTTTTGCCTGCGATCACCATTTTCAATGTCTAAAAATATTTCACTTATTAGCCTTTTAACCTTTTCATTGAACTCCTCATCCTGCAGAAGGGTATTATTGCATTTCCAATAGCCTCTTATTTTGGGCTGGTGCCATTCACCACATAGTTCAAGTGTCATTTGCATATGATCTGATAAAGGAGCAGAAGAATGAGAAACCTCTTTGAGAAGATAAAGGCTAGCTGATGAAATCAAAAACAAGTCAATTCTCGATCTTAAAGATAAACTTCTATTAGACCAAGTAAAATCATTTTTGTCAGGGTTTAAGAAGCGCCTGGCATCAGTGAGTGATAAATCAAAACATAGTTTTGCTATGTTATTCCTCTGAAGTACTTGAACAGTTTTGGGGGGAAATCTATCTTTTGTTTCATCTGCACTCATTAAAATCACCACATAAAATGATCTGAGAGTTTGCATATTTTTGTAACAACTCATTTAGTTTGGATGTAATTTCGGAGAAGAGTGTGCTGTTATGAGAATGTACACTATGACCATATATACTACAAATAATAAAAAATTATCATAAGTTATCCTGTTTGATTGTAATAATAATCCATCTACCTGTATCTGCTGTAAATACTTCAATGACATCTCCTTTAAATTTATTTATTTTATTATCTATTTATTTATTTATCAAAATAGCTACTCCTGCAGAATGATTTGAGCCATGACTGAAGTAAATATTATTACCCCACTGACTCTTCCAGAATTTCACATCAGCGTCATTTGAATGAGTTTCTTGAAGCAGTATAAACTCAGCATCACTTCTTTTAAGAAATAAAAACAATGCTTTCCTTTTAGTTGCATCACGAATACCCCTGACATTCAGTGAAGTTAGATTTAAAGATGATAGTTGAACCATAAAAGAACATACACACACAAAAAGAGCTCTCTTTGAAACAGTAGTTAGAACATAGGCTTGTTTTAGATCCAAGAACGAGAATGCAACAAGACAACCAAAAATAAGTTGTATCATTTTGTGACCAAGCATGAACTTTCAAGTAATACAATACAATAACAATTGCACAAAAAAATGCCAGAATATTTGCTTGTATGTTAATAGGCAGAGTACTGAAATATTATATGAAATAATAAGTTGAGGCAAAAGAACATGCAACTATAATATTATTTCAGTGTTGCCAAAGGCATAAAGATGCTGGAGAGTGGAATAAGGCTTCGTTTTGCACACCAAAGACATTACTTCACATCCCAGTGGTTAATCTTCTTCCCATCGATCAGCGCGAAAGGGCCGATGAGGGTGGCTTTCTTCCCTTCTTTCCTGGCTTTGTCCACCAGGGGCCAGAGTTTCTCTCTTGCAAGTCTGTCTTCGGGAAACAGCGCTTGAGTGAGACTGAGGCTCAATCCGAAACCATCAAATTGTAGCCTCTAAGCACTAACACTAGCAACTAACTCCTTAACCTTTCATGGGGTCAACTGTTAGATCTCTATGCAGTTAGTGAACTAGAGCTTCAGCAGCATTTGAACAATCCGTCCATCCTTAAACAGGGGAAAGGGAAGTGACCTCACAAACAGCTGTTTTTCTTCTTCTTTAAAGTTACTGGTGGAGTGCAGGCCAAACAAAAGTGCATGTCGCCCCCTACTGTATAGTATATGCAACAACAACATAGTGTCCAAACAAAGACATTTAAGGAGAAAAATAAATCCAAATGATCCAAACATTTCCCTTTAGTGTTATTTTATTTCAACAGCTGTTTCATAAAGCTACATAATGCAAATGATCCACGTGGCTTAAGTTTCAACTAAATGAAAACAAAAGCATTTAATCCGTTTCCTGAGTTTACTCTTTAACGCTGACATGTGACTGAGCTGTGGAGACGACAACATGGATTTATCACTTTTATGAAGTTTGGCTTGTGCAGAATCTTACTTTTTATTATTATTATTTTTATTAATATGGTCCTGTCAATCAACAGTGGTTGCGCATGAATCACTCGAGGGTGGGAGTGAGGGGGGTGGGGGGATTTGGCGCAGTGGCTTGTGGGATGGCACATAGCTCCTAATCACTGGTTAGTTAGCATCAGAGGTCCCTATGCTAAAGTGGCCATGATAGTTAGCATCAAGGCTCCTTTTCCTAACTACTTCCTAACTGACAGACCAATTCGGAGGCAACTTGCCATGGCGGACGCTGACGCACATCCGGTTTGGCGTAAGAGCTCTTAGCAATCTGACCATTTCGGAAGCAGCCGAAGCCTGTTGTCGCGTAGAGAAACTTGCAGCCTTTGGCACACTTCCAAACAGCATCAAGGATACGGCGAAGAGCAAACAGGATGATGACTGGTCTGTTGGATCCATCCGATCTCTTTGGGCCAAGACGATGAGCGATATCCACCTTCTTGACTTTTTCCTCCTTTTTCCCGCGTCTCAATTAAAAGTCAGTTTTTCCTCACCTCAAGTGAAACTTTGGACCAAAAATGTTCCAAAGATTTTTCATCACTTCAGTTTTCAGTATTATCAGGTCACAGTCCCATTTTGTTGTCTTATTGCGAATTCTCAATTTAAAAGACAGGGGAGCATCACTGTCGTCCTGTCAAGTGGCCCCCTCAGGTCTCTACATTACAGAAGTTTTTTTGTACTTTTTTTTTTTTTTTAATTCAACAATTACAAACTGTAAGGCACATAACAGTTCACAGCATGTCATGTCAAGGCACATTCGGTTGAGTAGAAGGAAATTATTGTGCAATATTAAGGCAATTGTAAAAATTAAAACATAAAAAAGACAACATCCAACTCAAAGAAATAATAAAAAAATAAAAATAAAAAAATAAAAATTATATATATATATATATATATATATATATATACATCTTCAGGTTTAAGGGTCAGTTAATTTATAATGTATTTGATTCAGAAGCTCCATTGCTTTTTTAAATTTCATAACTTTTAAAGATTTGCAGCACAGAATAAATTCATTAATGAAAGCTCTAAATGCAGGTGGGGATTAGAAAAATGTTGATCTATGTATATAGTGCTTTGCCAATATGAGGATTATGTTTACCAGCAAGTTATCTAATTCGCTTTCCAAAACCATTCCATATAAAATATCTACATGCGATGTCAGTTTAACCGATACATTCTGTCTCTCCAACCATTCTTGGATCTGAGACCAAAACACTTTAACAAATTTGCAATCATAAAAAATATGACAAGTGGTTTCCACTTCAGTTTTACAAAAGGAACATTCATTACTATCAAAGTTAAATCTTAGTCTTAAAAATTTGCTTGACGGATATATGTTGTTGAGAAGTTTAAAATGAATTTCCTTGGATTTTGGAAGAATAGGATATTTCAGATATTCTGTTCTTAATTTCTTAACCTTTACTGGCTCATATTCTTTGAAGTCTTGAATTCGGCTATATTGTTTTGAATAAAGCTCACTAGTTAGTATTTGTCTAATAAATCTATTATTACATTTTTTGTCGAAAAATTGAATTTCACCTATAAAAAAATTGGGTAGTCTAGATATTGATATTGGAATGAATTACCACCTCTATAGCTAACAGCAAGAATGGTTTTGGAATTGCATTAACAAGACAGAAAAACTGCTTTGGGTGACAAAAAAAGTTCCACTTCACGCTGAAGTCATTATAAGAGAGCAGGTTTCCATCTAAGTCCAACAAATCCATAATGCACCAACTATTTTTGTCCATCCAGTCCTTGTAATATATAGACTTTTTCCTATGAAGAATATATCTGTTGTTCCAAAGCGAAGTAGTATGAGGAGTGAAGTTATGTTTGTACAACATCTTCCAGTAAAAGAGAACTTGCTGATGAAAACTAGACAGCTTGATATTAAGTTTTTTAACCTCAAAACCACATTTTAATAAAAACTGTAATCCTCCACAAGATGTAAAAATATTATTGGGGAATATATGCCAAAAGTTTACTGGATTTTTCAAAAACGATTTTAACCAAATAATTTTGATTGTGCCATTAATACACTCATAATCAATAGCTTTTAGGCCACCATGTTCATAATCCTGAAGTAAAACCGCTTTTTTTAAGTAGTTGATTTACAGCTTTGACAAAGGATGGCTCTAATGCTAAAGAGTACGTGGGATGAAGAATTCTAGAAATACCATCAACCTTTGTAAGCAAAATGCGACCAAAAATTGTAAGATCTCTTTGCAACCAAAGATTAAAAATGCTCTTACATTTGACCAGTTTATTATCTAAATTTTCTAAATGTCTCTCTTTTGGATTTTTAGTTATATTTATTCCCAAATATTTTATACTTTGTTTAACTGTAATATTATGTATGGAATTATTGGGAAAATGTTTAAGTGCTAAAAGTTCACGTTCATCAAAATTAAGAAATAAACCTGAGGCTCTGGAGAACATATCAACTGCTTGTAAAGCTATGGGTATTTGCTTGTCATCCTTAAGAAAAAGAGTGGTATCATCTGCGTACTGACTGATTGCAAGCAATTCTGCTGCTAAAATAAAAAGGCCAGGAGTCCACGGACAGCCCTGAATAATACCTTTATTTAAATTAAATCGACCTGTAGTACCATAAGATAATGCCACTGAGCTATTTCTATCTTTATAAAATACTTGCATGGCATTAACAAATTTTGGTCCATAACCAAAAGTTTGTAACGCTGTTAAGAATGGGTGCTCTAAATTGTCAAATGCCTTTTTAAAATCTAAGAAAAGCAGAAAGCTATTATCATCATCAATAAAATCTTCATAATCTAGTAAGTCAAGCACTAGGCGAATGTTGTCATGTATTGATCTGTTTCTCATGAATCCTGTCTGAGTCATGCTAATGACTTCAGGGAGCGTAGTTTTTAGTCTTGAAGCATAGATATGTGATAAAATCTTATAATCATTATTCAGGAGTGTAATAGGTCTGAGATTGTCTACAATTTTTTTTTATCCTTTCCAGGTTTTGGAATAAGAACTATTACTCCTTGTTTCATTGTTGGTGGGAGGTTTTCTTTTTCAATTGCTTCCTTAAATACTTCGAGTAACATTTCCCTTATCTCATTCCAAAAATGTTTATAAAAGTTTGAAGTCAGGCCATCAGAACCTGGGGACTTGTTTAGTTTTAATTTATGAACCGCTTGATCCAATTCATTCAGGGATATGTTAGAGTCACAAAGTTTGCTAGATTCATTTCTGAGTTTAGGAATGTTATGATTTTTTATTTCATTAAAAAATAATTCAGACTCAGTTGTTGAGAAACAAGATCTGTATAATGAAGTATCGAAAGAAGAGATTTCTTCAGCTATTAATTTAGAGTCAGAACATTCTTTACCATTTATTATTAATGAGTTAATTTCATTTTTTCCTTGTCTACCTTTTTCTTATTTGTAGAAGTATGATGAGTTTTTTTCTGCTTCTTCGATCCATGCTCATTCGATCATTGCTTTATTTTGATAGAAATGGTCTAACAGACTTTGAAATTCAAGACGTTTTTGAATTTGTTCATTTGATGGATTTGTAATATTACATAGGTCGTTTATTTTCATTACCAATTCCTTCTCGTTTTTATACTTTGTTTCAGCAAGTTTTTTTGCTGTAACTAATTGCATATTGTCTTATTTTATATTTCAAAAATTCCCACTTACCACAGTGAGTTTCAAAGTCATTGTTATTTTTAATACTCTCAATCAATGCTCTCACTGTTTGACAAAAATCCTCATCTAACAGTAGAGATTAATTAAATTTCCAGAAACCCTTGTTTCTTTTTAAGGAGACTGGAGGTTTAATTTGCAGTGTAATAAGAGAATGATCTGTCATCGGAGCTGAATCCATTGCCACATTTGCTATGAAATGGCTGAAGTTTTTGTCAACCAACCATAAATCAATTCTCGATTTAGCACCACCATTGGGTTTGAACCATGAGAAATGTTGGGTATCTCCATAAGTTTCCCTCCAAATATCCGTTAAATTTAGTTCATTACAAAAAGTTTGAATTTGTGTGTTATAGTGATTTTGATTGTATTTACTTGGCCAGCGATCTAACAATTCATCCGGTACGCAATTAAAATCACCCCCTGTAATAATAACTTCAGTGGGGTAAAAAAAAAATTGTTCTAAAATAGTTTCAGCCACTATAGCTAGTAATTCCTTATTTTGAGAAGGATTATTGTAACCATAAATATTTGCAATAATCATGAAAAAGCTGTCAATGTTCATAACTATGACAATCCAGTGTCCATATGTATCTTTTTTAATAGACGTAAGTGAACCTAAACAGTTATTTAATAAAATGGCTACTCCAGCTGATTTCGAGGTACCATGGCTATAATAAATTTTATCCCCCCATTGATTATTCCAATTTTTTTCATCAGCAGATGTTGAGTGTGTTTCTTGAAAAGTACTTAACTTAAAAAGTTAATCTGAGCTTTCTGATTTTTACAAAATAAAAAAATAGCTTTTCTCTTGACCCTGTCTTGTAAACCTCTAGCGTTTAAAGAACAAAATAAAAAAATCACATTTAAACAGCAACATAAAATAAAATAACTAATATAAAAAGGTAAAAATATTGCAAAAAGGATTAGCTTAAGTAATGCGCTAATATCACTGAAAATAGCTTTTAAACTTTTTTACATTACAGAAGTTGTGCTCTTCCTGTTTGACACTATGACGTAAGAAACTTCAGAGTGTTACAACACAACTCGTCGTCGTTTTCCAGCAGAGGGCGGAGCAGCTGCTCAGAGAGCAGGATTCAGGAGGATTGCTGAGAACTGCATGTATGAAGCCAAAAAACACTCTGGGGGTATTTCTGATAAGGAAATAGCATAACAACATGGCTAAAAGCTCCATAAAGTCGATTTTGCATGATATAGGCCCTCAATCAAGTTCAGCAAAAATAATTATTAGTCAAAGAATAGTGACATTGGTTCTGATTAGCATAAGCATTAGCACAAGTAGTGGCTGTGTCCACTCACGACTGACAAGTAGTTTTTTGGGCGACTGGACTCACCTCATAACAGTCCCGCCCCCTCAGTCAAAATGTAGTGTTTTCATTTTTTTATATATTGTTTTCAGTCTATGATGTGTTCAAAACAACCTAAAACTCAGGAGAAACTCCACTGACTATACTAATACGATAAGGCAAAGGGATTTAGCAGGCATAGTCACAGCAAAGAGCACCTAGCGTGCATGGCTAGCTGGAAAGAGAAGCAAATGCGATGCAACACAGGCAGTGAAATTTCAACTATGGTTAACTCCGATCAGCTTGTGCGAAACCGCCTTTATGTGACTGCAATTGTGGACATAATTGAATTTCTCGTCTCAAATGAAGTGCCACTGCGGGGTGACGGTGGATTCAGTCAATAGCAGAGATGAAGCGGGCAGCGGACTTTTTCTCTCACTGTTTGATTACACACAGAGGCAAAACCAAGAGCTAGCAAAGGCCTTCAGTACAATTCCAAAAAACGCAACTTACACATCACATGATATTCAAAATCACATCATTGAACTAATGAGCATGATCGTAACAGAGCAAATTGTTAAAGATATTGGGGATCCATGGTTTACACTTAAGGTGGACGGAACTAAAGACCCGACAGGCAGTGAAAATGTATCTATAATTGTGCGTTATGTGGACAACGACTTTAAAGTGCAGGAGAGGCTGTTATCAATGCAGACAACAGACAAGTGTGATGCCCAGTCGCTCACTAATGTTGTGCTCAATGAACTGTCAAATGCTGGTCTTGATGCAAATAAAATTCTTAGTCAGTGTTATGACGGAGCCAGCGTCATGTCTGGAAGAGAGGGATGCATGCAGAAGCTTATTCAAAATAAGAGAAGTGCCTTACATTCATTGTTTCAACCACCAATTGCATTTGGTGATCGTTCGTCCCATTTCCTCAGAGAGTGCAATTGAAGATTTCTTTGACGTGTGTAATTCCCTTTATAAATTTCTGAAAAAGCCCACTGTAGCAGCACAATACAGAGGAGAAAAGCTTAAAAGGCTGTTAGAACAGCGATGGACTGGACATCTTGACACGGTGTCTGTGGTGCTGAAGTCACACACCACACTGGTGGACTTCCTGAAAGAAATGGGATCCACAGGAGCAGGCGCTGATGTGAAAATTGAAGCTGTTGGACTTCATAAGGCCATCACAGAACGGAGCTTTAAATTTCTCGCCTGTGTGATGCATAAAATATTGGGGCTAATGGACCCAGCCAATCGGATCCTGCAGGCCGAAGAAACTGATCTAATTACTGCAGTCCGGCTCATTCAAAGTGCATCCTCTTGCATCGAAGATTTACGATCAGATGAGGAATTTGTGAAACTGTGGACTGACAGTTCGGATGCAGCAGGTGAAGGCGCGCCTGCTCCTCCAAAACGACCGCAGCAGACCACCAGGACTCTTCAGGACTATGTAGTGAGCGCGAAATAGACATTCAACAGGAGTGTAAGCGGCTGGTTTTTGGCGTAATCGACTCTATTCTGTGTGAAATGGCTGCGCGTTTCAGTGAGCGTAATGGGAAATACATGACAGCTTTGAACGCTTTGGATCCCGTCAGTGAGAATTTCCTGGAGGCCGACAAAGTGAAACCACCATTGGATTTAACAAACACAGAAATGATTGAGGGACAGTTCACAGTTGCACGGGACTTTTTGAAAAAGAGGCACACAGGCCAGGACGAGGAGAAAGTGACTCTGAGTCAACTTGTTGCAAAGGAATACATGGTGTTCAGTGCCATGCCAGCGGTAATGACAGCGTTCAAACACGCACTAACATTCGTAGCATCAACGGCTATGTGAGAAAACTTATTCTCCACGTTGAAGAACGTATTTATTGAGCACAGACGCAGCATGTTGCATAGACGGAAAGCCCGCTGGCCTTTGAGAATGACCTCAGTCGGAAACTCAAGCATGAATGGAAAGAGATGCTGTTAAGGAGGTTCCACTCATCAGGAAAGAGGAGACTACAACTCAACTGAAGGTAAGATGCTACTGTTTGTGTTACCAATGTGGTTATTTATCATACGCTGTTTAGTTGGACATCACGTGTTTGATCTGTGGAGTCTGTTTTTGTGTTGCTCTGGGTTACCTGGCTTGTGTATTGCTTCTGATTGGCTAGTGCGATTAATCAAGTTTTCGTCTGTTTCTCAATGTTCGGGTTAGAATGAGCGTTGTGTTAAAGCAGGTATCTTTACTTGTGGCAGTGTGTTATTGTAGCTTGTTATCACGTTTCTAAGTGGCATATATTAAACACTTGGGCTGCATAAGTTTTCTCATACGATGCATGACGTGTATGCATGCATACACGTCATCGCCCCCTCTCGGTTTTAAGCTGCCCCCCCTCCTGTACTGCGCTGGCACCGTGACTGCCTCATAACAAAGTGCCTGAAGAGGAAGATGCCGAGGAAGAACATGCACAGGCCACAGGCAACGCGAATGATGATGGTCATGATGGATGGAGTGTTTACGTCATCAGTGCTGATGGTTTCATTGACGGGCATCTGAAAATATTCAAATAAAAAATAAAATATAGTGAATTTGTCTATTGACGGTTTGAATTTTAATGTCATGGGCAATTTTCGAGATGTGTCTTGATATAATAAAAACTGGAATGAAAACAATAGTCAGGATCTAAATAAAACATTATTTTGAAACTTACCAGTAAGACTGCAAAAAATGTCAAGTGGGTACAGCGGCATGTTATGTTATGTATGCCACTAATATGTGTCACACAGCCATCACTGGTCCACACGGGCCGACTTCCTGCACAAACAGAACATGGAGGAAAACTAGGAGTTATGCACACATTATGATTTTTTTTAACTCACTAAGCCAGGACCATTGCGGGATAGAGCTAGATGTTCTAACTACAACCACAAGGGGTGAGCATTACCATAAAGTTAATTATGTAGTAGATATTTTAGTTTTTTGTATTGGCTTTGCAAATTAAAAACAAGTACTTCTATATTTAATGATTTAATGTTGTAAATCCTACCATTGCCGTTCCAGGAGTAACAAGATGGTATTCCTTTCTGAAAAAAATAAGAAAAGGGAAACATGAATGAAACATAGCGCTACATTTAACTAATTTTCCTTAACTTACGTAGTCCATGTTCCTGAAGTTGATGTTTATTGTATCTGTGAGGTTTTTGATTATTGTCCCCATCTCGATTGCAACAACTTCATCAGCCAACACAGTGCTGTTATTCACATCCTATAATAAAAATAAAAATAAAAATAAAAATAAAAATAAAAATAAAAATAAAAATAAAAATAAAAATAAAAATAAAAATAAAAATAAAAATAAAAATAAAAATAAAGTCTTGACATCTAAGGAGGTACAGATGTTTTCATTTTCATTTTACCTTGGACATATTGAGAAAGCGAAAAACCGCCACAAATGGTTCACTGATATTCATACTCAAAGCCTTTTCAAAAGTGTGCTTAGGCACAGTTACAGATCTTGAAAATTGACTGCGAACATTCCTATCTTCCAGAATCTGAAAAAGACACAAAAAAGATGACATTGATTAATTGTGTGATCCTGATCAAAAAGTTTGGTGTTAAAACACTGTGTAAAACACAAACATCCACAGGCACTGAGTCAGTGTGCAGGATCAAAGAATAAGAGCAATAAAGAAATGACGAAAGATCCGCACAAACTGTTAGCTCCCAAGCAATTGTTTAAAACACTGTGTAATTGTGAGTGCATGGGGGCAGGAATTGATCGCCATCAGCCGATATCTTTCTGCTAAAAGCCGATATCTCCGGAACCGAAAGTGATAGAGACGTTCCGTTTTTTGGAAAGAGTTCAATCAGGGCCTTAAAATGAGGGACTGAGGGATGAGAAAAATCGGTCACAAGTTTGTACACCTAATTGATATATTATATGTTTGCTTCTAATGTCAGAACTATTAGACAGTCACAATCTTTGTTTTGGAATATGCTTTTTGTCTTTCAAATGAGGTCCCTCTGAGGTATCGACTAAACATGAATGTCCTGAATATATCGGCCTCTGCCCCTAAATAGCTCCCTGCTGCCACTGTTCATCATACACATCATACACAGGATTATTGAAATGGCATTCAAGACCTCAAAATATCAGAGGTGCATATCGGCCAATTAACATCCACAAAAATCTGCACTGGCCTTAGAAAAAACGTCAACCTCGAGTCAATACAGATATTTTGTGCCCCAAAGATATTACGATCGCTAACCGCTGTGCCACCTGGTGACACTCGTGCTTCACAGCCGGAAGGTCCACGGTTCCATTCCCACCTGGACGGGGCCTTTCTGTGTGGAGTTTGCATGTTACCCTCATGTCTGCATAAGTTTCCTCTGAGTACTCTGGTTTCCCCAACAACTAAACATGTACAATAGACAAGGATGAATGAGAGTGTGGTTGAGAGTGGTTAGTTAAATGTGCAAATTAGTCTAGGCTACAATCCGGCGTGGTGTGTTTAAATGCATGTATCCATGTATGTTCATTAACATGCACCATCCCGTCCAAATGAACAAAGAAGAAAGCAAACAACCTTGCTGTTGGATTTTATTCTGATCAGTTTAAGTACAAGAATTTATTTTTCCAAAGTCGACTAAATGTTGAACCCTTATACATTTATCATAGGATTTCAGCACTCAAACTGCCTGGCTTATTGAAATTTCTTCACTCCGAACCTTGCTGTGCTTTCTGCTGAGTTTTCTGCACATTTTCATCCTGTTTATTGTGCCATTTAATAAGTTGAAAGGCAAACTCACGTTGAAGTCTGTGCCTTTGTTGAAACCGAGAGACACCTCCTCCAGGTCCTCCGGGTCAGTCTGCTTCACTAAGACTCCGGTGACGCTCTTGCCCAGAGTCAGCCCCACAGTGGACTCATTGAACTGGTCGACAAAGTCAGGGGTCATGGAACGCATCACTTCTCTGTTCAGATCAAAGATGAAACGAGTTAATATGAATGTTACTGTGTATAAACTCTTAGCATCTGACCTTCCAAGTACCACCAGGTCTACTGTACATCAAGCTCCACCACTTCTATAATCTTACATGGTCTTTATAATTACATTTTGATCCATTTGGACTTACTTTGCTGTTTCAGCGTCCAGGAGCTGATCAGGTGACGCTGGTACCGGGGGCAGGTTTGAGATGATCTCATTCAGCTGTCGCTTGACCTCTGGTTGTTTCACTGGGTTGTTGCAGTTAGTGCATGTAGGCGTACTTGTAGTCACATTCACAAAGTATGTATTCTCTAAAAAGAGACATGGGATTATCTCACATCCTGACTTTGTTTTAATCCTTTCACCAGTGTCAGAACCATCAGTTTGCTTCTGTTACTGGATTTGCTTTGCAGTAAAAATGATTAGGAGCATAATGATGTCCAGAACATCAGGACAAACTATTTTTAACTGCTTGGATATCTGATGTAATATTGTGCACGGACTAGAATATGGACAATCGGATGCTCCCCCACATAATAAGATTGCATGAACTTTTGTGCCCAATTGTTCTTATTTTCCTAACTGTCTTACACACTTTACAGAGGGTTCTGTCATTTTGTATAATGGGAGATTTTTGTGGGGTGCTTCGGTCGTTACCATGGCAACACCGTACAAAATATGATATGGGTCCCACAGACTTTTTCAGTCAGGATCCCATGAATTGTGGACTGCCCATGCATTTTTTTTTTTTTTTTTTTTACTCATTTCATCATTTTTTTTTTTTTTTTTACATTTGTTGTTGTCTGGGGGTGAAGGGTCAATAAAGTGTAGCCTATATCTTGCCATGTATGTTTTTTTAATCGGAGTTTGTATGTGCGAAAGGAAGCAATTTGTAAAAACTGCAAAATTCTGTAGCCCTAATGCCATGCTGGACGCTCGGGCCTAAAAAAAAAATCACTACTGGATGTAAACACTTATTAGTCGCCTGCCCTTTCAAACATCACCATCGATGGAGTTACAAACATGTTGGGAATCACTGTTGTGCACACTACAATTATTCACTGAGGATGGTCCTAACAGTCTAACAGCATAACACATGAGGAAACAGCATCGTTTTAACAGAATGTATAAATATATGTGTGCATACAGTATACTGCACTATGTAAATTAGGGATACTCACTCAAAGGAACACATTCATATCGGACCTTCAGAATCTTGTATGTGCCAGGACAGGAGTCACTGAAGCGAGCATCGTTTGCCAACACCTGACACTGATTGAGATCGTCACAGCTGCCCACATGGATGGAGAGGGGATGGTAAAAAGAAAAGAGAGAAAGGTATTTCCTGTTACCTCGATTAGACACTCAAATCGACACTTGATTTGTCTTCTCTGAGTGAATATTGACACAGTCTTCTCGGAAAATAAAACAGTGCCGAGCACAACACTAATGGTGCAGCCAGCCACTCACATTCAGCAACACACACGAACACATACACCCACAAAATCCACATCTGAACCATTAGCTACTTGCATTTCACTGTACGAATGAAAAATAAATGAATGCATATAGTCTACTGATTTGGGAGATTTTTTTTTTAACAGTTCATATGAGCTCTTGAGCCTTTAAGAAGGAAATATCATCGTGACGTGTGTATAGCAGTAGAGCGAGAGGGGGAAATGATCTGAATCACAATATGATCTCTCTCATTTGGAAGAATTTCACATGGTTCAGATCCCAATTCGTTTTTTATCGTCATACTATCTCCCAACTCTATGATGTTTTATAATGAACTGAAAAAATAGTATTTGCTCCACAGTTAAAAAACCTTAACAGAAATGTAGTGCGAATGCTCACCTCTTGGCCATGATATTGAGCACGTCTTTGCCACAGTCTGGCTTCAATGTCTTAGAGTTAGTACAGTTCTCATCGCCAGCTGTTCCGTTATAGTATGCCGTCTGCATCATCACCACTTCACCCTCTGGGCAGCGCAGGTTAGTAACATTGTGCTCACAAGTGAAGGCATCTATGGGCCAAGTTGGTGAGACAAGGACAAAGAAACACTTAAGTATATAATGCCTATTTCAGTTTAAATTTAGTGCTGTATTGTATTTAAATATTTGCATTTTGTGTATTGTATATCAGCACTCGTCAACTATGTCATTTTGGTTGGCAAATCGATGCCTATCCCTTTCTCTATCTCCTGCCAAGGCATTTATCTGAATGAGCAAAACCTCTTAACCCCCACCTGAACCGAGCACACTTTGCCCAAATCTAAAAGCTCCTTGGGAAAAAGCGCCAGTACAGTGATGAAAACGCAAAAAAAAAAATGTGACAAAAAAGCGTGAAAAAATGTGAGAAAAATACAATGAAAAACCTACAAAAACACAACAGAAATGCTTAAGGGGAGACACTACAAACTAATTTTTTCAGTTTTCAGGTTTTGGGTCAAACATATGAGCTTTAACCTGGAAACAAAAAATATACCTAATCTTCACAATAACATATACATAATAACAATATTGCAAAACATATTTTTCTCTCATTGTGGCGACACTATCTCTACTTCAGAAGCTCCTGTAGATTTTTTGAGGGATTTTTTAAATATCTATTTCCTATTATTATTTATTGAGTTTTGAATGTCAAAAAAAAAGGCGAAAAATCAATTTTTAATGATTTTTCCACTAAAAACTGCTTATTTTAAAATTAAACAAGATATCCAAAATCCGGTCTTGGTAGCTCATTTATCAATAAAATAAAACCATAAATTTGAATTTCGTCGCCGAACAGATGTAAAATTTTGGGCATTTTTAGGCATAAAACACCTTGTTTTTATATAAAAACATAAAATGACAGAAAACTTGCAATATATTTTTTTCTCACATTTATGCCAGTAAGCTACAGCAAAAGTTTCAAATTGATATCTGTAAATTTAAAACTTTTCCCTATTCACCTGCAACTTATTGTCGGCAGCGACAACGGAACAAAAAAGTTACGATCAGTTTTGTTGGTCTTAGCTTTCAAATGAAGCGTCACACTGGCCTTAGAGGCTGCAAACTCCAGCCAAGAAGCTTTTAGATTTGAGTCAAGCCGAACCGGAGACAATGTGCTTGGTTAAGGCGGGGGATAAGAGGTTAACATACTGAAATATATTTCTCTGTATTACACCTTTTCCCTTTGTCAGGTAACAAGAGGGCGCACTAGAGCCTGCAACAAAACAAATAACTGCAACTGCCAGAATATTGCAAAATCCCAAACCTAACACCCCTGACCTCAATCTACAATTCACTTCCTCAAACATGTGTTCCCTGTTTAAGCCAACTAAAGTTTCTGTCCTTGGTGTGATGAATGATTCCATAGCTGTGGAGGCAAAACTGTTGTTTTCTCTTTAAAGACACTTTTTTGTAAACCCAAGCTTTAGACCAGAAGTAGCAAATGTTTGATCATGAAGAAGCCCATTATTATTACACATATCATCCAAAAACAAAAATGTGTGTATGTACATGTTAATAAAATCAGCAGCAGAAGATAAATAACATTCAGCATTCAGCGCTGCTTTCAAAATCATATTCAATATTTTCTTACCAATCGCCAGAGTTTTTCCACTCTGTTTAAAAACCCCAAAGCAAACTATCCAAATGATCCAGTAGTTCAGTGCCATGTTCGAGATTAGGATTGGTCAAGCATCCCCTGTTATTGAGGCTCTAAAAATCACAAAATAAGTTGTGGCATAAACGATTCTATGCCTGCTACTTCGTGTGACACAAAGACACAAGAGCAGCATCAAAAAGCTCATCTCAGTTTTACATAAAGCGGCGTTATGCACTGAGTTTGTCTTGCAAATTAATTCCCACAAAACCGGTAACACAGAAAACAAGGTGTTCAATATTGCAGAGGGAAACAGCCTGTTTCCCTCGGGGAATGATACTGTATAATACTGCAGCATTGTTTTAGTATCTATTTCATATAGCTGTCTGTATAACTAGTCACCTTCCTACACATAAACACATAATTCTGTTTTCATTTCAGTGATTTGATCTTAGCAATAATGCCACTACAAAGCTCTACCTTGAAGAGCCTGTGTGATGGGTGCGAAGGGTCCCTGGTGATTCTGACGGCTTTGCAGTGGGGACAGGTGGAGTACATGTCCTTTAATAAAGGGGAGAGGGGCTCCAGATCTTCTCTGCTGCTCTCACGATGCACTGGAGGCTCCTTCGGCAGGAGGTAGTGCTGGCTCCGTGCCACACAGGGATGGAGCTGGTCAGGATGCTCTCTGTAGTCCCTCTGTATGAGGCTGGGACTCTGGCTCTTCTTAACTTGCGGAGGAAGTAAAGACGCTGATTACTTTTTTGACCAGTGATGTAGTGTGCATGGTCCAGGAGGGCTTCTCTGTGATGTGCACATCCAGGAACTTAGTGCTGGTCACCCTCTCCACTGCAGCACCGTTGATTGTTAGAGGAGCATGCTGGTCCTGCGCTCTTCAAAAGTCCACAACAATCTCTTTTGTCTTCTCCACATTTAGAGTGAGATTGTTCTGTGTGCACCACATGGCCAGACTGCTCACCTCACTCCTGTAGTTTCTCAAGTCTAAAAACAGCATTCTAACAGCATTCAAGGCACAATGGCCATGTTGCCTGTTGTCATCTGGACACAACTCTGTGTTTTTTCATTTTCTCTCACAAAATAGTGAATGAATGGTCATGTGGTATTTTAGTGTTAAGCGTAAAGAGCTGGATTCATAAATTCATCATTCAGTCATTGTAGATCTATTTAATGCATTGAGTTGCCTTGTGTACGAAATGCGCGGTATAAATAAAGTTGCTTTGCCTTGCCAAATGAAAACAACAAAAAAGTAACAATCTCGCACATCTGGGGAAAAAGATATCAAACTCACTGACTTTAAGTAGTAGTTCTGTTGTTAGTTCTATAACTAATCATCTGTAGATTTTGCTTAATAACTTATGTAAGTGAGTCTCGGTAGTACGTTTCACAACATTATAATTAAGAGACATCATGTCAGAAAGAATCATATTTTAACCCACACTAAACAAATTGGACTTGAGGGTCTTATTGATATCAAATGCTGCCACAATATGGCAAATAATCCATCCATCCATCCATCCATCCATCCATCCATCCATCCATCCATCCATCCATCCATCCATCCATCCATTTTCTTCCACTTATCCGCTACCGGGTCATGGAGGCAGCAGTTGAAGCTGCCCAAATCACATTGCACCAGCCCCTATGGCTCCTCCTGCAGGTAGTGGGCCCACAGAAGGGCGGTCTCACAACCAAACATGCCCGTTGGTCTCTCATGAGGGGCCCCTGAACCGCTCTTTGTCTGACCCGTCACCTTGGACCTGATGGCCATGCGAGACCCTACCAGGGGCACGAAGCCCCCGACAACAGAGCTCCCAGGATCATTCGGGTGCAAATAATATAATCTCTTATTTATAAATTAATAAATTCATATGAATATTAACCCTGAACTGAAAAAACATTGGGAAGTTTATGTTAAATATGTATACTAAATTCTTTGTACTTTTGTGTGATGTGATTCTCTCATTCAGTCCGTTTTTTTACAAATAAAAAGAGAAGACTGAAGCCGTAGAGACCTCCCCAGTAAGTACACTGTAATTCCAAATGAATATGCAAATTGTATTTCAGTGTCACAAAGCTAAAAAATGAATCAATAAAAAATGAAACTCATGGATGGTATTGTGTCTCAGGGCTCTTTGAATCACTGACATCAATCTCAGACGCCTGTGATGATTAGTTGTCAGGTTAAGCCCAGTTAAGAGAAAAACTACTGAAAAAGGATGTTCCACGTTATTAAGCAGATCATCATTTTCAAGCAATATGGGAAAGTCATTGTACCGTTAAGAAATTTGGCTAACACTATAATAATTATAGTCTATGCTACCCTTACTACATTGTAACTAGATTTAGTACAATGTAATGTGCTTCTGTAACAATGTGTTGCCTTGTACCTATAGGCTAGATACACAATGGAATAATATGTATTCGTATAGGTACATGATGTAATAAGACATAACTAAAAATGACCTATACTTCAATTTCCATAACTGAAAATGACCTGTGAAAAATATGTGAAGTTTCTGACTGACCACTTTCTTCCATGGTACAAAAAGTAGAGCCGTGCTTTCCCTAACAAAATCCTCTTCATGCATGACAACGCACCATGTCCTGCAATAAAGCAGTGGTTCCCAAAAAAGTTCATTTTGAAAGGAAGAATACATTTACCTGGACAATTGCACCACTTTAAACCAGTTAATACTGTCATTGCTAGATGTTACTTTTTATGTCATTTTAGCTGTAAAATTATAACAAATCCCTTTGAATGGAGTAAATTATTATGATTTGGGGGGCCCCGAGACATTTTCTGATCAATAAGGGGGCTGCAATGTCCCCAATTTGAGAATGGCTGCTGCAGAATATCTCTGCATCTTGGCTGCTATGGGCATGAAAGGAGACAAACCACTGATGTGGACCCCATCCTTCCCGATTGAGAACCTTTGAAGCCTCAGGCAAAACATCTATGAGGGTGGGAGGCAGTTCACATCCAAACAGCAGCTCTGGGAGGCTACTCTGACATCCTGCAAAGAAATCCAAGCAGAAACTCTCCAAAAACTCACAAGTTAAATGGATTTAATAATTTCGAAGCTGCTATCAAATAAGAGGTCCAATGTTAAAATATAACTTGACCGTTTTCAGTTCTTTACAACTTAAAATTTTCATTGTATCATTTGGAACAGCACATTTTGAGTTGTTAATTATATTTGTTTTTGAAAAAAATACTGTTATCATTAGAAGGTTTTTTCAATCATATTCAGATGATCCTCTTACAGTTAAAGAGTTGAAATTTATGCAAACTGTCATTTGAGTTGACAGTTTGAAAAAAATCTGAGAAAAATACAATTTGCATAATCATTTGGAGTCAGTAAATTTATTTCTAAAGCGCTTTTCACAGGGAAAATCACAAAGTGCTGTACAAGAGAAAAGGTAAAATCAAACAATGTATAACACATATATACATATGTACAATTAAAGTGAAACAAGTGAAAACCCATCAACCAAATGCATTCTAATGAACACAGATCAGTCATGTGATCTTTGACCATACATGCAGGTGCTCTGTTGGATAAAAGTGCAGTGGGGTTTTCAGTAAAAGACAAGAAAATAAAACACAATGTACCTCTCCCTGTTCAGCTAGCAAACTTCACATTTCAGACTGAATTAATTTGTTTTGATAAATTTCATGTTTTTATGACATTTAACAAGGGAAAAAGTACCACAACAAAATACAATTATTTGACTCATAAAATAAATGTATATATTGCAAAACACAGAGATAAAAATGCATTTTTACATACAGTGGAAGAAATAGTAAGTATGTAAGTACTGTTCTGCCTAAATTGGTCATGCAATAAAGCAGTGGTTTCCAGGGTGGGGTCCGGGGCCCCCTGGGGTGCTACAGAAGCACCACAGGGGCCCCCAAAGCTTGTCTACAAAACAAGTACAATGAAAAAAAGTTCATTTTGAAAGGAAAAATACAAATGCACCAGTTTAAACCAGTATATAGCCTACTGGCATTGCTAGTTACTTTTTATGGCATTTTAGCAGTAAAATTTTAATATTATATACCCTCACCCAAAGTTGAATTTTTTGAGCGGACCACAAAACATCATGTGCTGAGGAAAAATGGAACAGGACAGCAACATTAAAAACCCTATCCTCACTGTGAAGTATGGTGCAGGGGTAATCATGGTGTGGGGCTGGACAACGTGCCGTCATCAATTCATATGTTTATCAAGATATTTTGCAGAAAGACCTTGTGTATTAAATAACTGGCTGACCCTTTTCTGTAGTTGCAGATTCGACGCTCACAACGATCAGGATGTTGGACCATTCCTCTTAACAAAACTGCTGCAGTTCAGTGAGATTCAGGTGGTGTACTTATTTATTCTACACTGTCCTATGAATGTTTACATGTTATGGCCAATAGGATAAAATGCAAATGTTTAGGTGGTATTAGTTTAGGTAGACACTGTTTATTCATTCTTATTATTTTGATGACGATCCGACCACATTTTATGACCTATTACTCTGGTTTGGGTTTAGAGCTGGAGTTGTCATAGGGGTTGAATATTTCATCCAGGTTTGTCTTGAGAGTGCTGCTGCTGCTGCTGCTGCTGCTGTGAGGGTCCTTTGTCTCCACCGTGCGGCTGGTCTTGTAGTAGAAGATGAACAGACAAAAACCTGATGGAAGGACATTTTTTTTAATAAAGAGACCATTTCTAGCAAATAAAGGATGTGTTTCTTTTCTGGACTTTGACAATATAATAATCACTGAGAATTAGTTTGACTATTTAAATGCAAAAACACTAGACCATAAAATGTTATTCCCAAAAGCTTGAGGAAAATTGTATAACATGTTTTGATGGTCCTCGATTGTGCAGCTTTCCACAATCAAAATGCAGCTATGTACATAAGGTAGGAATATTTTATTGTCCCTGCAGAGATGTATTTGTTCTCTGGATTAGATCTATCCAAAATGCCAAGAGAAGTATTAGCACCCAGGAATCTATCTTTAAATCTGGAGCTAGATTAAAAATCAGGAATAGGACGACACAATATATTGTCAAATAATTGCTATCGCAGTGTTAGGTGAAGCAGTAGCATCATCACAAGAGGCTGCAATCCCTGAAGTCTTTGAGATTCACACTTTTTTTTTTCCTTAAACACAAATGCATGGTATTTCATTTGCTGTTGGTCCTGGTTAGGTATTTAATAGTCTTGTTTTAACACAATTTGGTTAAAAAAAAATCAAAAGTTTAATGGTGCGCACTGTTTTGAAATGGTTTTCATGGAAAATTGATGCAGTCCTAGTCTGGAGTAGTTAATGTTAAGCTTAGGCGGCCTCTGCATTTGGCCCGTCCTTCAATGCAACCGGTCAAAGCCGAAAGGAGCAGTGGGGAACTGGAGGATCAGCAAATTGTGCATGTTTTGGGTTGAGGGAAGAAACTCACTCAGATGGGTAGACCATTCAAACTCCACTCAGAAAGGCCCATGTGGCGCTTGAGCAAAGGTTCTACGAGTTCTATTTTCTATACAATCAATACATATATTTTTGCAAAAGTGGACTGTTGGCAGCCAGGCAAAACAAAAAAACCCTTTTCCATATTAATTCCACACAGTAGATAGAGAAACTATATGAAAATGCTTTTATGCAAAATACCTTGGAATGAATTGAGGACTGTGAAACAGTAGTAAGCAGGAACACGGAAGACCCCATAGGCAAAGAAGGCACAGCCCCAGGTCACGCCCAGGATACAACACAGGCCCATTATGGTGACGATCCTCTGGCAGCTGGAGACATGTTTCCCCGGAGCGGCTCCTTTCTGTTTACGGCTCATATGGAAGAGCCAGGTCAGCATGAGGACGAAGGTGGAGAAGGTGAAGACGAACACCAAAGCGTAGTAGCCAATGTTGACAATGTAGTGGACTTCATTGTCCAGAATCCAGCACCTAAACACCAGAAAAGATTTGTTCTTATTGGACTGCATTATCTTAGGGCCATAAACACTTGACTTCAAACATACATGGCCACACTGGTCGCAGCGTTTCCCGTGCTGATGACCACTTCTCCGTATTTTCCGATGCTCAACAGGACAATTCCGATTACACTTGGCATCACTGCACATAAAAACAGAAAATCCATTCACACACACCTATTAGGAGTGATAATGTTCTCACTGTTGTGTTTTTAAAGTGCGCATGACAGGTTAGACTACCCATTTCACCTAATATAGATATTATTACACTCGCTCAAGGCTCAAATCAAACCCTTTGGAGGGCCTGTGTTTTAGAATATGAAAAAGTTTACCTTTTTATTCATAAAATGTAATAATCCTCACCACTGACTGTATTCCATCAAACTAAAGTAGTAATTAGTCAGAATGCAAACCTGCTGCATGCACTTTAGAGCTGAGAGAATAGTGAGTCTGCAGCACTTACCCCAGCTGATAATGGAGACTTTAAGAACGTAGCGCCGGATCTTGATCTTGCCCCCGCTGTAGAGTTGAAGACAGAGGTGGAAGGCGTGCACCGCGAACCAGGTAAAGGTGCTCAACATAAAATAATGCATCACGGCGGCCATGACCTTACAGCCGATCACATTCTTGGTTTTAGCCACAAAGTCATTGACGAGGAAAGCAAAGTCCAACAGGAACATGGCAAACACCAAGTGGATCAAGATCTTTATGGAGTCGCTGGAACTGGCCCTCCTGGGGAACAAGTACAAGCACACAAAATACACGTCACAGAGTACTATCACAGAGTATTATCACAAAGTATTATCACAGAGTACAACTCTTTTACTTGAGTAAACATCTGATGAACCTTTTAGTGATAAAAGCTTCATGCCAACATATGAAAAAGGTTGGTGAATTTAGTATTTTTATGTATTTGTATCTTATTTTAACAGATACACCTTTACAACCACTCAATCATAATGATATTCTTAAAATACATGAGTAACTTGTGCTTGTCTAAAAGTAGCCTACATTAAAAAATAATTATAACATTCATACACTCACACAAAATATAAATGCATAATAAAAAAAAAAGTTGAAATATTACTTTTCATTACTAGTGAGTATGAAAGCCATTGAGTGTAATAGTTAAAATAGCAAAAAATTCAGTAAAACCTGAAAAACACTTATCCACTGAGTCTGACCTATGAATGGTGATTATGCAAAACTGAACTCGGTCACAGAACAGTCCCACGGTTATACAAGAAGAGGAAGCTGTAGCCCATTTGCATTGAAAATATAATGGTAACAGTGTTCAATAACAGTGTTCCATATACGGCATAAGCCCTATGGAAAATGAGATTAATTCAAATCTCTCATTTTCCTAAAATGATGCACATGTTTGTTTTTGAGTTTGTTTACACTGACCGACACTGACATCATGTGTGTCGCTCACATTCGACTGGGTATTTTATTACTGTCCTTAGTGATAATTGTGCATGGTGGCACATATGGAAACGAATCAACCCAAGTAATCGACAGACAGTGGCTTCAGAAAGTTTTCACACCTCTTTTAATTGCGTCTCTCTTATTGTCAGTGCCAGATTGCAACATAAATTACGGAGACAGATAAATGCATAATTTTAGCAACAATAGCTGCTACTTTGAAATAGACACTGAGTAATGTGACCATCAACAATAATCACTACATCAGTGTTTTTTGTTCATGGAATTACTGAAGGGAACACAGACGGGATTTGAACCAGCAACCTTCTATATCAGGGTCCACATTTTCTTACTATAACATGGACTTGATTAACATGAGCTGTACGAAGAACTGAGGAACCTTCTGTTGAATTTCTATAAATCTGTGTGGACTTTTTAGATCATACCAGTAACTCGCAATGCAAGAAGTTATGGTGAGAGTCCACTAGAGGGAGCCAGAGACTCTATATCATTGCCACTCATTCAATCCAGCCCTGATCGAGTGCAAGGGTTTTGTCGGTGGGTAAAATAAATAAATAAATAAAGTTCAGCTAGAATAATTATTGGTCAAAGGATAGCAACACATTGGTTCTGATAGGTTCTACAGCATATGTAGTGGCTACTGACAAGTATATTTTTGGGTTACTAACTCACCTCATAACAAAGTGCATGAAGAGGACGATGCCAAGGAAGAACATGGACAGGCCACAGCCAACGCGAGTGATGATGGTCAGAGTGTTTAGGTCATCGGCGCTGATGGTTTCATTGAGGGGCGTCTGAAAATATTCAAATAAAAAATAAAATAAAGTGAAGAGCTTTTCATTTGACATATATATTTTTGAGCAGTTACATTTATATTTGTTTAATTTTCGTCAAAGGTGCTGCTTTGCAAATATAAAAAAAAAAATATATAGTGAATTTGTCTATTGATGGTTTTACTTGAAAAATAGAAAAAAAAATAGAGCTTGCTAGAAATTAACTAGTTCTACAACAACAAGAATGAAAACAATAGTCAGTATCTAGGATAAAACAATATTTTGAAACGTACCAGTAAGACTGCAAAAAATGTCAAGTGGGTACAGCGGCATGTTATGTTATGTATGCCACTAATATTTGTCACACAGCCGTCACTGGTCCACACGGGCCGACTTCCTGCACAAACACAGAACATGGAGGGGAGTTATGCACACATTTGAATGGAAAGCTAGAGAAAACAGAGCAGCAAATATCTTCTTTTTTTTACTCATAATCTTCACTAAGCCAGGACCACTGATTTACTGACTGCAAGTATTCAGCATTGCAATAAATGAATAAAAACCGAGTATGTCTATATTTAATGTTGTAAATCCTACCATTGCCGTTCCAGGAGTGACAAGATGGTATTCCTTTCTGGAAAAAAAATAAGAAAAAGGAAACATAAATGAAACATAATGCTACATTTAACAAATGTTCCTTAACTTACGTAGTCCAGGTTTCTGAAGTTGATGTTTATTGTATCTGTGAGGTTTTTGATTATTGTCCCCATCTCGATTGCAACAACTTCATCAGCCAACACAGTGCTGTTATTCTCATCCTATAATAATAATAGTGGCTAATAATAATAATGGCTAATAATAATAATAATAATAATAATAATGGCTAATAATAATAACAATAATAATAATAATAATAATAATAATAATAATAATAATAATAATAATAATAATAATAATAATAATAATAATAATAATAATAATAATAATAATAATAATAATAAGAAGAAGAAGAAGAAGAAGAAGAAGAAGAAGAAGAAGAAGAAGAAGAAGAAGAAGAAGACCACCACCAACAACAACAACAACAACAAAATCATCTGGACATTTAGTGCTTTAATTTTTCATTTTACCTTGGACATATTGAGAAAGCGAAAAACCGCCACAAATGGTTTGCTGATATTCATACTCAAAGCCTTGTTGAAAGCGTGCTTAGGCACAGTTACAGATCTTGAAAATTGACTGAGAACATTCCTATCTTCCAGAATCTGAAAAAAAAGAAGAAAAGAAATTTAAAGCAGTACTACTTAACTCGTGCCCCTAGAGGCCATAAGCGCCACTGCAGGTGTCATAGCATGTTAGTGGTTTTTTTTACTCATTAATTGTCCATGAGCGTAAACACTACACTAACAGAAAAGACAAAGGGAGAGAGGGATATTGTACATCCAATTACACAATGGAGATATTTTTTATCACTCAAACTTAAATACTGTTTAAGTGGCGCTAGGCCGCAGTTAGCTTTGCCTATTTGCCTGTTAGCTTCTTCTTCGTAATTCTGTGCGTGTGTATTGGGGTCTCCGACCCGGAGGCAGGGAAGTTGCAATTTTGGTTTTCTGGCCAGAGATACCAGGGGGAGATGAAAGACCATCCCAATCATTCCACTTGTATTTCCCCCAGAGGGACTACGGAAAGGATTTTTTAAGGTAAACATAAACAAGTTACTAAAAACTGCTTTAATTGAGAAATATTGATCAAAACATGGTTGGTGTTTGTTTAAAACACTGTGTAATTGTGAGTGCATGGGGGTATAATCGAGGTTCAACGATATATCGATAAATTTTATATATCTCCGTAACCGAAAGTGATAGAGACTTTCCGTTTTTTGGAAAAAGTTAAAACAGGGCCTTAAAGTGAGGGACTGAGGGCTGAGAAACATTACGGTGAAAATCGGTCACAAGTTTGTACACCTAATTTATATATTTTATTGCTTACAATTTCAGAACCATTAGACAGTTACCATCTTTGTTTTGGAATATGCTGTCTTCTCAATGCTCCTGGCTTTCGTGCTTATTTTCCTGCCTCTGTGAGTGTCTTGTCTGACTTTTATCTTTCCTCTTGGATCCCTGCTCGCTGTCCTCCCGAACCGCTAAACTACGGAATTGATAACCTGGAATCTCAGCGCAATTGATACGTTTTTTTTTCACAAAGTGAGGCCACAGAGGAGGTCGTCTTTGCCAGAAAACCACAATTGCAACTTCCCTGCCTCCGGGTCGGACACCCCAACACACACGAACAGAATTACGAAGAAGAAGCTAACAGGCAAATAGGCAAAGCTAACTGCGGGCTAGCACCACTTAAACAGTGTTTAAGTTTGAGTGAGAAAAAAATATCTCCATTGTGTAATTGGATGTACAATATCCCTCTCTCCCTTTGTCTTTTCTGTTTGTGTAGTATTTATCAGACATTTGGAAAGACAGCAGCTCTCAATCGGACCATGCTGCTGTCCGTTGAAATTAACAAGCACAGCGATGGACTGTTGTATTTGACCTGGCAGCTCGCTGTGGACGAATGCTGAGACCAAGTAAAAAGCTCATTCATTATAAATTTGTGAACTATTCTGGAATAATTCTCATCCTCCTAAAAGAGGAAGTTTGAAGCAGCTGGACCCCTCTCTATCTCTCCTATGCAGTCTACACTTTCCCTTCAAGGCCAAGCCACAGAGCGAAACCAGATACGGACTGAGCTCTCTGGGTCATATTTTGCATTAACACCGACTCTCACAATTGCCAACAACTACACACACATGATACCCCCTCCCAAACTACGCCCCGTTGTTTAGCCTCTGCCTCAACATGTTTCCTCAGCCCCTCACTGGCCAGTCGTCTTTCCTGTCCCACCAAAAAAAATTCCGCATGTGACCTTGTGTAATGTCTTGATGTTTTCACAATGTGTACGAAATGCGCAGTATAAATAAAGTTGCCTTGCCTTGCCTTCTTTGCCACCTTCACCCAATCATTTCAGCACTCAAACTGCCTTCACAAACAGCTAGCACCTATTGCTTATTAAAAGTGCTTCACTCTGAAACTTGCTGAGCTTTCTGCTGAGTTTTCTGCACATTTTCATCCTGTTTATTGTGCCATTTAATAAGTTGAAAGGCAAACTCACGTTGAAGTCTGTGCCTTTGTTGAAACCGAGAGACACCTCCTCCAGGTCCACCGGGTCGGTCTGCTTCACTAAGACTCCGGTGACGCTCTTGCCCAGAGTCAGCCCCACAGTGGACTCATTGAACTGGTCGACAAATTCAGGGGTCATGGAACTCGTCACTTCTCTGTTCAGATCAAAGACGAAACAAAAGTTCTGTAAGTTATCTTTAAGTGTATCTTTAAACTCTTGGCATCTGACCTTCCAAGTACCACCAGGTCTACTGTACATCAAGCTCCACCACTTCTATAATCATACATGGTCTTTATAATTACATTTTGATCCATTTGGACTTACTTCGCTGTTTCAGCGTCCAGGAGCTGATCAGGTGACGCTGGTACCGGGGGCAGGTCTGGGATCTTTTCATTCAGCTGTACCTCGTCCTCTGGTTTTTTCACTGGGTTGTTGCAGTTAGTGCATGTAGGCGTACTTGTAGTCACATTCACAAAGTATTTATTATTTGACTCTAAAAAAGAGACATGGGATTATCTCACATCCTGACTTTGTTTTATTCCTTTCACCAGTGTCAGAACCATCAGTTTGCTTCTGTTACTGGATTTGCTTTGCAGTAAAAATGATTAGGAGCATAATGATGTCCAGAACATCAGGACATAATATTATTAACTGCTTGGATATCTGATGTAATATTGTGCACGGACTAGAATATGGGCTGAATTATTCACATTGTTGATGTTAGGTCTAGATAAAAAATGGCACAAAAAATGACACAAACATTTTAACATATTGCAAATACAAATTCTAAATGATTGTAAATCTTAAAATAGAATAGTCTCACTCATCCCATGGCAGGCTTCCTCATTGTAGCCAGCGTTATTGCACACTTGATCTGTTTTCAGACACGTTATGTTGCAGGTCCCTGTGTCAAGGGAAGAAACATTTACACTACGTCATATTTTGTTTTGAATTGTTCTATAATGAAAAGGGAAAGTTTTTACCTGACACAGGGGGCTCACGTTCACCTGGACACAATCAGTAAAAAGAAAAAAACAGAAAAAGGAATCTAATGGCATATGTGATCAACAATATTTCTTTAATCCAACAGAGCAAACATAACATCTCACCCAATAAAAACTGTTATTAAAATGCCCTAAGTTGAATAATGATATTTGCAGCTTTACCCTTGGTTTGATTGACCAACTCGCTGCAGTTTTCTCCCCTCACGACATAGATGTTCAACCCTCTCTTGGTATGCCATCTTCTCAGGCGCAGTACAAAAAACCCATTCCTGTTCTCAAGTTCAGGCCATTTCCACTTTTTTCCTGAAAATGACATTGGATTAAGTCAAAGAAGCCTTTTGTTGGTTAACAGTTCACTTACCTTGAGGGATTGTGTTGTTGTTGACAGATATGTCAGATAGAACTGGAAGAAAGAGTGTGGAGGTTTTGTGTCTTGATAATAATATAATATATATTGAATATAAGATAGAAATTCATACTTGGCTTTTCACTGCCATGGCAAAAAGCTCGAGAAAACTTATCAGTGATGAATAGGCTGTGGCTGACATTCGCCAACACGAAATGCCCGACATCGTGGTTGTAGCAATTTGAATTGTTTTGGGGCGGACAGAATTTATAATCTAGAGTGGAAGAACAGGCAATGTTCAGATACAAAGTAGAAGCGATGCAGGAAGCAGCAGAAAACTTAAATGTAGCTGAATGATCTATAGACATAGAAGTTTGGAATAGCAGACAGGAATTGTGGCGAGCTGCTGCTCCTTATGAGAATTATTATTATTATTGTAAAAATGTGCCTGGCATAAGCTGTATAGTCAATAAAAATAATGCTAAAGAAAATTGGTCATATTTTTCCCCGCAACTTACCGGTGCCATCTGAGCATTCATCTGGGGGAAAGAAGAATGAAAAGAAAATCAAATGTTATTAATATTATTACCATTCTCAGCTTTGACGGCTGACTGTTTTATAAATTAGATTTTTTTTTACATACTCCTCATAAAAAAAAATGGTTCTGAGCGTTTTGAGAGTGACCCCCACTGCCTGAAGAAGAGCCATGGTCCTGAGAGTTCTGAGATTGACCCCCACTGCCTGAAGAAGAGCCATGGTCCTGAGAGTTCTGAGAGTGACCCCCACTGCCTGAAGAAGAGCCATGGTCCTGAGCGTTCTGAGAGTGACCCCCACTGCCTGAAGAAAAGCCATGGTTCTGAGAGTTCTGAGAGTGACCCCCACTGCCTGAAGAAAAGCCATGGTTCTGAGAGTTCTGAGAGTGACCCCCACTGCCTGAAGAAAAGCCATGGTTCTGAGAGTTCTGAGAGTGACCCCCACTGCCTGAAGAAAAGCCATGGTCCTGAGAGCTCTGAGATTGACCCCCACTGCCTGAAGAAGAGCCATGGTTCTGAGAGTTCTGAGAGTGAACCCCTACTGCCTGAAGAAGAGCCATGGTTCTGAGAGTTCTGAGAGTGAACCCCCACTGCCTGAAGAAGAGCCATGGTTCTGAGAGTTCTGAGAGTGAACCCCTACTGCCTGAAGAAGAGCCATGGTTCTGAGAGTTCTGAGAGTGAACCCCCACTGCCTGAAGAAGAGCCATGGTTCTGAGAGTTCTGAGAGTGACCCCCACTGCCTGAAGAAAAGCCATGGTTCTGAGAGTTCTGAGAGTGAACCCCTACTGCCTGAAGAAGAGCCATGGTTCTGAGAGTTCTGAGAGTGACCCCCACTGCCTGAAGAAGAGCCATGGTTCTGAGAGTTCTGAGAGTGACCCCCACTGCCTGAAGAAAAGCCATGGTTCTGAGAGTTCTGAGAGTGACCCCCACTGCCTGAAGAAGAGCCATGGTCCTGAGAGTTCTGAGAGTGAACCCCTACTGCCTGAAGAAGAGCCACCAACACAAACTGAAAGGTTGTCGACAGTTTTGAATAAACGAACCGTGCTAATAATGTGGCTTATCGTCTGATCACAGTCACAAATGTTCAAGCAAAAGTGCAGTTAGGTATTTTCCTAAAAAGCTCTGGTACACAGCTCATGGTTTGCCCAAGTGAGAATAAAACGAACTTCAGTCTCAAACTGAAATATCTTTAAATAACATTGGAAATCCATTGTAATTCAACTAGATTGTGATTACCACGATTAATGTAAATGTTCTGTTAGTAGCAGTAGATTTCAAGAATTCAACACTGCTTTCACCCATACACTCAAAATTGTATAAAATATTTTCTTACCACTTCTGATGAAAAGCCCGAAACAAACAATCGAAATGATCCAGCAGTTCAGTGCCATGTTTGGGATTAGGATTGGTCAAGCATCTCCTGTTATTGAAGCTCTAAATATCCCAAAATAGGTTGTGGCACAAAATATCCTCTGCCTCGAACTCCTGTGTGATACAAAGGGACACAAGAGCAGCATTAAAAAGCTCTTATCGGCTCATCTCAGTTTTACATACAGCGGCCTCATGCGCAGTTTGTCTTGCAAATTAATTTCCAAAACGGCTGTGCGGAAAAAACAAGGTGTTCAATGGTGCAGAGGGAGACGAGCCTCGGGGAATGAGATGAAGCATGTTTTTTAGAATCTGTTTGTTATAACTGAATGAAAAGTGGTCACCTTTCTACAGTAAAAATACATAATTCTGCTTTCAATTCAGTCTTTTGATCTTAGAAAAATAAATGAAGCAATAATGCCATAACAAAGCTAGATAGATACAGACTTTCAAGGCACAATAACCATGTCGCCCTGTCGTCACATGGACTCTACTCAGTGTTTTTGCATTTCATTTTCTCCCATGAAATAGTCAATGCATGGTCATGTGGTATTTTAGTGTGATGGAACTTAAACGTATAGAGCAAGATTCACAAATTCAAAGTAACAATCTCACACACCTGGGGAAAAAAGATGCCAAACTCACTGACTAAGTAACTCTATTGTTAGTCCTATAAAACATCCATCCATCCATTTTCTTCCGCTTTATCCGGGGCCGGGTCGCGGGGGCAGCAGTCTCAGCAGAGATGCCCAGACTTCCTGATCCACACACACCTCCTCCAGCTGTTCTGGGGGGACCCCGAGGCGACACCAGGCCAGCTCGGAGACATAGTCCCACCACCGTGTCCTGGGCCTTCCACGAGGCCTTGTCCCACTAGGACATGCCTGGAACACCTCCCGCGGGAGGCGACCAGGAGGCATCTGAAACAGATGCCCGAGCCACCTCAGCTGGCTCCTTTCGACGTGAAGGAGCAGCGACTCTACTCCGAGCTCCTCTCGGGTAACTGAGCTCCTCACCCGATCTCGGAGGGTGCGCCCAGCCACCCTGCGAAGGAAACTCATTTCGGCCGCTTGTATTCGCGATCTTGTCCTTTCGGTCATGACCCAAATCTCATGACCATAGGTGAGGGTGGGAACGTAGATCGATCGGTAAATCGAGAGCTTTGCCCCCCTATAAAACAGATTTTGCATATTAACTTATAGAAGTGAGTCTGGGTAGCTGCTATGAGCCTAAGGTTTTTTAAGAAGCAGTGGGAGGAAAAAGTATATCAATCAATCAAACTTTATTTATAAAGCACTTTTCATACCGAAAGTTATCACAAAGTGCTTTACAGATGACAACATTTAAAACAATACGCCTGGCACAACCTCCCATATATATATTTTATATATTAAGATTAAATAAATAGATTAGTCAGTTAAAAGCGAAGCTAAAAAGGTGGATCTTGAGCCTGCTCTTAAAAACATGAAGGTTCTCTGCTGCCCTGAGCTCCTCCTCAGGTCGTTCCAGAGGCGAGGGCCGTAATATTGGAAATACGCCTCACCGTGAGTCTTTTTGTTGACTTTAGGAATAACTAGGAGATCCCTGCCGGAGGAGCGAAGGGGCCATGAAGGTTCATAAGGTAAAAGCAGTTCTGAAAGATAAGAAGGACCAAGACCATTAAGACATTTAAAAAACATTAAAAGAACTTTTAAATCGATCCTGAAACACACGGGGAGCCAATGCAGCGATTCTAAAACCGGTGTAATGTGGTCCCGCCTCCTGGTCTTTGTCAGGACACGAGCTGCTGAATTTTGTAAAAGTTGTAGACCTGAGAGACTCTTTTTGGGAAGACCAGAAAGCAGGGCATTACAGTAGTCGATACGACTGGTGATAAAAGCATGCATTAGCGTCTCCGTGTTGGCCCGAGAGAGAATGGCGCGGACTCTGGCTATGTTCTTTAGATGGTAAAAACCTATCTTTGTGATATTCTTAATGTGTGGAATAAACGCCAGTTCAGAGTCAAAGATCACACCCAGGTTCTTCACCTGTGAGGAAGGATTAATAGATAGTGACTGTAGTTTGGGTAAAAGTCTCTCTCTCTGGGTCTCAGGGCCGATGATTAACATTTCAGTTTTGTCCTGGTTAAGCTGGAGAAGGTTTTCTGCCATCCAGAATTTGATATCTAAAATGCAGTTAAAAAGTGCATCTATATGAACGCTTTGAAATTTCTGACATTTCTGCCTAAATTGGTCATAAAATGTGGTCTGATCAAAATCATAAGAATGCATCTTGCTTGAACTAATACCACCCAAACGTTTACATTTGATCATATTTTTAATGGCCATAACATGTAAACATTCACAAAACAGCGTGGAAAAAGTAAGTGAACCCCAGCAATCTCACTGAACTGCAGCAGTTTTGTGAAGAGGAATGGTCCAAGATTCATCCTGATCATTGTGAGCGTCTAATCTGCAACGACAGAAAAAGAAGGGTCAACCAGATATCTGATAAAGGGGATCACTTAATTATTCCGTTCATGTTGTGAATGTCTCAGGTTTTTCTGCAAAATATCATGATAAACTTGTGAATGAATTTTTCCATTGATGACAGCAGGTTGTCCAGGCCCGAGGCAACAAAGCAGCCCCACACCCTGATGCTCCTGCTCCATGCTTCACAGTGAGGATGGGGTTTGATAATGTGCTGTTCCATTTTTCCTTGTATTAAATAGCTGCTGATCCTTCTTTTGCCGCAATAAATGCTTTTCTGTCATTGCAGATTAGACACTCACAATGATCAGGGCGAATCTTGGACAATTCCTCTTTACAAAACTGCTGTTGTTCACCATATTTAGCAGAAAAACCTAAGACATTCACAACATGCACGGAATAATTAAGTGATCCCCTTTATTAAATATCTGGTTGACCCTTCTTTTTCTGTCGTTGCAGATTAGACACTCACAATGATCAGGGCGAATCTTGGACCATTCCTCTTTACAAAACTGCTGCAGTTCAGCGGGATTCCTGGGGTTCACTTACTTTTTCCACGCTGTATTGTGAATGTTTACATGTTATGGCCTTTAAAAATATGATCAAATGTAGACGTTTGGATGGCATTAGCTTAAGCAGACACTGTTTATGCATTCTTATGATTTTGATGAAGATCAGACCACATTTTATGACCAATTTAGGCAGACATGTGATAAATTCCAAAGCGTTCACACACTTTTCCCTCCCACTGTACCTTATGAAAAAAAAAAAAAAAAAAAACACTTTCTACAAAGGCACCCTGTAACAATGGAACAATAAATGTAACTGATTTGGAAAGTAAGTCTGTCATCGTTGCAGCATTACCTCATAAGCCAACCTGCAAGAAGAAGCCAACACCAGTTTGACACGCAACACTTCATAACAGTTCCACCAGAGGGCGCTAAAGGGCTTTGTCGCTGTGCTGAACAAAACCAAAGAAGCCCTACCCGGAAGTTACCGTTCACCTCAGCTTTGATGAAAACATGAACTTACGACATTGACCAAACAGTGAGTAAAACATGTAGACTCACGCCTGAAATGTGATGCTATGTCGGATAAACGAAGCAAGTGCACTCAGTAAGAGTAAATATAATAAAGGCACGTGCTTGAAGAAAACGCTATATGTACACCTCCAGCAAGCAAGCTTCACATTTTCACGTCTTTTTGATATTAGTATTTTATTTTTATGACATTTCATATTTATATTCTAGTCAATAAATAGATGACACACCAGGAGAACTACGAGTAAAAGAAGCAACTAACCTTTGAATGAAATGTTGACCATGTCTTTTTGTGCAGGCCATGTCTGCTGGTTGTGTACGGTGGCTGCTCAACTACTCAGCCCGAGCCATAACAAGCTGCAGCCCAGCCATTTGTCTGTCGCCTTTATGGAGAAGCTCCACATGCAAAGACAGATCTACTGCCTTCCCGTTTGTCCTGAGCAGATCTGCATTATGCACAAAGGTGGAGGACTCTCAGCCAACACCCACGCCTAAGAAGAAGAAACAAAGTGGGCAAAATAATGACTCTATCAGCAATGTGGGCAAAAGGATCCCCCATCGTCTTATACAAGTGATTGGGGAGAGCGGGGACGAAATGGGGACCATGCACCGCTCCGCTGTCTTTAGGCTCATGGACGAGAAGGGACTGAAGTTGGTGCTGCTCAATGAAAGCCAGGACCCTCCCGTTTACAGGCTGATGAGCGGGAAGCAGCTCCACCAGGAGCAGCTGAATCTCCGGGAGAAACTGAAATCAAAGCCAGGTCAGTGCGTTCACACGTTGCCCTTTTCCAATCATTTCATCTTGTGTTTACTTTTCTTACCAATCAAAGTGAGACACTGACAAGGAAAGGATCTCTCTTTTTTTTTTTTACAGGACCTCTGCAAGTAAAGGAGCTCACTTTCTCATCGGGTATCGCAGCTCATGACCTCTCGACTAAATTAAAGCAAGTGGAGAGTTGGCTGGAGAAGAAACACCGTGTCAGGATAACTCTTCGGGCCAGTCGGAATTCTACTGGCAACATTGTGAGGACTTTTGACAAATTTGACCACCAGATTCACGCCTGTTTGACGCTTGTTTTCTGTATCCACAGGACACAACTTTAGAGAGCACAGTGCAGCAGCTGGCGGGAGATTTCGGATTCGTATCAAAGCCCACTGTAATTCGAGACGGTCAAGCAGCGATGTGCGTTTTGAGGCCGCCTACAGCCAAAGAGCTCGCTCAGAAATTGAAGAAAACACAAGCAACAGAGTCCACTTCAGAATCACCCAGTGTGTCACCGGTCAGCACTAAGGACACGATGGCCGAGACTTCTGTGCAGCAGTGAGACCATGGAGCTGTCGCTGTGCACTGCCGAAAAGGACAACATTTATGAACTACACTATGTGAATTATGAATAAAAGCTTATCTTTAAGTGATTTAAAGAATAACTGTCGAAGTGAGACATTACTATTACGTAAACAAAAGCCCTTCATTCTGACATGAATTGGTTAAAAACAAGTGGTGCATTTTTGAGAATGGAGCTGAACAGCCCCACCCACCTCAAACCCTGCTCTAGTTCCCGAAGTAAACTTAACATTGATTTTTACCAACATAAATAAATAAATGATTAGAATTCTGCGAGTGTAAAGCCACAATGGAGGCGGATTAGCTTTGTGGTGAATACTGACGCAAATATTCTAAATGGAAAAGAAAAATGTATAAAAGCAGAAGACTTTTGGATGAATCTGTTTATTAAAGTTATGTCATATTGTCAGTAGTCACCACAAAGCTAGTTAGCCTCCTCCATGCAGACCCACCTTAATGTACCCATAGGCCCCGTGGCTCAAACAGAATTGTAGGGCCCCACCCTCCATCAGCGCAAACCCTAACCCTAACTAACCTATAACCCTAACCCTAAATCCCACAAAAACCCAAACCCTGCTACTCCTACATGAATCCCTCTGGGCCAGGTAGGGCAGGCCTACTACAAGTACACACATAGGACTGCAGCACAATCATCGCATACGGTTAGTCATAGGCCCTTGACTGTGGTAGGCCCCTGGGCTCCAGCCCCTGCTCACCCGTTGGATAAGGTGGCTCTACCTCCATGCCTTTAAAGTTTAACCTCTTAACCCCCACCTGAGCCGTTTGTCGCTACCCAAATCAAAAAGCTTCTTGGAAAAAAAAAAGTCAAAATAGTGTGAAGAAAAAAGTGACAGAAAAGTCATAAAAGAGCAACAAAAAGAGATGAAAGTGCAGCAAAAAAGTGGCGAAAATGAGATGAAACAGAACGTGAAAAAAAAAAACTATGAGGAAAAAGATCCGTTTAGATCAGTTTTGTTGGTCTTAGCTTTCAAATGAGGTGTCACACTGGCCTATAGGCTGTAAGCTCCCGTCCAGAAGCTTTTAGACAATACTGAACTGAAGAAAATGCACTCGTTGGAAGGCGGGTGGAAAGAGGTTAACTATTATTTTGGATATAATTAGGTCAATTCATTAGATAAGGTGCTCTATATATACTGTATCTTGTGCTCCAAATCTCAACCCATGTGCGAGTCCTCAAGCGGTCCAAGTTAAGTAAAAGATATCTCACAAAACGAGCATTGATCTGTTGAATGCTGCTCAGTTTGGTGCGCCTTTCAATTCTCCTATGTATTCTCTAACCACAAGAATTACAGCCCGTTGACCACTTATGATTTCATCAGTAAACCATGCTGATGTATTTGGTCAACAGCATTGTAACAAAACCACATTGACACACCATGGATGTTTTTTTTTGCTTTACTTTTTTAAATTTTTTTTGAAGATATCAATGTTTTGGTACAAAATAAAAGCAAATTTGGCATACAGTTACATTCACTGGTCACAGATAAGTGTGTTTGTATGACTTTTACATTGTCAAGTCAACACTTTATCTACTCTTCTCTCTAGCAATAGAGATGCTGTCTTAAAAACCCGTGCCAAAAATATACTCCGATAACCATCATAAGGCCCAAAAAATAAAATGTATTCCTAGATTGTGTTAGAAAAACAGTAACATAAGCAGCATTATGATAACTAGCATGCAAGGACAACATGTGTCAATAAGCCTCGAGTACTTTGTAAGAGGAGAACGGTTTAACAAAGTGATAGTCCAGGTTCCCACAATGAGGGCACTGCTGCACGTTGCTGTACTCTGAAAAATACTGCATCCCGATCCGCACGTCCACCACGGGCTTCCCGCAGTGCTTACAGTTGAGACGCGCCTAGAAACACAACAAAATAGGGGAAATCAAATCATTCAAATCGTAAGAATGGTGATCGTTTAACCTCTTAACTCCCACCGGAACTGAACTGAGCACGTTCTCTCCAGTTTGGCGTCATCAATAACGATGAAAACGAGACGTAACCGAGGATGAAAGGGCAACTAAAAAGCGACAAAAACGCAACAAAAATGGAACCAAAAAACGACATAGACGGGACAAAAAAAGCGACGGAATTGGGACAGAAAAGTTACGAAAACGCAATAGGGCAGTTGCAAAAAAACATGGCCAAAACATAGTAAAAACATGAAAAAAAAAGCAACAAAAAAGTTACAAAAACACAGCAAAAAAGTGACAACGTGGTAACAACGCAGTCTTAGCTTTCAAATGAGACGTATAGGCCTATAGGCTGTGATCTCTCCAGTCGAGAAGCTTTTAGATTTGGGGAAAGCTGGTGTACTTGGTTAAGGCGGGGGTTAAAAGGTTAGCGGGTATTATGCTTTTTTCAATCACATAGTACCAGTCTTTAGCACACTACAATGATGATGAAACCTTCTGTTGGTCTGTAAATGCAGTAAATTAGAATAACTGCCTTGTATAAAATTGCTCTCTCAAAATGGCTGTAGCAAATGTCTTGAAATAGGCCTCTGTCTCTTTAAGAACCTCTGACCCTTTCCGACACGCCCCCTCCACACACTGTCTGTGGCATCAGTGGGGAGGGGGTTCTGCTGAGGAGCAGTGGTTGGTTCCTCGGCTGGTGACGAAAGCTCGGAGGCGTCTCCAGGAGGTGGGGGCGTTCCTAGGAGGACTCAGGCAAAGCTATCCCTAAAATGGCTGCCATCAGAGTTTTTACAGATTACTCAAAAATACGTGAATGTGCCAAGGCAACACTTCAGGCATGTTTTTAATGAGGGAATGACATAATAACATGATGTAAAGCTTGAAAAAGTCGATTTTGCATAATACCCCCTCTTTAAAAAGTCAGAAATAACCTTTAGAATTGTAAGATCTGCAGTATTTGGCGGCTTTTAAAGCATAAAACTGAACTTGCCACACATACTGTATTTGTTTTAGGCCTAGTTA
The DNA here is from genome assembly GCF_951799975.1 of Gobius niger. Lineage (NCBI taxonomy): Eukaryota > Metazoa > Chordata > Actinopteri > Gobiiformes > Gobiidae > Gobius > Gobius niger. The sequence goes on along the minus strand of NC_136866.1, from coordinate 13,107,623 downwards.
CCTTATGTTTTATAATTGTTGCCATTACACACCTCGCCCAGAGACAACAGTTCAAAACTAGCTCTGCAGCTAATACTGACACATTTACAGAAATGGTCATTAAAGTGTACTGTCCCTGTCAAATGAACTAATAATAATCAAAATTCTGTGGGCTAAATTGTTCAAACCCGTTCAGATGGAAGACCTCTCCGATTTTCCTATATATTGGGGCTTCTTCCAATTTCAACATTGCGGTAATTAACATTTGCCGTTGCATTGTACAGCCCTATGTAAATGAAAACCCTTTTATTTTAAAGTGAGTGTGAGTCCGGGTCATGAAAAAAGCGCAGAACTTCAAGAAACTTGTAAAATACATCGGAAGCCGCAGTTTATGTTTGGTCGATGACACCTGGAAACCCTCGCTGATATGAAAATTACAGATTATATTAATAATGGCACAAGCGCAATATTGAACAGATAGCAATAACATTAACATTATGGGCGGCCACTACTGTGCTCAGGGCTTTTATTTTATATCAACAAAACAATGTCACATAATCTGATATCTATTAGTCTTTTGTGCCCCAGAAACGCCATAATCCCCTCTCAAATTTCATGAGAAAAACAACATTTCATAGATTTATGAGTAGAGCGAGAGGTAGTGGCATAAAAAAGAGCTGTCCATGTCCATTGGCTTCTCCAATATTTGCTTTCCTTTGTTATATGATACAAACAAGTTCTCAAATTATTGCTAAATTGTTGGGACACGACTTAGTTGCAATTTTCTATAGCTTATCATCACCCTTGACAAGATAGTGACATTGTCATATCACGTATATATGTACCTGACAACATGGGGAGGCTGCCAGTATGTCGTAGGTGTACATGGTGCCCAGTTGATGCCAGCTCCCGTCCCACCGCGACTTGCATTTGATACAGACGATCTTATGGACTCCTTCTAGACAGTCCACACAGATGGCATAGAGGTGCATCAGCCTCCCTGTAAGAAACACCCACTTTATATTAGTTATTTCCTCATCCTTTTTTTTTTTTTTAGCTTTTTTTCTCCCTCCCAAATGTGAAGTGATTTGCATTTATATACAGTATAGTAGATTAAAATTGAAAAGAATCATTTCACTAAAACTAAAGTGCATTTTTGTATTGAGACTAGAAGTTAATAAAAATGCATCACACAAACATTATCATACTGTAAGCAAAGTTTGTAAAGTGTCTTGCCAAAAGCACACTGGTTGGTCCTTGGATTGACCCGCCCCCCTGGTTAATGAGTGAGCAGCTGTCGCTCCAAGAAGCAAAATCTCTTCAATCTATTTGGCTTTAAATTTTTCATAAATCAACCAGAGGCTGCGTCGCTGTTCTATGGAGTGTGTGGAATACCAAACACCTCACTGTACATATCAAAGGATGAGGTCAGGATCAAAAGCCCACGGCTCTCACTCCCAGAGACGCATTATCCATGTATGTAGCGGAGTCCGGAATGCAACCCTTCTGCATGTCCACTTTACACACTGACAAAAAAATAAATACATTAAAGTAATTGGCACGGTGACTGACCTTGAAGATGGCAGGGGACGTCGTACTCTATCTCCTCGTGTCGGGACGGGCTGAGGAAGAGCGTCCCGTCCACCAGGGGGAATTGTTCGAACACGGGGAGAGAGCGCAGGCACAGGGCACAGTGCACCACGTTCCTCTGACAAGCACTGAGGGCTGACAGGATGAACCTACAGCATCAAAACCAGGGGCAAAAATGGTCAAAAACGTAGAATACAAATGATCGCCATCTAATGTGAGAGTTCATGCACCACATCACACTAGTTGATTTGCCACTGTGTTAATGTGGGAGGAATTATTAACCATTAACATCAAAGTAGAAGTACATTGACATTCATTCAAAATACTGTACCTTGAATATTTGCAAATAGCAAACATATACAATTTATTAGAACAAATTAACATGTTCTAAAAAACTTCAAATGAATAATTGTTAGTTGGATCATAGTGTAACAAAGCTTTCCAAACCAACACATAACATTATAGAGCCATCTGGGTTAGGGGTAGAAATCAAGAAAGAGTTTTCTTGATTATCACTATTACACATTTAGTAACTTTATTTTGCCTTTAAGAGGGAATCTATCAGTCCTTAACTGATCAATGGAAAGAGTGGGGAAATGTAGACTGCATGTGTCTTGAAACAGGAAAGCAGCGACAATTTGGTTCTATATACAATCCAAGGTACCATTATAAGTGGAAGACACAGCATCTAATGACAATTAATGGATGCGTTCCCGTGTTCCCACCTGCGCAGCTCCTCGCCCTGTCCCGCCTGCGCGTCGTCCTCCATCCGGACGTGGTAGGTGTTGAGCTTGTGCCGGGGAATGTGCGTGAGCAGCTCTGATAGGTCCAGCCTCCTCAGGAACTGCACGGGATGTCCACCGTGTGCACTGTCCCCTCCCGACCCCAGCCTGTGGTGCAGCGGGAGGGCCAGCGACATCGAGAGGGGCAGCACCGATCCCGCATCCAAATGTGGTCCACCGCCACCTATCCCAGGACCCCCCATTAAACACCCCCCTCCCCGCACCAGTGGTATAAAAGGATGTTTTCTCGAAGTATCCGAATGGACTGCTGATCTTAGAAACTCCCCCAGCTGTCTTGACCCTCTCATAGCTGCTCCCAGTCCTGATGCCGAGGTGGGCGAAAAGCAAAACCCCGTTGGAGGGGACTGTCCCGGGGAAGATTCACAAGGGGATTTTGGGAGTGAACTCCCTAATGGTTGACCCCCGACTGCACCTTTCTCCATAGAGTTTTGTCTCTCCACTGATAGTCTACGGGGCATCTCCTGACTTCTTGGAGCAACTTTACCTCCAATTGGTAACTTTGCTTTCTTGCTCTCATCCACGCAGCCCTCGCCTGACCCCGAGGCCACCCCAAGTCTGCCCAAACGACTCTCGGATGGCTTCTTTTTGCGCTCGTCTTGCATTCGCTTGACCTGGTACCAGTCTGTGTCTTTCTTCAGATGCCCCTGACCACAGCGGCAGGAGCAGAAGCGAAATGCCAAGTCATAGCCCTTTTTGGTCCACATGTTTTGTCGGCACTGCTTCTCGTTCCAAGAGCGGGCCCGGCCGATGCAGTTGAACTGGACCAGGATGGAGCTCTCCCACTCAAAGAAACACTGCAGGTGCATCCAGTTGCCGTGAGGGCACAGCTCGTTGTTGCACAGGACCCGCTGGTAGTCGTCTTTCTCCATATCTATGGGACGGGCCAGACTGCAGACCAGGGGGGTCGCGCATTGAGACTCTGTGGATTAAAAGATGCGAATAGGTTACTGCTAAACAGGTGCAATGTGCATCTATTACTGTATGGTGTCATACACTCAGTATGAGATGCTCCTCTGTGGGCAAATATATTTAATTTATTTACTATATACTAACTCTGCCTTCATAAATGTATTGGGCAGTGACATATAGTATCAGATTGTATCCAAATAGCTTGATCTCCAAAGTTGAAATTCTTAGTTGGTGCAGTACCGGTAGTACTAAAAATAATAATAATAACGCACATGGTACATTTCTTTCTCATGCACCTTCCTCACACAACTATCTGGAAGAATATTATGTCATAACATTTGAAATGAAAGAAATGAAATGCATGGATACAAGTGTGCGACTGTGCGTAAAATGTGCGTCAAAGAAACATAGCCGCGCCCGCATAACATCACAGCCAGCTATGCAGTCACAAACTATATCAATTATGGGGAAAGCATTGTGAAATTGTGACAACTTTGTAAGACCATTACAAGGAGACAAAGTTTTCAATTGAAAAATACGGACTGGTAAAAGGTTTGAGGATTTGCTTTCCTTTTCCTTTTTTTTGACGACAGGGTTTTGCACATGCGTTGTAAAATGCTTATGACTGCTACAGGTAAGCTAACAGGAAGAACACGATCGAAGCATATGCATTCTTGCCCCAGTGGGCTGCTGTACAGAACTGATGTGAAGCCGTGCGCATGAATAAAATACCTACACATGCTTTACATTTCGGCTAAGCACCGAACACACCGAGCGACTACGCGATACTTTTTTTGCAAGATGCCGTGGCAACAAAACACTCAATGGAGGTGGCCCATGCAAATCACTGTAGTCTAGTCAATGCTCAGTTTGTGTTAGGCCATAAAAGGCTCGTGTAACAGAAGCCTACCAAGGCAAATTCTCCAAGGCCTGAGTCGTGCGCCACAAAATTGGGGAAGCTAATAAAAACAAAAGGCGTTGATGGGAGTTTTTAATGAAGTTTGGCACGGATTGGACTGAGGTGAGGGGGAGACACAGCGCGATGCACGAACGCCACAGTCGCCACTCTAAAAGCTCCCCCCTTGACAGGAAGACAGCATCACAAACTTCTCCATCCGCTGCTGTCTTGTGTCGTCTTACCGCTGGAGCGCTCGTTCGTGGGCGCTGCAGCCGCCGTGGCGCCTCCTGTTGCGGCCGCACACGCTCCGTTCTCCTGCTCATCCCCGCTGCTGTTCGTGCGCTTGCCTTTCTTGCCTTTGCTGCTCTTCAGGTTGGGCATTTTCCGCGCGATTCAGGGGCCAGTGTTGCTTTTTGTCGACCTCTGTGAGCGTCTGCTGTCAAGCGTCTGACATTTGTGTGGAGTCCATTCCTGCAGAGCTGCCTCGGATCCCTGCAGTGCGTGTCTTTGTCGGGCGATGCGTGTTGTTGTTGTTGTTGTTTTTTTTGCAGAGGTCTTGTTGGGAGTTTGAGGGGGGGTTTGGTGGACCTCGGGCTGCGTGTTTTTGCAGCGCTGACAGTGGCACTTAGAAGAAATACGCTGCAATAACCTTTAAGATTGAAGGCGTGTCCGTCTCTTGTTTTGATTCCTGCTGTTTTCTTCCACCCCCTGACGTCACAAGACACGCCTCCAAAGAGACGCTTTCAGGGGACATGAGAAATGTAGGAGCTTTTCACTTTCATGTACAGTTATGTCTATGGAAAATACACCTAAGTCTACGTTGTAAATATCTCTTTTATATATATATATATATAAAAAAGAAAGAAATAATAATAATAATAATAATAATAATAATAATAATAGTAGTAGTAATAGTAATAATTATAATAATAGTAATAATACCGATAATAATAGTAATAATAATAATAATAATAGTAGTAGTAATAGTAATAATTATAATAATAGTAATATTACCGATAATAACAGTAATAGTAATAATAATAATAGTAGTAGTAATAATAGTAATAATTATAATAATAGTAATAATACCGATAATAATAGTAATAATAATAATAATAGTAGTAGTAATAGTAATAATTATAATAATAGTAATAATACCGATAATAATAGTAATAGTAATAATAATAATAATAGTAGTAGTAATAGTAATAATTATATTAATAGTAATAATACCGATAATAATAGTAATAGTAATAATAATAATAATAATAATAATAATAATAGTAATAAAGCACATACCGAAATTGTGCAAAAAAAATTGAGTGGGACTTCAAACGAATATATACATAATATTTTAACACACAATTTAACCCAGACAAGATGTTTTATTCCTTGTAGTTAGTACAATCATCAGCTCTGTTATTGCCAACAAGTAAACAGTAAAATGATGCACATGAACAGATTCAAGATGAAACATTGAGGTTTTTGAGGTCCCCGACTTATTAACTAAAAGCAGCAAAGACATTATTCCTTGGTCACGATTCCCAGATCTTTGTATTTGGACAATAAACAACCTTATATAAAAACCTACACCAGTGTTATAGTAGTCATGATATAATCCACAAGGGGCCAAAGCACACAACAGTTTGACTTTGTGTTTCAGTAATTTAAGTATTGGCTTTTCACTTATTTGCAAACAAAAGAAATGGAAAAATACAGGCCAAAAAAAATTGAATATGCATTAAGCCTTTTATAACTTTTAGGCAATCCCAGGTCTTGCGGAATTGATAAAAACCATAGGTATACTTGGCACTACAGGTTTATAGGTTTGTTCTAAACGCATCAACATATTTGGTCATGTTTTTGGTCCTGAGAGATTTAATTAGCACCCTGTAATGAACGGGGAGGGAGGGTTTGGGGTCACACTAATCTATCACCATTGGCTTAAAATGCTTTGCAGAATCAAGTGTACACAACTAGGCTACTGATTAATGAATACTACATTACTACAACTACTACTACAAATAATACAAGTACGAGTACAGCATCACAACAGTACAAATGAATTAGGCTAACTTGATTTTGGAACAAAAAGGCAAATTCATCCTCATAGAAAGACGGGAGGTAGGAAAAAAAAATCCCTGTGAAAGGCAAAGTGAGTTTCTGTACATGTTGGATACACACTATTAATGCGGTTATCTCACTGATAATGAACGTTATGAGCATACAGCAGGTATTGGAGGCACTGTCAGTGATTGTGCTTCTTGCGGACGTATTTTTGCAATGTACATCTTCACTTTTCTTAGAAATTACATTTTTATCCCATACAATTTTATATTTAAAATAAAAAGCGGTTTGCTGTGATGGTCCCCAGTGTAAAAGGATGTTACAAAGTACATTCATTGTTGTGTAGGTTATGCGTGCAACAGCATTCCATCACAGCAACAGCACAACAGCAGAGCAAAATGAGCGGCAACTCTGCACTGTTATTCTTTGATTTGCCACTCAGTGAGGAATGCTGAAGGTTCTATTTAGAATGAAAAAAGTGTACAGAAGTAGAAACGGGCAGAAGACAAAAACGATTTGGTGATCTATTAACATATTGATTAAATCTAGAGAAAAATTACATGCTTATCACGAATTTGGGTTTTTCCTTTGACATTGCAAATCATGTTTGTTTTATCACACAATGGTTTAAAAGGGGTTAGATGAAACTCTGTCAGGTGCTAATGGTTTTATGTTCCATAATGGCTGTTACGCTTGCAGCAGGACAATTTCCACATTGTCATGAACTCCCTGAAGAAGCATTTCACTGTCGTAATTCACCACTTTTCTCTTCTTGGCCGCTTTGAGGGTGCCCACGAGGGCTTCGAAGATATTAGCACATCTGTCATCACTGAACAAAACACCAAATTTCACGGTCATCTGACCACTGGCATCTGAAAACAGAAAAGCAAGTATTGCGGTTCACCAAAGGACAATGCAGAAATACAGAAACGTACAGAAAATGTGCTGCACCATTATACAATTTCATATTGAAAATAAGCTTTGAAGACTGCTGAAACAAAGACAATGGATCCAAATTTGCACCAAACCTCAAGACTTTAGCATTAAATTGAGACCCATGAGGCTGTTCTGTAAGGTTTCATGCCATTTGACACAGGGAAGTATCAGATCCAGACTGCAAAGTATTTCAAGCAGTAGAATAGTGTTTAAGAACGTTTACTCACTCGTTTCACCAAGTCTCTGGATTTCCTCCACCAGCAATTTTACTTCATGGTCTATATTCATTGTTCCTGGAAATACTGAAAAGAAATGAAAATGGTTACCATCATATCCATGCATCTTCAGGATATTCTATAGATGTGTAGCCACTTCTGATTTGTGTGTGTTTTTTTGTTTTTTTGTTTTTGTGGACAACAAATTAATGTTGCTGTAATCTTTTACAACTAGTGATACGTTGGAGAACAGTAACTGTAGAGGCTATTTTCTGAAATTAAAACAATTAAAATAAAAAGTTACAAAATACCACAACCTTTAAATTACTTCTTTTTTTTTTTTAAATCTAATATTGAAGTTTCCGTAAAGCCATAAAAGTCAGCTCCTGTGGGCTTCTCGGTGCAGCTTCTCGGTACATTACAAGCTCCAACACGCACCTCATTACAATCAACGCGGAAATAGACACTCCCCGCTAGCGTTTAGCCTATTCTGTTCCAACTTTACACATATACAAAGCCTACTAACTGGAACCTTATATGATCTATCTACTGTACTATCTTACGGGTTTAACTCCAAAAACAAATCCATGCACAATAAGCATAAAACAGTAATGCTAGCTTCTCATGTGAAACAATTGATCTGCTGCAGCGCCCGTGAGTTGTTCACCCACATGAAATGGCCCGAAAAGCATCAATATGAGGTTATATCAATGTCTCGTTAAACAGCAAATACTCTCGATTACACCTGTTAAACATACGTGCTATATTTGAGGTTCTTGTGGAGAGAAAAAGAGTTGATGGTGCAGCAGCTGAAGCAAACCGGCGAATGAGGCTGTGTGTTCAAAGTCCCTCGGAAAAACGAATACTTGTGTTCAAATCATAGATCTAATTAATAAAATGTGCTGTAAATTGGGAGTGTGCAGACCACTTTTGAGATATAGATTTAGCGTTGCCATATATACGACCAAGATCTATATGGAAACTCTTCTATGTTTAATGTCATTGTAAAGCAAAATGAATGCATTGTATTACCACGAATTCAAACTTTTCAAATGGTTTCGTATTTCCAAAAGATCTGAACGCAACATTAAAGCTCATCTGACTCCATGTGACACGCTTTTGGAGACTCTGGCCCATATAAGGACATATGTCTATGGTTTGCACATTGCAAAAGCCCATTTTGTAACCTTTTTTTTCTCAGGTGTCTCAGGACTACATGAAAAACAGTTTTGTTAAGCAGAGGAGCAGGATGCTAAATGCAAACCTGTTACGTGCTGTAACCTTAAGTCAAGACTCTTTTCAGTGTTTCCCCCCCTTTTCTTTCTTTTTAAAATTACATTATAAAATATGGGTAGGCCCACTAACAACAACTAACTACAACTGTGAGATGGCCAATAGTTATAAACATAGACATTATTTTGGTGTTTATGCAGGTTGTTATAAAATGATAAGCAAAGCCTGAAAATAAAGTATAATCTAAATCATCCAACTACTACATCCTACTCAAAACCAAAATAAGCTTTTATTTTGAAATTACTCATCCGGTTTCCTGAAAGCGCTGATCGGATATTATTGGCGGAGCCCAGAGAGCTGATACTTCATGTTGTAAAGTTACCAACAATCAATAAATGTACCGGATATAAATAAAAGTGACTTCAAAACAAAACGCACATCCTGTAAAATGAATCATCTGGGTAAATATTTTGTTAAGAAACAATGTTTGTTTTTCTAGGGCTGTGAAATTGTTGATGACAGCTTGAGCCTGTAGGAGATTCGCTGTTTTCAAAATAAACCTCAAAATACAAAATCTTTGTTCTTATGTATGTTTATGGTCCATAAGCCATGAATTCTGGAGACAGAGAATGCCAAACTTTGTGCCAGTGTTACTGAGATGACAAAAAAGAAAACATTTACAAGTGGTGTCTCTTGACAGTAATGATGATGTAACGTAAATACAGTTATACGGCGTCTTTATGTCACATTTGTATCACCCTCACAACAACATTTGTGTAATTAAATGAGCACATGGTTTTATCTTTTTCTTTGTTGCAGCCAAACAAATTGTAAATTGTATGTGCCACATTTGATCAAATGGACCATAACATGGACAATATGGCCCGTACTAAACAGGCCATGAGGACGAAAAGACTCCAGGAACCGGGGACCGTATTGAGAAAGAAGAGCTGTCACAATAACCGACTTTTAATTTAATATTATTTTTATTTTTTTTATTTTACTCTGAAGAGTCAGACCGGAAATGCTCCTGTTCCATTGCGAGTCTTTACTCTCGGTTGTAGGAATGGCGGCTGTGATCACTGTAGGAAGCGACCAAAGACCCTGAAACTTTACTTCCAGCGGCCCCGCGGGGGAATTTGTTTATATCGAATCGCAGAGAGACCATCCTACAGTGGGATCAGGGGCTCGCAAGTGCTTTTCCTTCATCCATCGGCGCAGACATCCGCAGTGAGGGAGCGGACGCACTTTCCGACCCCCAGTTAGCACATCATTAGTGCAGCTGACTTTGATTCAAGGTAGCTTTAGCTTGCTGCTGTTCCATTAGCCTCCATCCAGCCAACAAGTTAACAAGTAAATAACCACACGCGGGCATCCCTTATTTGCATGCCCATGTGGTGAACTGTTGTATTTATAAACGGACACAGTGGCGCCAGAAGACAGCAAGTCAACAAGTCAACATTTTTATCCACCGCTAACCTTAGCTCAACTCAAGGCTAGCTAAGTTGGGAAGTCTCGCCCATTTTTGGATCCTACCCCAGCCGCTGGCTACGGGCTAATCATCAGGGATATACGCCGCTTCGGGAGCTCGTCCGGTACTACGATGGAAAGCTTAACCTTGAGCGACGTTGAGCAGAAATATTACTCGGATCTGTTCGTCTACTGCGACACAGACAACACCAAAAAAGTGGCTTCAAACGGGAGAGTTCTTGACCTTTTTCGGGCGGCCCAGCTCCCCAGTGAAGTTGTCCTGCAGGTAAACTGTCAATCAACACCCGTTTGTTCAGAAACTATTGCTTTAAGACTTTTGAGCCGTGCCCTAAACGCGGCGTTTGGTGACGTTTGTTGAAGTTGTTTGGTTGTCGGAGCGGAGCTGTCAACACAGTACAGCTACGGGGGTTAGCTTTGATGATTAGCATTACTGCGCAGCAACAGACACACCTCTTCTGGATTAGCTTGACAGGAAAGTAACTCAATGATCTAAACACATATCATGTACCGGATTAAATGTGGCACATTGCCCGTGGTGTTGGGAGTATTGCTTTTAAAATGCGGATTGCTGCGATAGAAAAGTGCAGCTTTTAGGACCTAGAATTGTGAATATTTGTTTGTATCTTTGAACATTTTTTAGCAACAGGCCCGTGTATTTGAAATGAGAGGAAAGTTAAAGGAACAGGCCACCATTTTTCCATACTGTGATATGTTCTTCCCTGAGCTTAGACGAGTTGATACGTGCCTGTCTGGTTTTTGTGCGTGCCCGTGGAAGAGCTTGGTCGCTTCCAACTTCACCCCCGTTTGGAGCTATAAGAATACATTGGGAGAGGCCAAATGCTAACAACATCTCTGGTCGTTTTGCATGACTGAGGGCACACAGTTCTTCCATACTGTGATGTGTTCTTCCCTGAGCTTAGACGAGTTGATACGTACCTGTCTGGTGTTTGTGCGTGCCCGTGGAAGAGCTTGGTCACTTCCAACTTCACCCCCGTTTGGAGCTATAGGAATACATTGGGAGAGGCCAAATGCTAGCAACATATTTGGTCGTTTTGCATGATTGAGGGCACGCACAAAGACCAGACAAGTATGAATCAACTCGTCTAAGCTCAGGTAAGAACATATCTCAGTGTGGAAAAACGGTGGCCTGTTCCTTTAAGCCATACAGAGTAACACTTCGCCCAGTTAATAAGTAGAATTAAAGCTTTAATTTGATTGTGTTTTGTGTTTGAGGGAAATGTGCTATAAACATGCACCTTTACAGTGAGTGGGCTCGCCTCTCCTCTGACCTGACTTGTAACTTTGCCTGGAGCGGAACATCACCAAACAGATTCAGTACAATAGGTCCTCCTCCTTTGATGATCCACAAAAAAAAAAGAAAATACATTGTCAACATAATAAGCGTTAATCAAGCTACCACTATTTACCTGCTCTAGTGACGTGACAAAACAGGTTTCAGGTACTCAGGGATTGTTGTGGGTCGACACACATCAACACTCGAAATACCTCCTTTAGAGTACGGGCACCTCTCCGAGAGCCAAGAACGTGCTTGCTGAGTATTGAGTAACGGTACGCACATCATCAGCAGTATCCTCCTTCACTACTACTTCCCGCAGTGGGGACTTCAAACTGTTGTGCATACGAGTGAAGCTTGACCCGTGTTTTTACCAGACTCAAGCCACCCAAAGCAGAGTCTGGAATGTTCCGCAGTGTGGCTTTAAAGTACCATAGCGGCTGTTCCAGTTCAGCTCTGTGATTATACCGCAGATTTAGTGGGATAATGGCGCATGGCCTAATCATGTTTAAGTGCCAGGGAAGTACTTGCAAACTTTGAACTGAAAACATGCCCCATCAGCTTTTTCTCTCTCGCACTAACAACATCTGCTGCCTTCTTCCTGGACTAATTCTGACCGAGGATAAAATGATAGAATAAACATTACTAGTGCTCCTTTTGAAAACTTCTTAATCTAATGGTCGAAGGGGTAACATAAGGCAGTTCCAGTGTGGCACTAGAAAATAAAATACTTCAACTTTAATCAATTGTTCTGCGTAAAGTAATAATAACCACTTGTGCACAGCAGCCCATTCTGGTGACTCCACATCTCTCAGCAGGCTAATATTTGCAGTTTGTGAGTCAGCATCCCTTTCAAGGTCAACAAGGCAGCCACGCTTTATACGAAGGGAGTGTAATAAAGGCCTATTCTGGCAAAGGCACAGTGATTTCCTAACTCGTACTGTTACTGTGTCATGTTGAGACAGGCTCTACTGTGTGACCCACGCTATACGCTTAGTCAGAGCCCAGTCAGCTGGAGCAGGCTGTAGTTGCTCCCCCAGTGCAGCTGGACTCCTACTTCATTTGACACTTATTATATAAAAGACATGGCTTCAGTGCAGTTAATAAAGCCTCAGTGAGATTGTTCTGTGTAATCTCTTCTTCCTGCGCAGTTCAGCTTTTAGGCAAGAAAGGCTTGTTATTTGGACAACAACAAATCAGTATTTAAAGGAAAAACGCTTTAGGACTGTAGATAATATATGTAAGTCTAGTAGCAAATAAGAAGTTCAAGTGAGGGTTGGGTTGTGCAATGAATGGAAATCCAATCCAATTTGGATCGTGGTTTTAGTGGAATTTCAATATCTTTGTGAATTGACAGTAAGGAACGTAACTAACAAAACTGCAGTTCATACAATATCCTTTTCAAAGAACAAGATGCCCGGTCTTTATTAAGGTTTTATTTTACTTCTAAACCCTCTAAAACTTCTGAACACCATCCCAATTCACTATTTTTTCATAATTGTGCTGCCCTGTAATGGATTAAATTACAGTTGAACCGGAAACAAATATTACTGACTCTGCTTTTACATTTTTCATCCCTATTGACAATATAAACCGGTATACAGGGTATATATTTTTTCCTTTTCAGTGTGTTGTATAAATAACTCTCTTGGTCCTCTTTCTTGTGTGCAGATCACTGAGCTGTGCGGAGCCACGCGGCTGGGGCACTTCGGCCGAAGCCAGTTCTACATCGCTCTGAAGCTGATCGCCATCGCACAGTCCGGCCTCCCCCTCAGGGTGGAGAGCCTTAACTCGGGTCAGTGCTGCTCTTTTATCGTGACTGCTCACTATGCAGAGCCACTATAACGCTCATGTATCTGTTTTTGCTTACATCACGAACTGCAGCGCTTTGAATGGCAATGTGTCGGCCCTTGTTTTATCTTGCAATGATGAAAACAATATACATTCTCTGGATAGTTTGATACACTGTTGTTTGACTCGTGAGTTCTGTGAGTTACAGTTGGTTTCAGTTCCCCAAAAGCAGCAGCCAGGCCCTTGTATCCTTGTGCGTCTGTTGTTAAGTAAATACTGCGTAAAGCCTAAAGACATAACTGTCATATGCTAAGCATTGTTTGTTTGTAATCACTTGCAAAGGTGGCCAGGGCAAAACTTCAGTCACAGAACAATTTCATAATAAAGTGTTACAGGGAAACACTCAGGGTTGTTAGTTCCTCTTGCAATGCACGGCTAGTGAACGTGTCGTCACTCTGTTTGTTTAGTGTCATAGTAGCAACAGCAAAGACGTTAAAAACAACTCCGGTCTCAACTTTCCAAGTGTTTGTTTAAAAAATGTAAGACTTTTTAATCATAGTATTTACATGCCAAAAGTAATTCATGTTTTTAAGAAGTAAAAGGTGTGTTGGGAACAAGTCCAGCTTTCAGTTCACACATGAGGCTTCAGATAATACTTTTTCCAAGTACTGTTTGTACTGTGGGTCAGGTGGACTCATTTAGTTCAGGTGAGCCAACAGAACTGGCTTTTGACTGTATACTATTATATTTCTGTAGTTCTTAGACACTTAAACTAGCTTACGAATCTGACTCAAAGCTCCAACGTTTTTGCTCAATCATGTCTTTGCTTTGTTGTCTCCTTCTATTATTTCAAGTCTGTTTTGTGTATCCTCTCCTGTGTTTACAGTGAAGGACCTCCCACTGCCCCGGTTCGTCGTCGGTAAGAACGAGGCCGAGGCGAGACACGCCGCTCTGTACCAGGACAGCGACAACCAGGGCCTGTACCCCGCCTCCGCCACGTCTGTAATACCCCGACCTCCAGGCAGGGGGGTCCAAAACAAGAAAGGACCGCCCACCTCCACCTCACTACCCGTACACGAAGTCATCCAGCCGCACGGCCCCCCCGTAGACACGCAGGTATATTTAGAAACATGCGTGAGAAGTACGGATAAAAATAGGTTTCAAATGAGCTAAGATGACATTGTTTTAATTAGTTTTGATAAGCCAAGTCATAAGCGATTATCGTCATTCTCTTAAGAGCACTGGGATGCGACAGTTACTAAAAATATGCTCTGGTAATAATAGTGCCTTTTAAAACCTTTTATTTATAAACCTATGTCTCGATTTTGATGCTTTTTTCATTGATGGACATTTCTTTTTTTTGCATTCTGTCAACTCGACTAAAATGCACAATAAATAAAGATGTAAGAATGTGGAGTCTGTTTAAGTAAAGCTAAATAATGCATTTTCACTATATTATATTTGATCTTTTCACTCGTACTTTTCCTGGTTTGTTTTATGTGTCTGTTGGTCCTGGGTGCTTGGAATGATAAAGCAGCGTAATATGACAGTTCTTCTGTTTTGTGTATATTTTTAGCCAGAAGCCACATCCCCAGTGGTGTCCCCTCACCAGTCCCCCCCCACCTCCCCTCTGTCCTGGAGGAAACACAAGCGGCAGCACAGCGGAGGCAACGTGGACAGACAGCAGTCGGTGCTGGCAGCCGGAGCCGTGTGGACACAGTTCCGAGAGCCACAGCCGGGTAATGGGAACTATTTGAACTGGCGTCTTCTCTCCGCCCGTTCCACATCGTAACGGAATCCCCTCTGTAACTGTGTTCCAGTGGCAGTCACAGGGCCCGTCCCTGGAGATGGCATGTGGTCGTCCCACTCCCCCCCACTTCCGAGTCAGGAGAGCTGGGTCAGTTTTACCGCAGACACGCCCCCCTCCAGCACTATCCCGGCCATACACCCCTCATCAGTCCAGGTACGGCCATAACAATATGCACCGTCCTCCTCCTAATGCTAAACGGGAGTAAACAAGACCAGACTCCAGTACATTGTCACCATTAAAATAATTTGAGCTCAGGTCACAGTACAATAAATATCATTGTTATTTTGAATTGGGTGTCTGGCAGAGGCCGTCTCTCTGGTTTCATAGTGTCAAATTTCCAAAACACAGGGGACCAGCGGTTATGCAACAGTCTGAGATGCCCAACAGCTGCCAGTCACATGATGCACAGAATGGTCTTGATTGTAACCCAAATGGAATCACACATTTTGATATATTTAGCACATCATTTGAAAGCGTTATCCATCTGTTAGGATTGTTTATTTTAGTTTGTTCTTTCGTTAGACTCAGATCACATTATATCTCTGCATTTAAAGCACACGTTACTTCATCGATATATATTTTATCCAGAATCTTTTCATTGACATTTCTCCCTCATGTTTGTGCTTCAGGAAAGCACAACGATACGCACCGTGGCCTCAGCAGCAACGACCAATGAAATCCAGCGGCAGTCGAGCGCCTACGACGATCCCTGGAAGATCACAGAGGAGCAGAGACAGTATTATATCAACCAGTTCAAAAGCATTCAGCCGGACCTCACGGGATTCATACCAGGTTACTAAATACACATTTGTTTTTTTTCTGCGAAGCACAATGAAGCGTTAATGTTGATTTAAATGTTATTTTTGTCTTTCTGTGCTTAGGTTCGGCCGCGAAAGAGTTTTTCACCAAATCTAAACTACCCATTTTAGAGTTGTCACACATTTGGTGAGTCATGGCTTAGTAAAGGGCGAAACGCAGCAGGAGTAGTTTTCTTTTAAAGACATAGCATTGAGTGGGTAGCTCTGATTCCTGGGCTGAGCTCAACAATTATTCTTAAGTGCCGTCCCTGGACCCAACACGGTTCAAAACTTGATATTTAAGATGTTTTTCTCTCTCTCTCTCTTCAATACCTGTTTTTGACACAATTACTTCAGCCGTCAGTCTGATATACCCCGCTACTTGACCCTTTTATATCGCATCCGAGAGAAGTACTCAAGTTTCAATAGGAACAGTAAAGTGAAATTAAATGGCCGCTTATACATTTTGAATGAGCTGCCTGTAGCTTCATAGTATCTCCG
This sequence comes from Gobius niger, assembly GCF_951799975.1. NCBI lineage: Eukaryota > Metazoa > Chordata > Actinopteri > Gobiiformes > Gobiidae > Gobius > Gobius niger. The sequence goes on along the minus strand of NC_136866.1, from coordinate 13,091,309 downwards.
GTGCGTGTTTCCAGGGAGCTGTCAGACTTTGATAAAGACGGAGCGCTGACCTTGGATGAGTTCTGCGCGGCCTTCCACCTCGTCGTGGCCAGAAAGAACGGATACGACCTCCCAGAAAAGCTTCCCGAGAGCTTGATGCCAAAGCTGATCGACCTGGATGACTCAGCAGGTAAAAGCAAGAAAAACCTCTGTCCCCGACATGCCCCACTGCACCAGCAAAACCAGCAAGTTTAGTTGCACTGCGGGGTGACGTTTAAGTAAGATTTCAGCTGACGTACCATTCTTGTTGGCAGATATTTTTTCAGTATTCGTTTTGCCAGTTCAAAGCCTGAATAAATATATTGAGTGGTGTTGGATGCATATAGTAGAGGCTGTACCTTTCTGTATCATGGGGGATGAACACCAACCTGAGATTTCCAATTATACCTACTCATTTTGATCCCTTCATTTATTCCTTTCTGTAACCACAACCTGTAATCTTGTTCACAGAGGTCCCAGAGGCAACTGCAGATGTCGGATACTCCGCCTCTCCAGTGGAGGTGACCCCCAGCAAGTCCCCATCGATGCCTTCGCTCAACCAGGCCTGGCCCGAGATGAACCAGAGCAATGAGGTTCAGACCCACAGAGCATCTCAACAATTCCTCTGCCTTGCCTTTTTTTGCTGTGATTGCAATCCATTTGTCCTAATCAATGGCTGGACTTCTCTCAATATCCGCCCATCTTCATTTTTAACTTCATAATTCAGCTTTTCTATTTCACTGTAATATGACTGGTTTGTCGGCGAGCCCCAAAACTGTCCAAATTTTAGTATCAGTCATTGCACAGATTGTATCATTTATGCAAATCCTCCTGTTGCTACTATAGGGAAAAGAGAATGTTTACTGCACATGCATTTGTTTTAACTGTGCAGTGACCGTGGTATCCGCTGCGATTACTCGGCGGCTGATGATGATGTCACCACGTGTCGGCTTGTACTGATGATGTAATTGTGTAATGTCACCGCCCTGGCTGACTGACATGTTTTCTCTCGCTGTCTGTGTGTCTCCTGCAGCAGTGGGAGACGTTTAGCGAGCGCTCCTCCAGCTCACAAACTCTGACCCAATTTGACTCTAACATTGCACCAGCTGACCCTGTAAGTCCATCACAAAGCATGCATGGTTTTCACTCTGACTGCAAATATATTAACCAGCTCTGAACCACTCCTCTCCTATTTACTCTGCGCATGGCACTTTCAGTATCGTAGACGTGCGTCTCTTTAGACTTGGTTTACACTCAGTTTGGACATAGTTCAGTCCTACTTAGATCTCTTTAGACCTGGTTAATTTCTGATATACATTTAGCCACAGCAGTAACAGCAGATCAATTTGAACCTCCCCATTCACAATAAAACATTTATATTTGATATTATTTTGGTCGTAGTCCGCATACATGGTCAGGAAAGTCACACACAAATGGCTAAAATGCAAACTTTGCAAGGATGTAAAGGGCATATGGCATGTATTCCAACCAGGACAAACTTTTCAACAAAGTCTTAAATTGGACACATCATGCAAAACATTTTTTTTAGCTTTAAACCATGGTGTTCCAAAACATTCCCTCGTCAGAGACGCGCCTACAGTAGGTTTTCACAATGTTATGAGCAATTCTCGGGGAAAGCTGTTAAATTTGAGACCCTACGGTGTCAGTTCTTCGTTCTATACGTCCTGGATACAGCGTCATAGTTAAAACCCTAAACTGTCCTCCTCACTATTAAAGCCCATAATCCAGTATTATATTTATTTTGAGCCATTTGGAAGTGTGTATGTATCACACCGTGCTGAAGCTGTAAACCATGCCGTAAATCAAAGCTGATAGTTTATTAGCTTATTCCCACAGCTGCCAGCAGGGGGAGCTCCAGTCCAAGTCTTCATCAGCTCTAGCTTGTATTTCATTTACTATTTAAATCTTACCAAGACATAATTTAATTTCAAACCAAAAGTACCAATACTGAGGCATCCGCAATAATGTTTTTTGTCTATTCTTAAGCCCCATATGCATGATATGTCCACTTTAAAGATAATTACCATAAAATTGTTTTGTTTTTTGCTGTAAACTTGCCGATGTACGTTACAGATACTGTATGTCAAAGTGTATTCCAAGTTGTAAATGACTGGGTCTTACAATGAAGATGGTCTTACTTTGATAAATCTGTTTTTACCAGGACACAGCCATAGTCCACCCAGTCCCAATCCGGATGACCCCCAGTAAGATCCACATGCAGGAGATGGAGTTGAAACGAACAGGCAGCGGTAAGTCCATTCTGAAACCCGTCGCTGTCTTGGTGTCTTACTCAGATACACCACTGGGCTGCTGAATACTTTGATACCAGCAATAGGGGTCTGTTTTGGACTTTAGACAAAGGCTGCTTATTGGCACCACTCGCATGCACTGTCCTTGCCTTGAACATGTAAGAATGTTATTGTTTCATTTTGTGTGGGTGGTGACGGAGTTCAGATGCTGGAAATGAGGAGCAGGTCAGGCGCGATGCTTCCTGTTACTCGCTGTGGGGTTTTTATGTAATTATATCTGGATGTAATTAACAGTAAAATGCCGGCAGCTGGGATAAGAGCGGGTCAGGGTTCAGTAATGAGAGCCTCTTGACAATAAACATAACACGTGGATCATTTTAGCATACTCGTTTGTCGAAATTAGGCTTCTTTCAGTTCATCACATATTATTAACTTAAAAATCAACTGACTCTTCAGATCACAACCATCCGACCAGTCCACTGCTGGCCAAACCTCCAGAACTGAACGAAGAAACCAAGCTAACTGCCTCTATGAAGTTTGTAGCTGCCAACGCCGTGGGTGAGTTAAAATGACTTTCCTGAAAAGTTTTGACACCAAGCAATTCAGACAATATTGCTCTGAAGGTCTCTGCTTTAACATACCAGGATAGTTTGACATTTTCCCTCTTGTTAAAGGTGATGGTTACAGCAGCTCTGATTCGTTTACGTCAGACCAGGAGCCAATCACAAGACAAAGGTGGGTGGACTTTTCCATCACTAAAATATTAGGAGACACGAGGAGAGAGTAGATTTGGGAAAAGTTTATAGTCTATCAATCCAACCACCAAATCATAGCCTTAAACCTTTAAATCCTTGTGTGCAGGTCTCAATCTGGCAACTCGCCTGAAGCCCTGAAGGTTGTGGCCCCTCCCCCTCCGCCGCCCCGGCCTCACGCCTCTCACTCGCGCTCCTCTTCCCTGGACATGAACCGCACTTTCGCCGCTGCCTCGGCCCCGGGACAGCCGCAGCAGAACAATGCAATAGCTTTCCCTCCCGCCGTGCCTCCAAGACCCCTGCCCACACAGGTATGACCACCTCGTATGTAGTAGTATGACTCCTAGCGACATCCAGGAGTGTCACAAGTAGTGTACATTTTAAGTAAAGAAGTAACCGGCCTTCTCTTCAGTCTTCAGCCCCACACACTGGTCACCGCGGAGAGGCAGACCCCGGAGGTGCTGTCCTCTCCACGTCCCCTCAGCAGATCCCACAGCAGCCCAACTTCGCCGACTTCAGCCAGTTTCAGGCCTTCGCTGCCTCCGAACAGCCGACAAGTTTACCCGAGGTGGACAAGCACGCCGAGCCCGGACCGGTGAGTGTTTCGCCTTCAGCCCCTTTCAACTTGCACTCCCACTTTTTGTCCTGCGTGGCAGAAGTAGACCGTATTTGCTTGGCTCTTTTGGAACCAGGGGAAGAAAGTACTAAAGCTTCCGACTCAGAGGTGAAAAGCTTGTAAGCCTAGGCCTATTTCTACCCCTGAGCTGCAGATTGTCTTGCACTTTTGGTGTCTTTCTGAAGCATATTGTAAATTGCATTGCTTGCGCTGTCGTGTCTGCAGGTGGATAAAACGTCAGAAGGCGCCGGTCCATTGAGAACGGTCAAAAGTGATGGTCCTGCTGATGAGAGAACCGTAGCCACTGTGAACTCTGTAAGGCTTTTACATAGATTTACATAGATTTTCTGCATAATAACGGATTACTTCCCTAGATCTCCCTGGTGTGATGCATATTATTTTTTCCAGGCCAAAGGTGCGACCGGTCCCTTTGCTCCTCCCCCTAAACCGGTGCGTCGGAGGTTAAAGTCTGAAGACGAGCTCAGACCAGAGGACGAGCAGCACGGTCCTCAGAAGTCAAACGTCATAGCTGCGGTGTTAGCCACGCAGCCCTCCATCCCCAGGTAGGACCCTGTAGCCTTCTGTTCCATAAAAACACCCCCAGAATGTTTAAAAAGTGATATAAATTCATTTTTGTGTGTGCTTTCAGGTCTATTGGAAAGGACAAAAAGGCAATCCAAGCATCAATTAGAAGAAATAAGGAGACGAATACAGTTTTGGCGCGGCTCAATAGTGAACTGCAACAACAGCTGAAGGTACAGAGGGAACTCCCAGCAGATTCACGTCTTCTTTAAATGTGTTCCTCTCTTTCACACTGTGTCGTTTCCAGGACTTACTTGAGGAGAGGATATCTCTAGAGGTGCAGTTGGAGCAGCTCAGACCTTTCTCTCATCTTTAACCATCGCGAGGCGGCTCGTCTTTATCCAAAAAAACGAGAACCCCTCGTTGTGATTCCCCCGAAAATTCCGTCCCGTCTGTCCTCCCGGGGCCGTACGATATAGTTCCCCCCTCCCCATTGGAACTCAATCACGCACTTCTCAATCATCAACCCAAAGGACCTGACAGCACAGTTGAACAGTGGACGGTGGGCGTGTTGTTGTGGGGGGGATAAACAAAAACAACAAAAGACTGGCACTTTTTTTTTTCGAAGAGGAGAGAAGATGAACTGGTTACTAAGCTCCTTATGACTGAAGAAAACGGAGGCTACTTAAACAAATCAAAACAATTCACGTTACGTCATCCGGAAGTATAAATGTTCACGCAAGTCGGGCACATTTCTAAGTGTTAATCTCAAGTCAGCCCCATGTTGATGTTACATTTCTGGTTAAGAACTCGACAGGCTGCAAATAACCATGTGATCATCTCATATTAGCACGGCAGCATCTTTCTAGTCTCAGTCCACATTTCCATACTACAAAGTTGACTTGGCAATCCATTTTTCAGCCCACCTCGCGAATGCCTTTTTTGTTTGTTTTTTGGGACGCTCGGACAAAGTGCAGACTGTCCCACGTCCGGAGATCCAGAAGTCGTGACCGAATCTTCTTCACGAAATGCCAAATGACTGAACTTATAGCACTCTCCTCTCTCGCCTCCGTGCGGACTGTGTTTTGCGTTTGACCATTTCTTGTTCTATAAGGTATGGGAAGATTAAAGTATTTCAACCTTTTTTTTTTTTTTTGGTCTTTGAAGGAAGCCAGACCCAACAAGAGGCAGCAAGTGAGCGGTTTTGCTTCAATCTCTCTGTCGAGTGAAGGTTTCATTATTGCCTGGTTGGTGTGTGAAAAGAATTGTGTCGCTGAAACATTACAATGGATGCGTTGCTAATGTCCTCTCCGGCTCTATGCAAAGTACGGCGAGCGCTCCCCCAAACCCCCCCCCCCCCCCCCCGCCCCACCCCAGACCAATCCGCTGGCTCATAGTAGCATCTCTGTGAATTTTTTTGTATCTCAGATCTTCCACTGAACCTCCATTTTTACCGCCAATCTTTTACGAGTCGTCTTGCCTTTTTTTGGTGTTTTTTTTTTTGTTAGTACTGCTGAACTACGTGTTGGCGTCCTGTTTCCGACCAGGAAGTATCTCCAAATCAGTGTTCGCTATCAGGGCAGTTAACCAATAGGCAAGATACGACCCTAATGTAGAGGTTGTAGATGAAGCTTATGCACAGAGAGACCAGTCGATGCAAGAGGGAGGCCTGAATGACTTGACTGCACTTTGAACCTTCCCCTTTCCAAATAACTTTTGTCTTTTGTGTCCTTGTTTTTTACCTTTTTTTTTTTTTTCTTTTACATGTTCTGCCTTTGCTATATTTAAAACACTATACTGTATACTGTCTTACACAACACTGTAATGCAAATCAATTTTAGTTGCTACACGATAGTATTTTAAATCTATTGTATATTGCGATATTCATGTTTTTGCAGCATTTTACTAAACCATTTCAAATATGTATTAGTATGTTCCATTGAATTTAAACAAAAATGATTACCAATTTAAAAACTGAGGCTACAATTCATGACCAAAGCTGAACTTTTGCTCATGTAATTTGTTTTCGTACATTTCAGTCAGCAGAAAGACCTCAGTGAATTTGCAATTTACTGTGGTTTCTTGGGATAGTACTGCGATAACCGTAATTTGGCAATATATATTGTGTAGCCTCAGTTCAAAGCTTACAGTTCACATGACACTTTTTTCAATACGCTTGTAATTACTTGGTGTAGGGCTGTGTGGTTGGACAGCTACCGTAGACTGTAAAACTAAGAATGGAGTTGTGGCGAAATTCTTCTTGAAGCTGTAAGGAAATGGCGGCTGGCTCCGGAAGTTCCTGGCTCCTGCTGACTTTCCACTGAAACCCTTCTGCCCCTCTTTAAGTCATTATTGAGCAAAGGCTCAAATTCAATGTGCAACGTCTTAATTTTATCCTTGCACTATTTTTATTTTTGCCGCATGCTAAATATAGGAGCTGGCTCCAAAAACCCAGCCCAAATTGCTAGCATGAACAAGCTTCAGCTAGCTCACGCTGAACGCTATGGGCCATACTTATTATACAGTCTATGATGGCTATCTACGTTATCTCATCACCTTTTTAACCCTGTTTTGTCCCTAGCTTCCTCAAAGAAGTATCTTCAAAGCCTTACTATTCCCCAATAAAACTGGCGTTCAGGCCCCCTCTGTATGTTCGACTGCTCTCTTTAGACAGATCAAGACTCGCCTTCTGTTCTCTCTGCTGTTTGAGGGTGTATTCTGTGTGCGTATGTTGAGTTTGTGTGCGTTCAATTGTCAGGCCTGGAGCAACGAAAACAGAAAATCCCTTTGAAAATATTACGGATTTCTGTTTGCAAGCACATCCCAATCCGAACCCTACAAGGCAATCCAGGCAGGCAAAGGCAATCAGTCCTGGCCAAAAGGAGCTTCAATGGGGTTTTGACCGGAGAGTGGACCCAGGTCTGTGGTGTACATTGTAAAAATGGAAACACACTTTTTTTTTTTTTTTTTTGGACCGTGTAAATTTGCATTAATTGCTGACTAACGGCGAAAGATGAATATTCTATTTAATTGCTCCTCTGTTCCGCTGTGGGATCTAGATGTTAAAACTGCATGGATGTACTGTATCTCTGCAGAGTCAACTAGCAGCTGTGTGATTTTTACACAAAAATAAAAACGGCACAATATTTTACACTTGGACTCATTTTTCAGTATTTGTAAAAGAATGCTAAACTGAACTGCTATTTGAATAACTTACTTTCTTCATATTATAGTATTTATTACTGGCAGTATGACAGTTTACAGTTGACCAAAGAGAGCTTAAGAGAAGCTTAAATTATACCGTATAATTAAAGGGATATTTCAGGATTTTTGACATAGCCTCATTTCCTAGTTATTCAGAGTGTTGTTGATTTCTGAAGGTATATATATATATATATATATATTATTCATGCAGTCTTTATATTTGAAGAGTTTAGTGGCGCTTGGCTAGTACAAGGCTAGCACATGTCTATGGTAACTAGTAGCTTAAAAACAGTCTGACCCAAGCAAAGTGCACCTGAGGCAAATCACTTATAACACATGACTACCCATATAAATGTCTGTGTCGACTGAATCATTTTTAAAATATAACCAATTTGCATTTAAAAGAACTTCTATTTGAGCAGCATCAGCCTCCTGGTTGTAAGCTAGGCAGCGGTGGAGTGATCTGCTCAGTTACCGGATCTACAGTAGTTTGTTTACCTACGTGGAATTCACAAAGGAGCTTTCTACAAATCAGATATGGCAACGTTTGGAGGACTACCTGATGATTTTAAAGAGGTTTTTTAATGCAGGCTACTAGTTACCATAGACATGCGCTAGCCTAGCACTAGCCCAGCACCACAACTCTTAAAACAAATACCTCCAGAAATCAACAACACTCTGGATAACTAGGAAATGAGGCCCTATGTCAAAAATCCTGAATCCTGTCCAGGTTAAATTTAACTCATGATTAATCCCCTCAAAAATGCTTTAATCATGGATCAATGACAAATGAGCTTTACTGCAAAAAAACAACGTGTCACTAGGGGGGAAAGAAAAGAAGGAAAAATGTCTCCCATACCTTTAATGTTCTCTTTGTATTGCTGTGTTTTAATGACCAGATCTAATTTAGTTCCATAAAACTATGAAGTCACTCATAATTGATCAAATCCTTGTGACTGTTACCTAAATGTCTTTGAACGCAACCCCCGCCCCTCCCACCCCCTTTTCGTTTGTGCTGGCTCGTGGATTACAGTTAATGATCATATTGCAATGCAGTAGCAGACTGCTGCACGAGAGGGCAGCATGACCCTGTTTGAGAACATGCAGCCTTTTGCCCTCTTCCAACTCTCAGACCTGAAGGAATGTTCTGTATGGTGGGATGATTGCCTCATTGTGGGATTGGTCAATATGAATTCTTAACCTCATAGAAGTTATGAGACAACATCTGACCCATTTTGTCATTTGAATGTATCATAATATGAAGAGGCGGGTAGTACTCGAAATTGTACTTTTTAGAGTAGTTTTATTATACGGTATATTTTATTCTACTGAGTAAAGTCATTATGAAGTGTCTGTACTCTTACTTGAGTACACATAATTGAGTAACTTTTCCCACTGTGTGCAAATATTGTGGCAAACGATTCATTTTTTGTGATTTTTCTTGGTAAATATCACGATTTCCGCATGATTTTATGTTTTGTTTCACACAATTTACGGCGTCATTGAAAATAAAGACTTTTTCGCTCAGTTACTCACAATACCCAAGTAACATCTCCGAGTACTTTTTTACTTTTACTTGAGTAAATATTTGGGCCACTACTTTTTACTTGTATAGCTTTTATTATTTCAAAGTAACGTTATTGTTACTTGAGTATATATTTTGGCTTCTCTACCCACCTCTGATAATATGCTGTATTTACAAGTCGAAGGTTTAAAGCCGCATTATGCAACTTTTTATGCGGAAAAAAAAAGGTGATATTTGTGATTATTTGACCTTGTAGTGACCCAGCGGCTGTAGGAGTGGTCAAGCTGGCGCACCAGAATCTTTTTTTTTTTTTTAAGGTTTTCTAGTGAGAGGCTCGGTCAGCGGTGAAAACCTTCCAAACAATTGTTCCTCGAGCGGAAAGTAAAGGCGTCATGGTGACAACCCATACAGCAGCTGGGGTCACTACAAGGTAAAATACGCACAAATATCAACTTTTTTTTTCCACATAAAAAGTAACATAATGCTCCTTTAAGTGACTTCATTTTTAAATTACTGTGTCACAAATATTGCAACCTCTCATTTATGTGTTTCTATTCTCATAATCCTGGTTAAACAACCTCAGTAATGACAGTTTGGCTCAGTGTTGAGTTCACATTTTTCACCCCCAGATGGCGCTTGTATCACACACACCTTGAGATATAATCTGCAGCTTTCTGTCCTTTTTTCAATCTAAATATCTGATGAGGGATTATTAATGACGGGTCGATTGTCCCATTGCAAGACTTTATAACGGAGTGTAATGAATGAATCAGTGCAGTATTATTTAAACCTGTGGGAGTTTTTCTTGATCTGTTTTCTGGGGTCCTGTTTTATGAAACTAATAATAGGTCATCACATTTTCCCATTGTGTTGTGGGTGAGAGTTGGACCACACACAGATTCAAATTCCTTCTTCATCACGGTTTGAAATGTGGAAAAGTCTGGGCCTTTAACTTCTAAATCTTGAGTCCAATCGTGTAAACGTTGATGGACAGAGCGCGTGACGTGAGCCTCTATTGTGTAAATGAGTTGAAGGAGGAAGTGACCTGCGTACCTGTAATTATTCCCAGTTCAGCCCTAATGCTCTCCGGTAATGTCTGCTCATCTGGACCCACACACTCATCTGCAAATTCACTCACGTTACAACAATACTCACAATAGGAACAAAAATCCACAACCCAGGAAATGGATAACGGATGACTCTGAATCACAATCACTTTTCTTTTTCTTTTCTTTTCTTTTTTTTTCCATAAATAATCATAAAATGCAATACAAATATTTACATTGTACAATCATTACAATAATATAACAGGCTTCTTTGTATTTAGTAATAAATTAATAAAGTCACAACCTTTGCCTGTAATGGACACTATGACACTTTCTATCACACAAAGGGTAGAAAATTGCTATGGCATCGATCCTCATTTTTCATCACTTTGGACCCAAAAACGGCTCAGTACTGGGTGTATGGTACAATTGGTCTTTTAAAGTGATAGTCTGGAAGTCAAAATGTTTTACAAATGTTATAAAATGTACAAAATCAACCACCTGGTCTTGCATTTTGATGTAAAGTAAGTAATATATATGTTATTTTTTGCAAAGTCCCTCCTTCCCGGATCTCAGCGACTAATCAGATTCTAAAGTATCCTCCCGTGTCGACCAATGAGACGAGCTTTTCCAGTGAACCAGCCTGCCAGGTCCAATCAGGACAGGAGGGGGAGGAGCTTGATTTTTGCAAACTAAAAAGGGCTTTGTGGTTAAAGACGGGAGGAATTTGATTGCTAACTTTTAAATTTGCTCAATCTCTCCTCTCTCTGCAAACTTACAGACTATCACTTTAACAGTCAATATGCAGATCCATTTATCTGTTTGCTGCTGGACTCTCACAACTTCATGGGAGTTTATTCCTGCTCTTCTTGTCCGTGCTCCCTAAAACATCACAAAACGATGTTCTTCCTGAACTGTTTGTCCACGCTGACACGATGCAACTCATGGAGCCTGGTCACCGAGGAGAAGCTCACAGTCAGGGGGTCTTTGGAACCTCGCTTCAGTCTTCTCCCACACACCTCCCGCGCCCTCTTTCTGAAGTCCCTCCCCACTAACACCAGCAGAAGCGGGTTGATGGCGCTGTTGCTATAAGCCAGGTACGTGGACAGCTGTAGCCCCACGTCCAAAACGTGCCCCCACAGGCATCCCGGCGTCAGCCCGAAGTAATCCAGCGTATCCAGGAAGAGAAGGAGCTGGTGTGGAGTCCAACAGATCAGAAAGACAACCATCACAGCCAAGACGAGATACGTGGCTTTCCTCTCCGCTCTGAAACCGGCCAGTCCAAGCGTCCCCCCATCCTTCAGAGAAACCACGATGTGACCGGTGCAGTAGGCCATCAGCAGCACGGGCAACACGAAAGAAAAGATGTTCCTGGCGATGTTGTGGTGCACCTTCCACTCTGGATGAGGATAAACCAGGATGCACGCTCGGACACCCGGGTCTTCAACGTAGCTGACGGTGCGGAAGAGCAGGATGGGTAAGCTAAACATAAACCCAAGTATCCAAATGATGAGACAGAAGCGTTTGGCACAGGAGCGTCTCCGGAACGGGCTGGGGCTCATGGGCTTCACCAGAGCCAGGTATCTGTCCAGGCTGATCAGGGTGAGGAAGAGGATGCTGCAGACGTAGTTCATGGAGATGGCCACGTTGACGAGTTTGCAGAGGAGTTCCCCAAAGTCCCACCTGTGCCCGTTGGAGATGGTGAAGGCCCAGAAGGGAAGGCAGGACATGAGCACCAAGTCTGCGGCGGCCAAGCTCCCGAGGTAGATGTCGGCCACGCTGCAGGGCTTCCTCTGGAGGCAGAAGACCAGGAGCACCAGAGCGTTCCCCAGCAGCCCGACGGCGGTGAGGAGGCCCATGAAGGAGGGCTGCAGCCAGGACAGCCACAGCCAGGCCGTGGAGTAGATCTCACAAGTGTCCATGTCAGGGACTTGAGGTAGGGACGCATTCACAGACATGGGGATCTGTCAGAAACAAAGTCACGGTTAATAGTTTGGCACTGGAGTCTGTGTGTGTGTTGAGCTCTCCTTGGGTCTCTTAAGATTTTTTAAGGCGCACACAGGTTTCCATCATCAGCCTGAAAACATGCACAACAGGCTAAATCCTGATCAAAGGCCAAACCGCCTTTGCTCTGCCCGATCCCGTCAGACCTGGAAGCTAAGCAGGGAAGGGCCTGGCAGGACTGGGATGGGAGACCGTTTGGGAACACCAGGAAGCTTCGCGAATGTAGTGAGTGGTTGGTGGTGGTCGGAGGAGCCGATGGCGCAGACTGGTTGCCTCGCTTCCGTCAGTCTACCCCAGGGCAACTGTGGCTACAATAGTAGCCTACCACCACCAAGTATGGAGTGAACAAATTGTGTAATGTAAAGCGTCTTTGAGTGTCCAGAAAAGTGCTATATAAAACCAATGCATTATTATTATTATTATAGATCTGAAGATTGGTTCCCGGGCACTACAGTCACATTAACTGTTTAATGTAAGTCTATTAAATGCGATTTTATGATGAGGACCCCAAGACCGGCCGTTGTCAAAGTAATGGCTAATAGAATTGAAACAAAGAAAGAAACAACACCTGTAGTACAAATTTAGCCACTTTTGGAGGCCCCAAACTGTTGCATAGTCAGTTTAGAGGAATGGAAAAAATTCTTTGAAAGCAAAATCATACAAACTGTATTTCCCAATTAGCATTAAAAAGTGTTATTTCCTTTTGCAGGCATGTTTGACGTAGTAATCCCATGGAGGCAATGACCAGGGAAATATTTGTGGATTTTTCTTTGGACATGGTTAAAGGTGAATTATGCAACTTTTTATGTGAAAAAAAAGTTGATATTTGTGCAGTGACCCAGTTGCTGTACGGGTGGTCAGCATGGAGCCTTTACTTTCGATTACGGTGGTCTCTACAACTCTTCAAGATGAATTGTTTTCTGGTGAGAGGGCAGTGAAAATCTTCAACAATGGATCCTGGAGCGTCCTAGAGACCACTGTGACGGAACGTAAAAAGTTGCGTAATGCACCTTTAACCATTTCCCTTTTCCTAACCTTATTTTGTGTCATCAAATCTCAACTTTTCACTGCAGACCGTCCCTCCCGAGCAGACTATCTAACAACATGTTGACCTCATATCTAGCTCACACGCCAAGGTCAAATATTTACGATCTTACATACCCTACCTTTCAGTGCTCTACAAAAACTCCAATATTAAATTCTCACCTTATCTCCGGAGACGTGCTCCCATCCAGACAGAGAAAGAGCGTGTTGAGTGGTCGACTCCTGGTTCTGTTCAGACTCATATATATGCAGACTCATGACGTCACGCCTCCGTGTCCCGCTCCTTTGGCCCCCACACACCTCCCTGTTCATGTGGAGACTATTCCCTCTGCCCTGACTCACCACTGACTCCACCCGGGATCTGATAAGAACATCATTTAGTTCAAGTTCTGTAAAGCAGTTTTATGTTTTAAGGAATCTTGGTTACTTTAGACTTTCAACTATTTGGAAAATCCAAAGGGAGTGCGCTTTTTGCCGTATTCGAGGGGGGGGAGGTTCATGCTCATCTCTGGTTGTGCCGCTCCTTCAGGCATGTTCTTGCAAATTAAATCACCTGTGAACAGAACACAAACCAAGCCATAATATTACATTAGAAGGACGTGGGGTGCTTTGGGCCTGGGGTCGTTTGATGCTGTATATTACGTTTTCCTTGGATTGCCAAAGCAAATCTTCGCCTGGATGCCTCTCCTTTCCTAACTGCTTTTTCGATCGCTCTTATTTACACCACATTTTCAAAACATTCAAAAATTGCCCCAGCTTATTTTGTCGCTGTGGATACGTCTGTGTAAGCACTCCAGTCCAGAAAACGTCTTTAATCATGGATGTTGTCGTTAACTTTAACAGGTTTATACTTTTCAGTGCTGAGAATAGATTCACAGACACATTCTTATTATTTGAGTGGATATTGTGAGGAATGTGTTTTTCTTTGCAGTACCCACACAAGCTTTCGGGAACCGTGCACTGTTAATGGTAAAAAAATGACAAACACTGTTTTACTCACTGGCCAGTGTCTCATCCAAAAGCTGCAATCCAATTACAGACTTTGTAAGCCATAAGTGAGTAAAGATTGTGTACAGTGGACATCGGACGGCCATGTGTGAAACTGAACCTTGATGACAGAGTTAGTCCCAAAAATAATACCAAAAGATCAACATAAGGAGGAGTTTAACATTCCAAAAAACTGTCCATCATCACATATGTTTTATTGGAATGATACTTCGAAAAGTAATTCCTTCTTGGAAACGCAGAGGCCGAGCACAGGTTTTGCTCTTGCATCTTGATCTGCGACACCTTCGTTTCGTCCTCCGTCTCTCGTGGATAGACGGCACCAAAGTGTCTCAGAGCTGTATTTGACCTGGGCCCTTTTGATGTGGGGGGTGTAGTCATTTTCTTCAACTTAATTCCTCCATTGTTTATATAGACTGCATTTTAAAAAAAGTCTTTAACCTGTTAAGGACCACCTATTTTGATGTACTCTCGCCTGGCTAAATTAAAAAGTAACCTCTCCATATTAAAATGACTGTTAAAACAACATACTTTGTCCAAATTGCTTATGTGAACCATCATAGGAATCAGGACAAGCAGTAGCTTCTTTGTACATTTAGAAGGACATTGTGACAAAAACATGTAAAAAGGTTCTTTAGTTATAAAATTAATAAAAATATAGCTTTTTTATATATTGAAAATTACACATAAACTGAAATGTCTTTCCTGAAAATATACTTCATAGCACACACTCCAAATTGAGTACAGTGTTAACCTTACTGGTAGTCAGCATGTGTGTAAAATTTCAGAAGTCTAGGTCCAAGTATGTTGGATTTGTAAACTTTTCAATTTTTTTGTGCTATATCTTGTTAGCATTGTGCACAAACCTCTCCAAAGTGCCAAATGTTATAAAAGCATATTTTCACAAATTTGTCAAACAAAGTGCAGCAGTAACAACTAACCTCCCAAAAATGGACTAAATCAAAGCAAAATGAAGTGGGTCTTTCTTTTCCATATTTATCTCAGTGCACAAAGGTGCGTCAGTCACACCCTTCCCCCGAAACAAAATGGCCGCCTTGTTCACTCAGAAAAGAGCCCCTTACACGTCTTCATTCACTGTTGATCTGGACTATGGCATATTGTTGGACAGAGACAATGGACCTCTACTCAGATGTACCACTGTCAACTGTGAAATCAATGGCCCTGTGGACATTTTAGACAAGTTTGTGCCTAAATGCTAATGTGGCTAACATGTGGCTAACATGTGCTTCTGGCACCCACTGAGCACTGCCAGCACAAATATCAATGTATTTCTTTGGGAAATGGCTCATGACAGAATAGTCGTTAGGATTAAGGGAACAGAACTGGAATTGCCAAAAAAGTTTGTTTACAAGAAGATTTTCTCATTTGTGGAGTATTTTTAGGTAATTTCTGACCGTGAAAATTGAAAATAATGAGCCAAATTTTCCAAAAAGAGTGTTTTGTTGAAATTGTTGTTGAATTATATTTTACTTGAGTATTTTGGACCCAAAAAAATCAGTCAACCTATGATTGGGCCACACATAATTTAATATGGATAAGAAATGCTTAATTTTAATGCTCGATTTTTTATTTTTCTGTCCTTAATTAATGTTTTGATGTATGTGATGGTGCTCCATGACTGGAATAGATGTTTGGGGAGAATTGCCTGTTTAAAAATCTGTGCCACATGTCTATATTGGTCGAAATATAATTTGATTTGATTTAATTCCTCCATTGTTTATATAGACTGCATTTAAAAAAAAAAAAGTCTTTAAAGGGACTATACAGAGTTTAATTTTTTTTTTTTTATTATGTGTTTTCCACCCCCTTCTTGCTCCAGCAATGTCCTAATGTGTAGAATGAGCTCAGACCTGTTCACCACTAGCCTGGTTTTACCCTCGTGCTCTGAGGGGTGAACTCCTTTGAAACGACTGGATCTGATTTTCGCTAGCGTTTGGTCGTGACGTACGTAATGCGCCCGAGCGAGTGAAGCAGCGATCATAACTCTTGGGGGCATTCCTTGCACATTCCAAGGCTTCAATGTGAATTTCTGGATATTTGATGGCTAGGCTAGCTCACCACAACTGCCTCTAAAATCCTGCACTGTCACTAAGAAAGTTGTTGCTTCGGGTCTGAAGTGCCGTCATGCATGAGCTTAAAATAGAAACTGCAGTTACGCGTAAGACCTGACAATAGTGAGCATAAAAATGTCAGCTTCCATCTAGTCCCTTTAAATAAACTGTGGACCAAATTAGGAGAAGCCTACAGAGCAGGGAGGGGCCCTCAGAAGTGCTGCTATAAACGTGTTCTGTTTTGCACTTTCTACATTTCCTCCTAATTGATTTTAACGACTGAACAAACCTGCTGAAATACATCGGTTACAACAATGATGGATGAATCTCAGGGCCCGGACACCCCTTTAAAACGGTCATCGCTGAAGTTTCCCTTTATCTACCGTCATCTACTGCCATCAGGCCAAAACAGTGGCCAAATCGTTGATTTTAAATGCGCAGCTTTAGAGACTCCTTTGACTTGGTTCTAGTAAAATGTGTGAGACGTCCCGGGCCAGACTATTCAAGCTTTTTCAGAACAACATAATGAATTGTATACAAACATAAACTAGCATTTGAAAGTATTAGCTATTAATGCCTATTTCAATGCCTATTAACTAAAAAATCCTGTGTCCCCAGTGCAGCCCCCTGTTTGCATGTAAAACTAATAATCCTAATAAAATAATAATAATCTTAAGGTTAAAACAGACAAACCACCACAAAATATACAGGACGTAAGTATACCGTTTGTGTGAAGAAATGAACTACACTGTCAAACTAAACCCCAGAATAAGTTGAGATGAATATGAAATGTGAATTGACTGAACCCCTTTTAGGTGGAAGGGGTGTAGGGGGGCCCATCAAAATAGCTTGTACCAAGGGCCCAGAATTTGGTGCTACGCCCCTGGGTAAGGATATTAATTTCATATAAACCCACCTATAGGAGTAGGTTGAAGATGTGGCCACAGTGGCTTGTGGACCTAAATTTATGTTGGAAGCCGAAAAAAATATAATCACCCAGCATTTAGCTAGTTGGCCAATTCTAACGTCAACCTTCCTGTTCACTGCGAGAGATTTCTTGTCAAAGATTGTGGTTATTGTAGTAATGTGAGGTATAAATGTGTCAGTGGGAAAATAAAGGGAATTATCATTAGACTTAGAGCATCAGTTTGGTATTTCACTGTCGGGTCTCAATGCTTCATGACTATGTTCAGCGTCACACTTGCTCGATTTGGTGACTTCCGACTCCAAATGCAGGAGCAGAACAAATCACAGACACTCTGGGTAACATGGAGTCCTGATCCGAGCCAATCCTTCTGTTTAGTCTCTGTCATCACCAGTAACAGCCCGCTATTTGTAGAAACACTGGAGTGTCATTGTCATAACAAGAGGTGCAAGTGTATTTTTCAGACTCTACAAAACTTAAACAGACCCTTTTACTGAACATTTTACAACAACATTTTAAGTTAGGGCGAGCTTTTTTTCTTATACCATACTCTGCCTTTACAATACATTTTCTTTCATTTATATAGAATAAATGCTCACAAAGATACATAGTTCAAGACTATTTTAGTGTTTTATTTTCCAACTCATCAACAGTTAGTTGTGTGCGGTGGTGAAAAAGAACATGCATGACACAAAAAAAACAAGTATGTTACAGTTAGAGGCTTGTCTGAGGGAAGGATATACATTTTGGTATCATGTTTACAATAGTTACAGTTGTTTTGGTCTTTGTCTTTTCAAAACCATCCATTGTTAGAACTCAAGTGAAAGCACTGTAGAAAACACACACAAAAAAAACTTTTACATAGCATAACTGAAAATAAGTTTCTGACACAGCACTTCCACCACAATGCTCATTATTTTCCATCCATCCATCCATTTTCTTTCGCATTATCCGGGGCAGGGTCACGGAGGCAGAACTCTGAGGAAAAGCCAGGACCTCCTGATCCACGCACACCTCCTCCAGCTGTTCTGGGGGGACCTCGAGGCGACACCAGGCTGGCTGAGAGAAGACATCGTCCCACCAGCATGTCCTGGGTCTTCCATGAGGCCTCCTCCCAATCGGACATGGCTGGAGCACTTCCTGAGGGAGGCGACCAGGAGGCATCCGGAACAGATGCCCTAGCCACCTCAGCTGGATCCTTTAGACAAGAAGGAGCAGCAACTCTACTCCGAGCTCCTCCTGGGTAACTGAGCTCCTCACCCGATCTCGAAGGGCCACCCTGCGAACTCATTTCAGCCGCCTGTATCCGTGATCTTCTCCTGTCGGTCATTACCCCCTCAGTATTTTCAGAATGCCAAATAGTTCAAAAGAATAGTGCAATTGGTTGGATTGAGAGGATAAGAGTTGCAAAGTGACAAACACCTGATATTAATAGACACCAGGGTTGTGAATTTAGTCTTAAAGTGGACAATGGACATATGCAAAATTGATTTCTTAAGCGTACACCATGTATAATTGCATTCCCGCTGTTTCTTCTTCTACAGTGTCAGCGCTTGTCAAAATTGTCAAAACCCACAACTGTCCTCCACTTTATTAAAGCCCATTATCCAACATTATATCGGTTCTGATTCGCTCTGCTCAAAGTGTGTTTATAAGTCCTCACCAGCTTTAGTGCCTGTATTTCATTACTATTTAAAACCTACAGACACAATATCAAAATATAAAACATAAAATGTCAATTCTGAGGCACCCAAAATAATGTTTTTGAGTCTATTTTAAGCCCCATATGCATGATATGTCCTTTTTAAGGAAGGTTTTGCAAAACTTAATTGAAACTACGGCAAGTTTTATACCATAAATCAGGAGTTCTGAACTGTGGTGCTCAAACTCCATCTGGTGGTACTCATGGTTCACTGAAGTTCTATCTGAGTGATTTTTGCTTTGGCCAGTTCTGGTTAGTCCTCATTGTTTTACTGATTTTGCCTCCTTTTACAGTTGGTTAATTCCTGGTTCATGTGGTGTGTGGAGGTGGTACTTTGTGTGCACTGTCATGTCCTCAGAAGGTGAACGCATACACCACCCCCACCACCACGATGTTCGCGATGGTGGCGGTGATGGCGATCCACAGCCAGAGGGCGTCTCTGAGCCTGGAACGTGGCTCCTCCGCTGGGTCCGGGCCGGACAGGGAGGCGGCCGTGTGCACACTGAAGGAGGAGTTGTACAGGGAATGGTCCGTGCTGTAGTCGTCTGTGGGAGAGTCCATGAAGGCACCGGTCATCACTGGGATCTACGGCAAGCACAGCAGAACACTTCAAATCATGGGAAGAACTTTACAATATAGGCTCTGCTATTAGAATTATTATGGTCTTATTTTTCCAAACCAGGGGTGTCTAAACAGAAAGAGCAGCAGGGTTTTGTTAATGCAAATGGAACTAAACTAGAGTGACCAGATGTCCCAGTTTGCCCGGGATAGTTTCCATTTTGAGCCCTCTGTCCCATGTCCCAGTGGATTTCTCAAAAACCATTGATTTTTTTCTCATTTTTACACAATTTTTGTCCCAGGTGTCCCAGTTTTCCATTTTTGACTGGGGTCTTCGTGATTTTGGCCATTTGTGCTTCAATAGCTGCAACTAAGCACAAAGGTATCACTTCACTGCTGATTGTTCCATTAAATTGACATTAGACTCTCACAGACAAACAATTTACCATTTAAGGTGGTGGTGGTGGGGGGGAAGCAAAATTCTCGTTGGCTCTCAGATTTTCATGTGGGAAATTTGGTCACCCTAAACTAAATGATTTTAATTTTCATTGCAATCCAGAAAAAATACTGAGTCTGAGTAAAACTTTTAGTGTAAACAAGCAAACATTTGGGGTCATGTCAGCCCTGACCTTTCCCCTCAGGAGTGGTCAGTAAATTGGCCTCTAGTTTGTGTGTTTAACCAGTTATTTGACTGAAAGTGCGAGAAGAAGCTTCTGAAGATATAAGCCTGCAACCCAGTCCAGTCAACAATATTTAAATCTCTACTGCCATGGAAAGTCCTGTGAAGACTGAGAACCTTCACAAAAATATATTATTGACACATTATAAATCTGTCAAATCATTCTACTTTCTTGTTAAACAAAGTTTTGGAGTACAGCCACTGTTTAAAGACAAAACATTTTTTCTTTAACAGACAGCATATTCTATTCTGTATCCAGAAATCCTGAAGGAGGAAATGCGGGCTCCAAATGCGTATTAAAAACCCTTAATGACCTGTGCTCTGAGATTAATAGGGGTCGGCCTCGTCATTTTTCATGGGTAAAGTAGTGCTTAATAATATATTAATGTGGCCATCCGTCATGTTGGCTGGATTATATTCTTGAAAAATGATAATGATAGTTGCATGACCTCCGCCTATTTAAATGCGCACATCATAATAAATTGAATTAGAGTTTTAGGGATGACCAGTTTACATGAGTCATGCAGTGCGTAAATATACTGTATTAAAATGTCATATGTCACTGCACTAGTACTAAATGGTATGTCTCGCGCTTAAAAGGACACATCCGGCACAATATTCATGGAAAGTACGAGTGTTTTTTTTGTAGCCCACTCATTTTTTGGACAAGCGTTCCTTTAGTACTAGCTCCGTATCTCTGGGTTTCTCTGAGTGAACCCTTAGGGCAGTAGTGCACTCAGCCAGGGCACCATAAGCTGTCTTCTGGTCGCTGCACTCAAATGCACTCTGGTGTTCCTTTCACTGAACATTTATGGCTCGGAGAAATGTACCTTATACATGAAATGAGCCGGATGCCGTCAAACAAAAGTCTCTGGTGGCAGAAATAGACGATCATGATGAACGAAAGCTAAATAATTCAGATGTATTTTTGATAACAACATGAGAAGCATATTATGAGTGCAAGAAATAATAGAAGGGACCCTGTGGATAAATGAATGATTGAGCAGTCTGGGATCTTCCAGGTTTGGAGAGAGAAGAAAGAGAATAAATAAAGGGTTATCAGGGTTATTATTTATCTGACAAACATGACAACAAAAATTAACCCTTTAATCAAGCATATACACATTTTGGCCTGTTGGGGCTTTACTGGATGGGACAGTTCAGAGTGAAAGAGGGGGAAGAGCAGGGAGAACGCTCTTCAACGCTGGGACCGGAACAGTGTCCTGAGTATGTGGCAGCAGCGTTATCCACAACTATGGGCATGTACTTGGGTTTATGTGCATTTATCATGAGCATGTGTGCTGTCAAATGTACTGTAATACCTTCTTTAACCCCATATAGTTCATCTATATTTTGTTTCTTTTAAACTAAACTCCATAGAAGTCACAAACAAGTAAACAAACTCAAATTCAACGCATGTTTACATCAACATTTCGTGTTTTTTCACTGCTCATAAACGTACACTTTCCCAAACATAAAAAAAAGTTTTGGGATTTTATAATTAGAAGGGAATAATTTGACATTATAAGCCAGATTCTGTCAAGTGCATGTGCAGGTGTGTGTGTTTTACCTGCGCTGCCATAAACGACAGGTCCATGTTCTTTTTTGTGTCCTGAAGCTGGACTCTTCAGTGGATCTTGAAACTGAAGCCGAAGGTGCGGCGTTACATTGTCCTCACTCCGAATTCGTCCTTTAAAAACTACTCAGGGCTTGTTCAGCGGACAGTGCGGGGTGCAGGGATGGGGAGGCAGGAGTCTTAAGAGGAGAGACAGAGGGAGGGGAGAACTTCAGTTAGAGTTGAGAATTTCTCAGACCCTGAGGGCTGCTGCACTGTTGTGTGGCCCGTTAGCACCCTCTAGTGTTTAACCAGGAGTAGAATGAAAGAACAGATTCTCTTTTACGCGCCTGCACTGCAACTTATGTACACTTAAGGCCCTATACTTGTTTTTTTTTGTTACCACACAAACAATGGAAGAGAGCATACATCTTCTGAATTGTTAGTTGTGGTTCAAACTCATTCCTAACTTCCCAGATACATTTGTGACCTCCACAAGAATCATCTTCAAAGTGAACACTACCACCACAGAAGGTGACATTCAGAAGTTATTGTTCATGTGAAGGTGCCTTTCTTGTGTACTGCAATATCAGTGGCAGATTAGCTCTGACATTATCTCCATAGCCCTGCGCTGGAATGGGAGTGTTCATGTTTACTGTGGGTGTGCAAACCAGACAGCAGACAGCTCGACATAAGACAGAGTAATCTTTTAATTATCGTTTGGACATCACAGCCTCATTGAGGATTTGCATAAACAGGAGACATCCCACACAGAGATTTGCCTGAAATCATTTGCGAATTACATCCACGAGGGTCAATCACGAGCATAGTCTTCCATTGGGGGGGGGGTTATTCTTCAGTCTTCTTCTGGACCAGCTCTTTGACCCGGGGAGTCAGAGCCACGATCTGGGTGCGGACCTCCCTGGTCTCCTCGTCGGGCTCCTCCTGGTCCCCCTCGTCCTGTTTGCGGCTCACCAGCTGCTTCACCACCAGGCTCTGGTACGACGCCAACAACTGCTGCTGCTCCTGAAACACACAGATACTGTAACATTAATAATCTGCTCCACATGTAACGCCTCGCGCTTAACAGACGGACACTGTTCACAGCCAAGAATGTGAGAACATCTACAAATAATATTCATTAGGGCTTATTATTGCAGGCATGAATGACTGAAGCCTCCACATAAAGAGCTCACGTGCACCCTCTTGTGTGTGTATGCGACGTACTGCGGAGATGCGGCCGGTGAGCGTCCCAATGATCTGGGGCACACAGCGTCCCGGGGCGTGCAGCATGTTCTGGGTTTGGGCCTGGAACAGCAGCACACTGGTGAGGTGCAGGACCAGAGCCGGGTCCTCCGTGTCCCTCAGCTGCTCCAGGAGGGCCTGCCGGTGCATGAATAGTGTCTGTCTGCACATGATACAAACACAAAGCACGACTGTTAAAACATGCACTTCAGAGCTGATGTGACTGGTGAATTTCTCCATTGTGAGAGCAATAAAGTCCCATGTTATCTTAAATATTTAGTCATTCATAAAGCCCTTATAGGACAATGGTTCTCAATGGGTGTACCATTAGGACCCGCTTTCAATGGATCATGACAAGCCTAAAAAGTGACCACTCTGTAAATGTTTTATTATTGAAGTAATGAAGGAGCAAGTATTAACCGATGCTTTACCAATGTGCTACCAATGTGAATAATGTGTACTTATTATCAAATGGGACCAAATCTGGAATTTGAACAAGTGTCAAGTACCTCTCTTTCTTCTTATCGGCCTTCTTCAGCATGAAGCCACACACCTCTGCTGAGCTCTCGATATGCGTCAGGAAATCTTCAATGGACTAAAAATAGGGGACAAAGATGGTGGATATACAATAGATTTATATTTTTAAAAACAGTGGGAGAAGTGATGTTCCGAGTGAGTAAACCCACTGTCAATATACGCAGTTCATATGTACTAACTTGGCCAGGCCTAGGTTTGGGCTAAGAAAATCCCCATTTGTCTTATTACGGTCAAGCTTAAATTTCAATCAATTTTTTACTATATATAATATATAATGCCCAATTAGATAAATATATAGATTTTACTAATTTGACTGAAACAAAAATGAAAGCTTTCCACTGCAGTTCCCTTTGATTCAAAAAGTTCTATTTCCCTCCTCAAACTCCAAACCAGGGGATATTTCTGCTGGTAGACATAACAATTAAAAAGCGCCATGCTGATAATTGATGTCGATCGTTGTTGAGATGACTGTTTTATAAAACAAATGATCAATTGCGCTGCATGGGTAATAAATTAGAATTCAGCTACACACTTTTCCATTGAGAGCATTGTGCAGCTTCATCAGAGGCCCCTTTGTCTCCTCTTGAAGTTTGCCAATAATCTTCAGCCGCACCTGAAAGGGAACAACTGAGACGTTAACCTGGAACCTCCACATGCAATGTCAGCGTTTATTTGTGAATCAGGCCTCCTCTGACCTCACTGGTGATGGAGCTGGGGTTGTCCATAGACATCATCATATCTGCGGCCAGGAAGTTGACCAGAATGTTGGTCACGTCTGCGCACACAGTTCTCAGCACATGTTTGGCGATGTTCACCTGAGTCTCATCTGCGAGAGGAAAAAACATTGTTGCATAGAATCAGAACCCATGCAGACAGCATATTAATGTTTTGTGAGTGTTTTACCTGAGAACAACTTGGTGCCCTTTTCGAACAGCCGGATGTTGTTGTACAGGTTGGAGATCTCCTCCTGGAGGTCCTTCATGCTCTTCTTTTTGCTGGCACCTGTTGTAGAACTACTCGAGGACATGAAGACTGTCCTCAGCACCTCCTGGTAGTTTTTGGTCAGAGGCCTGAGGGATAAATAATAATAATAATAATAATAATACATCAAACTTGTATAGCGCTTTTTTGGACACTCAAAGACGCTTTACATGGGAGATAAAACAAAACAAAAAGAGGGTTTAGGAAAAAGCTAGTTTGAACAGGTGGGTTTTGAGTACCGATTTGAAGGTTGGTAGTGAGTCAGAGGAGGAGGAGCTTGTACTGAATACGATATTGAACGGGGAGCCAGTGGAGCTGTTGGAGGACGGGGGTGATGTGTTCTCTGGACCGGGTGTGGGTGAGGAGGCGGGCAGCAGAGTTCTGGATGTATTGCAGTTTTTGGAGATGAGTGGTGGGAAGTCCGTAGAGAAGGCTACTGCAGTAGTCGAGTCTGGAAGTGATGAATGCGTGGATGAGGATTTCAGCTGTAGACTGGGTAAGGGAGGGGCGGAGGTGGAAGAAGGATGTTTTAGTGATGTTGTTGATGTGTGTTTTGTATGAGAGGGTGGAGTCCATTATGATGCCGAGGTTGCGTACAGAGGGGGAGGGGGTGAAATTGTGACCGTCAATGAGGAGGGTAAAGTTCTGGACAAAGGGGAGGAGAGATTTGGGGCCAGTGATGAGGAGTTCTGTTTTATTGCTGTTGAGTTTGAGAACGTTATTGTCCATCCAGGTTTTGATATCGGAGATGCAGTCAGTGATGGTGGAGAGGATAACCGGGGTGATGGATTTGGTGGAGATGTAGAGGAGTCCATGGTGGCGGATGATCTGACCGAGGGGAAGCATGTAGATGGTGAAGAGGAGGGGGCCGAGCACGGAGCCTTGGGGGACACCGTGGGTGACGGGGGAAGTGTGGGAGTAACAGTTGTTGACAGAGGCGAAGTGATGACGGTTGGAGAGGTATGAGGTGAACCAGAGGAGTGCTGTGCCGGAAATGCCAATTGATTTCAGACGGTGGAGGAGGACAGTATGGTCTATTGTGTCGAATACAGCGGAGAGGTCGAGGAGGAGGAGGATGGATATGGAACCAGAGTCTGCGGCAAGGAGGAGGTCATTTGTGACTTTGAGAAGTGCTGTTTCAGTGCTGGGATGTGAACGGAATCCGGATTGAAATATTTCGAAGAGCTGAGACGAGTGGAGATGTTGGTGGAGTTGGGTGATGACTGCGCGTTCCAGAATTTTTGAAAGTAACGGGAGATTGGAGATGGGTCTGAAATTGTCCAGGTTGTCAGGGTTGAGGCCGGGTTTTTTCAGGAGGGGTGTGATGGAGGCAAGTTTGAGCGGGGATGGGACTGATCCAGAGACAAGGGAAGTGTTGATGATGCTGGTGATGAGTGGGATGAGAGTGGGCATGCAGGTTTTGAGGAGGGGAGATGGGATTGGGTCAAGCTGGCAGTTGGATAGAACCATGACAGAGGACTAACCGGGGGAAAGTAGCAAACGGCAGGAGCAGACCGTTTAAACTTACCGCGCCAGTTGCTCAGCCAGCTCTGAGAGGATCTCTTCAGGACAGTCTGCGAGGCGCTGCTCCAACACTGTTATGATCTCGTCCTCTGCCATGAAAGGGACTTCGGTTTGTTTGTTGCGATCTGAAAAAAGACAAAATAGGCTACAGTCAACTACAAATTCAACAAATTATATTTTTTTAAAATCTGCTAGACGGCTTTTTCATTTATTTGTGTTGTTAAATTATCTACACTATTCAGCCAGTTTATTCAATGCTCAGACTGTCAAGCAAAACAGTAGTAATGTGCACATACTCTGTTGAGAAGATCCCGTTTCCTCATCGCTGTCCTCATCTTTCCTCCCTTTCTTTTTGGTTTTACGAATGCGGATCTCTCTGGCATTTCCGCCGCCGCCCGCTTTCACGCTGCCACTGCCCTCTGGAACACAGCAAAATTCAAAGCTTATCATTGCCTCGCAGACAGACACAAACAGACAAAATGTATAGAGCATTGGCGAACCTGTTGCCTTTTTCTTGCGATCCGCTTCCCTTCTCTCCTTTTTGGATGAGGTGGAGCTCTCCGTCAGCATGGATGCCTGCTTTATGTCATCCTCGGTAATCAGAAAGACCGGATTGTTCTTGATTTCCTATGGGTTTTAGAACAAATAAAAAGCACATTTCCAGGCTTTTCATTTCATTTTAATTGTAGAGCAATTTGTACACAAACCAAAACATGCAAAATAGGGATGTACCTTGAGAGCCTTTTTCTGCATGTCGTCGTCAAACAGAGAGAGGCAGCTGCTGAGGAACTTCTCGCTGACCACCACAGTTTCACCCAGAACTCGAGCCGTAGACTGAGCGTTGATGTTCCGCATGGCCTGACTGATCAGAATCCCCACGTCCTCCACAGACAGGCAGCTCGGGAGAATGGGCTGGACACACAAAAACAGAAATGAGGAAGGTTTACGTTAACAAGTCTGCTGGCTTGAGAAAGAGACGAAAGTCAGTATTTGCCATCAATAATCGTTATAGTTAATGTCAATGAGGAAATACAAATGAGCATCTCCGAAGTGTCCAATGTGAGTCTAGAAACGGACCTGGATATCTGTCCATGAGGCCGAGCTCACTGCCTCCTCCACAGACGCCTCCACCTGGTCCACCAGACCCTGCCCCACACAGGCCGCTCGCAGGAACAACAGTTTACTGGACTTGTACCGCTTCTTTATGTAGCTGCTGGGGTCAGGGATGCCCAGTCGCACCAATGAGTCAAACTCTGAAGCAGAGAAAAGTTTTTTAGAAAGCAGGACAGAGGGGGAAAAGTCTATAGGGAAACAAATATTAATGTCTCTGGTACTGTATAGCACCCTGCTTCAATCAAGTTTTTTGTGAGTTCAAAATTATCCAAATGTTTGCGTTTGTATCAAGTACGACGGGGTCTGTAGGGACAGGACTTCTCTGGAAATCCAATTCTGAACCGCAGTGAAACTTCTTGGACAAAAATACATAATGGAAATGACACATAATGAAGCTAAATAACTTGCTGAATAAAGCAGGGTACTGAATTGTAACCAGGCAAGTGAATTAAATTGGCGTTTTGTTTTGTCTGAGCCACAACCAAAGCCGCTAAATCCTCTTAACCGTACCTAAGTATCCGTTCTGCTGGAGGAAAGAGTCCACCCAGGCGTTCTGTGTTCTGGCATAAATATCCGGGATATAAACAGCTTTGTCCTGTCTGCCTCCAACGACCGCTCCTTTCAGACGTCCAGTATTTACCAACTCCTCCAGGACAGCTGGTGAAGACAGCGCTGCCATGTTAGAAAACTCAATACTCCAGACAAACTGTCAACATGCCCAGTCACTGGGCCTTTCTTACAGTAGAGGAGATGCTCCTGGAATCCAAATGCCCCAATCATGCTGCTGACAGGTGTGGGCCTGCACAAAACATCAAACGGAGCTACTTTCAGTACAACTCCACACTCCACAGAGACCCTGCAGCAGACTCCATAAGTGTGAAACAAAATCTGAAACTCAAGCAACATTTCACCACGAGCATTTGGGTGAATTAACTTTGGGCTGTCAACCTTCAAGCAAAAGTTGAGACATTGGAATATGGAGTGCTGTGCAGCAAACTTTCAGAATGGAAATCCAACAAATCCAATAAAATGGAGTAGGCATTTTCTAAATTACCCTTCGCTTACTTAGATTGGGAATATTGTTATGCTGCTACTAATTGAATTTATCTATCTGTGACTTGCAGCCCAAATGATCCTAATGAATAAAAAATAAACAACTGTCTACACTGTGGTTGTCAAAGGTTTCCATTGTCCGTACTTCAAAGGATTTTCTGATTGTACTCATGTAAAAGGAAAGATCAAAGAATAGTTATCCTATTCTTAAAAATGCATAACAGAGCACAGGCTCTAGTAGTATGCTAATAGTTTTCCATTTTGGTCCTTCAAAGTAATAAATAGTGTACAGCAAATCTAAACTGATAAAACCAAAACTAATTTGCAACCCACCGTGTTATTGCACTGAACAGTCCCTGTATTCTGGCCTTGTGTCGGGCCACGAATGCCTGGGTAAAGATTATGCCCCTGTTGTACTGGTCCATCTCTCCCTGGATGAGTTTTCCCAGACGCTTGGACAGCTCCTGGATCGCACAAGCAAAAAAATGGTTAATAACATACACAAACACACTACAGCGATTCCAGAAACAGGCGTGTGAGCCACCTCAGTGAGGAAGTCCCCTGGCAGGTCATAGCTCTTACACAGCTCCGCAATGCTGATCAGACCAGCCTCCTGAAGTTTGTCGTTCACCTCTTCGGCCAAACGGTCCAGGTAAGCACTGCAAACAGAACATGTATTCACTCACGCGCGCTTCTTTGAACTACAAAACAGAACTGCTGCGATCATGTATGCTCACTTGTCGATAAGCTGCCCCAATACAAGCTGTACTCCTCGGTCAGACTTGGCGATGTCACTGGCTCGGCTTTCAACATGCACCCAGTCCACGTTAATGATCTGGGATGGAACAAAACAACCATTAGGAACTGAACTGATGAAATTTAACAAGCTGGGGTTGGACATTGTAGATTGTAAATTTCCCAGGCCAAAATATGTTGGGAGTGTATTGCAGGGGTACATAATCAAAAACACCAGTAAAATATGTTTTGATTGGAAAAGTCAGGGGCCGGTTTGAATGAAGTCACGGGCTGGAAGTGGCCCGCGGGCTGCCTGTTGGAGACCCCTGGGAAAACCCACCTGCTGTAGGTCCACAATGTTGACCCGCCCTGTGACAAAGTGGAAAACAGATAGGTTAATATTTGATATCAAACCTGTGGTGGGTAATATAGAGAGCTACACACAGTTGTGGAGATGAATTTTCCATATGTCACAGCTGAGCTCAACTCACCTCCGTGCACGTAGAGCTCATCCCGGATCTCTCTGCTGATCTGGGCCGGAGTGATGTACTCCTTCCCATCCAAAGTATGCACCACATCCAGTTGCTTGTCCTCCACCAGTTTGTTGATAATCTCAATGCAATTCCTCTCTGACAGCCTGTTTAAGGGGCAGATTTAGACTCAGATTTAACGCCAATAAACAGCAAACCAACACTCATTCAATGCAGTGACTTCTTTCCCAGCTTCTGTTAATGCATGTGTCAGGAGTTGGCTTGCAGTGCTAACAGCTGCACTAACCTTTGCACTGTTTCTGCAAACTGTGCTCGCTGAAAATCCGCAGCTAAACGGCGAATTTCCTCCCAGTCCGCCGCCATTATTGACTTATAAATCCTAATAAATGTCACCCCTGACTGAATCTGTGGCTAAACAGCCTGAAGTGAGGAGGTGTGCGCTGAGCTAACTGTGATCTGAAGCTAGCTAGCCACACGTCAACATTCAGTGACGCACTACGGTAGCTCAGGACGGACAAACCACACGGCAAAATAATATCGGTGCAAATACCACCCTCTTAAAGCTATGTACAATAATTATGATAACTTTTTTATTTAGTTATAATATAAACGTAAATGCGCTTAGAATGGTTTATATCAGAGTGTTCAGCGGTTACTCAGACTGCAGTGTTAAGGCTAGCCTCTAGAGGTCAGTAGACTACAGGGGATGTTTGATGGTGGAAGTAATTAAGCAATGGAGCTAGTCAGGTAAAATACATTTATTTGTATTTATTTAGTACAGGCTACTGTTTTGCTTGTTGACATTTTTTCTACTGCATAATTTCCAACGTGTCACTTTTTAAATGAGCTGCACAGCGTTGGGTTGTTGTCCCTTAATGTGAAAATACTCTCTTTCATACAGGCAGAGACTAATCAGGGCCCTGCAGCCACTCTTAACATCAGAGGAAAGTTGTAAGTAGATTTGCTCAAACTTTATGATATATTATATGCTTTGGTGAGTTACATTTTTTGCCTCCAGCTCAGATTAAAATGACCACTCAAGGTAGAGGGATATAATGCAGAATTATGAGATTAGAAAATGTATGCAGGCATCGTGGGTGGGATATATAACACTGTAATGGTCTAAAATGGATGTCCTTTCAGATTATTATTACATTCTTTTGGGGGTTTATCTTAACTCATGCTTTCTTTGTGTAAATGGTACAGGGGACAGGAGCAGTTTGACTTGATTTTCTACTTCAGGCTTGAAGAAAAGAGACAAGCTTCAAGTGTGAAATAATATGGCTACGGTATCCTGTGACTGATTGTGTTGCCAGTGAATAATGTTAGACTTATGTTAAGGAGAATAGTTTCAGATTTAAAGTCTGTGCAGCACAAGAGATCAAGAATATAGTGAAAATGCACAGCCATTGCGTCAACTTTCCAATGTAGATTACAAGCGTTCCCCCAATATGTCTTATATTTACGCTTTTCAAAGACTGTTATAAACAGTCCTCTTGAAAGCAGAATAAGTCTTATTCCTGACTTCAACAGCTCAACAAATGTAGGTCACATTTCCACTGTGAAGGAGCCGCATTGTGAATATGTTCAAAGAGAAGTGTATGGCAGAGCAACATTGAGTAACGCCACATCCAGTCATTTTCCAGAAAAAAATAATAATTTAAATTGGGTGCAATTCCCTTCAATTTACCTAAATGTTCAGCTCCCCCAGGATAAGCGTAATAGCTAACAGACAATTATGACTGACATGAACTGGCTCAAAGACTTCAGAGTTCATGATCAAATGTTATACATTTAATGCTATCATACAAATTCTCCATTTTCCTGCGTCACTCCTGATAAATACCTCTAACATTGTAGTGTCCAAATATTTTTTTTTAGGTGAACGGTATCTCCAGGATTTAACCTCTTAAAGTGATTGTCTGTAAGTTTGCAAAGTGAGCAGAGATAAGAGTGAAATCAAAGGTGTCCTCCCAGAAAGCCTGTCCTAGTTTGCAAAATGAGGAGAGCAGGAATAGAACTTTCAAAAGTAAGCCGTAAAGCTCCTCCCCCTCCCTCCTGATTGGACCTGACAGGCCAGCTCACAGGAAAGCGCTTCTCATTGGTCAAAGTTGTATCCCGGGGATTCTGATTAGTTGTAGAAATCAGCAAAGGGAGGGGCTTTAGAAAAGATATTGTTTTTTAATATTACTTATGTTAGGCCAGTTAAGTAGCGAATAATAATTTGACTGTTTTGGACTACACTACCCTCCTCTGTACATGACTGACACACACGGCAAAATAAAATCATGCTGCAATATTTCATTCCTTCAGGCCGTTTTGATACTTTCTGAACGTATGCTAATATTTCCCCAGCCTAAAGTGCACCCCGGGGAGTTGCCAGCTGCTCCCGACGCGACTCTGTGTGGTGCCACTCGTCTCTTCAGGTTAAAAATACAGGCGAGCGAGAGAGGGCGCGAGGCGTTTACTGACACCGGCTGGATTCCCGACACCTCGGCGCTTCCATCGCGGCTCCGTGAGGGGAAAGGATGCTCCAGGTGCAAGTGGGCGGCTCGCTGCTGAGATTTCAACAGCTGCGGCGGGTGAGCGATCGTGGGAGGAACGCACTTATATCCAGGACCTCGAAAGCACCGCGCTTTCAGAACAACAACTCCTGAAGTCTGTTTATTTAAGGGGATCTGGGCACAACTACAAATGCATAAAAAGCAGCCAAGTTGTTAATGATTTCTATCGCAGATCTCTCAACGCTTTCCCTCTGTGCGCTACTTTATAATCATGGCATGAGATTTAGGCCTCTGTGCTTTGAGGATACTTGAAAAATTATGGGGTTTGTAGTCAAGATGACGCTTCAATGCAAATATAGAGAATCAAAGAGCTTCCAAATTGACTTGAGTTACCTAAATGTTTTTATTGATCGTGTTCATATAGAAACTCAATCTTTTCATGCACACAGGGAAAATACATCCGTCTGACTTATAATAATGTTTTTTGAGCAGAGGCCAGTATTCCAACCGGAGATGTACAGACAAAAAGGTAACATTAAAGTGATGGTCTGCAAGTTTGCAAGGTGAGGAGAGAAATTTGAAGGTAAATGCCTCCCTTCTTGGACCAGAAAGTTTTCAAAATGAGAAAAGCAGGAACAGAATTTTCAAAAGCGAATGATCAAGCTCCTCCCCCTCCCTCCTGATTGGACCTACCAAGCTGGTTCACAGGAAAGGCTCGTCTCATTGGTCAACACGGGAGGATACTAGACTCTCTGATTAGCTGCAGGTATCCGGGAAGTGTAACCTGTGAAAACTTTGCCAAAAAATAATTGATGTATATTGGTACTTCCTTTACACCAAAATACAAAACCAGATGGTCGATTTTGCACATATTATAAAAATTGTAAAACATTTAGACTTCCAGACTATCACTTTAACTGAGGGAACAAACATTTAAGAATGAGGTCACCCATTTGCACCCCTGTAGGACCGAGACACAGTTGATCTGATGGATTTCTCCGCGACGAGAATCAATTTCACGCTGTATTGTTGATTGAATTAGTGTTATTATTTTGTTACGGCGACAATTAGACGAACAACTTAATCAAAGTGTGTAGCGATCCGAGTAGCTGGAGTCACAGCGGGATGTGATCTATTTGAGAAGCGTGCCAACGTGAGCGCCATTTACATGCGAGACATTATTGTTGTCAGCTCGCTCTCACGTATGGAGCGAGAGGCCTTGGCGATGAGCTGAAGGAAGGTAATGTTATTTGCTCCTTGTGAAGAACAGGCTGAGGTGGCTGGTGTGTTTCTGCTGCGGTGGAAAAGGGGCAGAGGAGGGTTGTGGTAATTGCTGGGTTGCAGGTGACATGACAGTGTTCTAAAGGCCTATAATATTATATAGAGGAAAAATGATTTTGTTTTAGAGGAAATTCTTGGTCTTATATAGAGAGATCATGGACCCAGTGACTGATATTAATGATCATTTTTGCAATTCATACATTTTCTTTGTAGATACGACTGACATCATCACATTCTAGAACCTGCAAACCAGCAATTGGGTAAAAAACAATATCTATTTTTAATGACCTTCAAATAGATAATACAGTAATAGCTAAGGGTCTGACAATATATAGATTATGTGATATATTGTGATATTTTGCAACACGAATTGATACCTTTTTACGTCGATATTGATACAAGAATGCATAAAGAGACTAGATGCAAGTTGGTCATTTTATACTCATTACTGCCACCTTTTTAGAGTCCCTTTAAAGGGACTATATAGAGTTTAAAAATGTTAAAATTATGTATTTTCCTCCCCCTACATGTTCCAGCAATGTCCTGAGGTGTAGAATGAGCTCAGACCTGTTTCCCACAACTGCGTCTAAAATCCTGCACTGTCACTTAAAAAGGTGCTACTTCGGGTCCGAGGTAACTTGCATCTAGCCCCTTTAAAGAGGCTTACATCTTAATTCATAAACTGCTAAAATTATGAGTGAAGGAAGTCGTGTTACTTTTAACAATGTGAGTTTAGTAGAGTTTCAACCCATGCCCCACACCTTGATTTAGGCTTGGGACGTTGAGCCAACTCTCCCACAATAAAATGTTGTTTTTAAAGGTACAATTGTGGAGAATTATGAAGCTTGACTTAAAAAGTATCATCTCTCGTGATGTGTGTGACAATTCAACTAGAGGCCTGAGTGCCACCAAAAATGGGTTTGAGGGCTGTACACTTTGGGCATTTAGAATCAGACATTTTATCTCTTGAAGCTGAACCTGAGATCAGAGGCTCCACAATTCTGCCCGGTGAACATCTATCACTCAAATACCAGAGACAGAAGGGTATTTGAGGTTTGGTTATTGCAGTCGTCAAAACCACGATTGCGATTCAATATCGATAAACCTTGCCGCCCCAAACCGCTCTCACAGTCTGTAACAGTCAACAATACAGTCATAGAGGGCAGCACTAGAACACTCACACAAATACTACTTTATTACTTTAAGGATATTTTTTATAATTGATTGACTGCGGAATTCTTCCGCAGTCAATTATTGGTTTTCATGTTCTTTATTATTATTCCTCTTCCATCTTTTTCCCGATTTTCTAGAGCTTTCAGCACCTTCATGCTTTGTGCAATTTATGCAAGTTATGCATCAAAATGTTCCGCATGTTGAGGAGAAGGGTGCTATTACTTTTGGGACTTCTGCAACTTATGTTTTTTCCGCAATCGGCCAAAATGTCGGAGATTTTTCCCATTGACTTATAATGGGGCTGCCGCAAATCCATGCTTTTCTGCACTTTTTTCTGCATTTTCTGCAATTTCTGCACTTTGTGCATGTTCAGCTTATGCAACTTGTGGGTTTTGAGAAAAAATTGGCCTTCTGCAGATTTCCAGTTTTTTTATACGAGAGTTTGAAATTTTTGCATTGGTGTGTATGTGGACCTGTCGCATTAGTGTGTATGGGGGAATCCAGCCAATCGGGAAACTCCAGAACTTTCAGCCATTTGTGCAGCTTCTGCCAATCAAGCACTGAGGCCATTTCAACAGTTTGACCAGTTTATGGAATATAAAAGTTTATGCAATATTAACAATGTATGCAAAGTAACCACTTTATGGGATTTAACCAGTTAATGCATTTTAAAGCGTTTATGCAACTTAAGAGTTTATGCCATTTAGGATTTGTGAATTTTAAAGCGTTTATGCAATTTACATAATTTATGCAAATTAACCCATTCATGCATTTTACCACTTTATGCAGTTTATACAGTTTATGCAACATGACATTTTATGCATTTTACCAGTTTATGCAAATTTGATTATGCAATTTGAACAGTTTATGCAATTTCTGCATTCGCTTCCCGCATTTCCGCAGTCAATCGCAATGGCGCAGCCATTGCATTTCTAGTTATTATTCCTCTTCCATCTTTTTCCCGATTTTCTAGAGCTTTCAGCACCTTCATGCTTTGTGCAATTTATGCAAGTTATGCATCAAAATGTTCCGCATGTTGAGGAGAAGGGTGCTATTACTTTTGGGACTTCTGCAATTTACGGTTTTTCCGCAATCGGCCAAAATGTCGGAGATTTTTCCCATTGACTTATAATGGGGCTGCCGCAAATCCATGCTTTTCTGCACTTTTTTCTGCATTTTATGCAATTTCTGCACTTTGTGCATGTTCAGCTTATGCAACTTGTGGGTTTTGAGAAAAAATTGGCCTTCTGCAGTTTTCCAGTTTTTTTATACGAGAGTTTGAAAGTTTTGCATTGGTGTGTATGGGGGAATCCAGCCAATGGGGAGACTCCAGGCCTTTCAGCCATTTGTGCAGCTTCTGCCAATCAAGCACTGAGGCCATTTCAACAGTTTGACCAGTTTATGGAATATAAAAGTTTATGCAACATTAATAATTTATGCAAATGAACCACTTTATGGGATTTAACCAGTTAATGCATTTTAAAGCGTTTATGCAACTTAAGAGTTTATGCCATTTAGGATTAATGAATTTTAAAGAGTTTATGCAATTTACACAATTTATGCAAATTAACCCATTCATGCATTTTACCAGTTTATACAGTTTATGCAACATGACATTTTATGCATTTTACCAGTTTATGCAAATTCGATTATGCAAATTAAGCAATTTATGCAATTTGAAGAGTTTATGCAATTTCTGCATTCGCTTCCCACATTTCCGCAGTCAATCGCAATGGCGCAGCCATTGCATTTCTAGTTGTGAATAATATTAACTTATTGGTTAATTTATTCCCTTTGGTTATTGACACCAGACGGCACATTTTCAGTAAATCAAAGGTAAATCATACAAATATGGAGCATGTCGTTGGTTATATAAATGTAAGAAAAAAGTATCTTAAAAGTATGGAGTGAATGTACAATTGTCTCATGTAAAGCGCTTTGTGACCATGTCTGTGAAAGGCGCTATATAAATAAAGATCTTCTTCTTCTTCTAAAAAGGTTAAATAGGCTCTTTATGTGCAACGTATCAATTCGTTATCGTGGGCCATGTATCGCATATTGTATCGAATCGTCACTGAGGATATTATCATGTCAAAAAAGGGTTTTATTTAAATGGTTTAGGAGACAGACTTTGCAGACCAGTGCGTACTTTCAACTCCAGAACAATTTGGTAAAATAAAAATAAAAAATCTTTCCATGTTGTTCTTCCAAACGCCACTCGAAGTAATGAGCTGTTTCACTGAGCTCTAGACCTGTCAGGTCAAAATGAGATTGACCGTTTGAATCATTGCACAGGCCAATTCACTCCACAAAATATGTTTAAAAAAAAAAAGCGAAAAGTGACATTTGTTTATTTCCAAGCACCTGTTCCTGGTAGAATAACAAAAACATGGAGAGCAGTATTTCTCCCTGGCCTGGACTGAGTTGTTACTGAGAGTAAATTGAGTTGGAGCTCAGTCCTGACAGTTTGCCTCTCAGATTGCATCATATGGTGTTTCAGAATAATGCAGCCCTGGAGAAAAAGCCTGGCCCGCTGTTACAGACAGCAGATCTGGACCGCTGATCTAATGGCACGCCAGGTTTTATGTTGCAATAAAAATACACCTTTTTTCCCTCCACGATCCGGCAGCCTAATTAATGAGTGATGAGCTCTGGCGGTGCTGTCACTGTGCGTTACGGAGAGAGTTTTACCCTCACGGCACTGACGCTTTCCGACGCTTTCCAACTCTTACTGTCTTTATTTTCGTTTTACATGTAATAACTGAAAATAATGGATATGGAAAAATGGATAGGCTAACCCTGTGCCCCATAGAGATCGCAAAAAAAGATACATGTCATTATGTTGCTAGTGTGTTTCCTGTATCAAAACATGGCTGATTCTGCTGTTGAACATTTTTTTTTTTTTTTTTGCCTCAGTTCTCATACTTGCTCTCCTAAACCTTGTGCCTGTAGCCATTCGAACTGCTGTGAACCCTTTCCACTGCGTCATGAAATATCAGACCACGCTTCTTCTTTTTTGGTTGCATCATGGGCCTTGTTCGTTTTGGGTCAAACACCTAATCTCTGAACCTGTCTGAATTGGCCGCTGTGCCGGGCGACCTCCCGCTGGCCTATGGAAATGAGGTCTCAGGAGGAACAGACTTTGCCAACCTTCCCCTCCAGCATTCTCATCATCGCGGCGCTCTCAAAATGCTAACCCCGACACATTTGACTTGTGGAGACTGCGGGCTAACTAGCTCAAAGGGGACGGGGGCAAGTGAGTTGGTTCATTGTTCTCAGCGGGAAATGACTTTCTCTTTTTCAGCTACGTAGCAGAAATAAATATTCATCGATAAAATGAAAGAAAATGTGACACATAAGACTAAATAATATCCCCATTTTGCATTTTCCATTGACTATATTATATAATCTAATGGTTAAAAATCACATTCTTGTCACATTCGAGAACTGGAGGCCTCTATTCCGGCTCCTCACAACAAACCCTTTCTCTAACCTTAACCATTCCTGACATGTGCCTAACCGGACACAGGTGTGCAGTGTTACCATGGTGTTACAGTGTTACTCTATAGGCGCTTAGAAATGGTGTTTAAAAGTGTTATTATTTATGGTATGGTATGGTATGGTATGGTATGGTATGGTATGGCATGGTATGGTATGTTATGGTATGGTATGGCATGGTATGGTATGGTATGTTATGGTATGGTATGGTATGGTATGGTATGGTATGGTATGCTTTTATTTGACAGGGACAGTGCACAACACCACATTGGCCAAGACTAAGTCGGGAAAGATCCTTGGTGCCAGGTTATAGCACAGTGTGCTAATATACACCTGTAGTTCCTTAGGCAGGTTGATGCGTTTCTAATGACAGCCCGCATATTTCCGGTGGCCATTTTGAACACCGAAGTGAAATGAAGCAGTACTACAACATGTATCAATATCGGGATGACAGTGACATTTTTATTTACTCGTACTCGTTGCTCAAGAAGATAACTGTTAAAACACAGCCCCAGAGAGCGCACGTTTATGTGAAGAAACCAGCAAATGTGGCACAGACGTAGCAGCTCTGTCTGTCGGGCTACAGCAGGATATATTTAAGATCTGCTTCACTCGTCAGACTAAATTAACACGTCAGAGAGGAAACAGAAAACCTTTCTCTGATTTTTACAATTTGTCATGTCAACAGAGTCTGAGTCAGTTTTTAAGCTGCTCAAGACATTAGCATGCTACCGGTTAGCATTTAGCTTCAACCATTGACAGTTGATTCAGTCAACTAAGGAAATACTACCAGCATGTCATATCCAAGGCTAAATGTTTGGAGTGTGGTTCAGGGCTTTCTCTTGGAGAGGTCACAGCTGAGCTGTTGAAGTTAAATGCTAACCGGTATTTGAAATGGCCGTCATAACAACAAAAGTCACATGACAGAAAAGCATGTATAGTAGGGCTGCTTAATTATTGAAAAATTGGTCATAATTGGTCATAATTGAAATCACGATTATTCAAGCGATTATTTGTTGCCTTTAAAAAACGTGAAATGCGAAGGGAAAATAATCCCAGCGGCCTGAAATAATGCTATATAATGCATAATAAAGTTTGCTTTGCAGAAAAAATACATTTAAAAATTGAAAAACC
This sequence comes from Gobius niger, assembly GCF_951799975.1. NCBI lineage: Eukaryota > Metazoa > Chordata > Actinopteri > Gobiiformes > Gobiidae > Gobius > Gobius niger. The sequence continues at coordinate 13,052,543 of NC_136866.1, read as the reverse complement.
GTTTATTGTAATAATCGAAATTGTAATCGAATTTCGATTAATTGCACAGCCATAATGTATAGTAGAGAAGATGTATACATTTACAGAATTAATGAACTGTGAATAAATTGAATACTTAATAATGTTTATAAAACTAAGTTACATGTTACATATGTATCACAACAATCAAGATTCACTCAAATCATTCTCTTACAATCTGCATAGCTTTCTCTCTCATTCTCTCACTTTGAACCCTCCCGTTCCCTCCTTCATCCTCTCGCTCTCTCCTTCTCAATCATTGATACAAAATAGACTTTTACATCAACTTTCATCCACGTCATTCAATGCCACTTTCAACCTTAATGTGAACACGTGTTTTGTTTGGACAGCAGCCTTCTCTTTGTTAGACGTGCAAATACGGGAAACTCTGTGCAGGCCAGAATCTCTGTTGGCAAACGATTCCAATGACCTATGGCCACAGAGGAGAAGGCTGATTTGGTGAGTGCACTCCTACATCTGTCCTGTAGAGGAAGAGCATGTGGCGAGACAAAACCTGAGAGGCGAAGCACTATTTAAAAGTTGAAAAAGTAGGCAAAGATGAACATAAATTACCAAATTATCAACATTTAGGAAAGTGTATTTGGCAAGCACATGACAGTGGTTTCTTGTCATGAATTTTGACCTCATGTTAATATAAAGACTGTTTGAAGGGTGTTTTGCAGCCAGGTAGTCATACAGTACAGAAAACATGGCATTACCATAGAGTTTAAATGCAGGCGTGAGGCCTCAGTTGTTTTGTGCCTAAAATCTGAGAGGTTCCTCAAGGTCTTGACTTACAGTATCTGTCTTCCACCATATTTTTCAGTCTTTCTGTCAGAGCTCATATTCTTCTTTATGTCGAAATAGCCTATTGTAAAAAACAGTTGTGGAAAGCCTTTTTTTTCCTTCTTTTTTTTTACTTTCTCAACGTTATTTCAATATAGTCATCAAGCGTAGTTCCTGCTTTTTATCAATCAATAGGTGAAAGCATAGAAGTACTTATTGAGCTTACATCCTCTGGCAGTGTTGGCTCAGAAGTGTGTGCGTGGCGGGTAGTTAGGCAAGTCTCTAAATAGCATCTCGATGGCGCGTCTTGTGTGGGCAAAGCAGTGGAAGTGAAGAAAATCGCAAAGCTAAACTGAGTCCCACACCCGACACACTAAAGCCATTATCTCGGCCCATTCACTTCATCTATTTTTCATCGCTGTTACTTCAGTCGCGAGATACACACCGCGTCGGCCATTTATACTGAAAACATACAGACGAGCCTATTGGAAATTCTGCAGTTACGGATATGGCGGCGGTAATAGCTTAGACATTATGCATTTTTACTGTAACTGTCTGCTGGTATATTTTGAATGTACATTTAGATGATGTTGCTATTATATAATTTATGTTCAACTCTGACAATGTTCAAATCCAGACTGAAAAAAGTTCTTTTTACCAATGCATATGACTGAAAGTATTTTATCTGCACTCTTGCTTATTACTGTAATTGATTAATTTTTTTGTTGATGTTTTTTATTGATTCTATTTGCTTTCTTGTATTTATGCAACTGTGAAGCACTATGAATTGCCTTGTGTATGAATTGTGCTCTACAAATAAACTTGCCTTGCCTTGCCTATTAGTGAGCGCACTTGACTGCACATGTGGTTCACATATGGCCAGGCTGCTGAACGCAAGAGCTTTTTAGCATTTTTAACCCTTCAGATCTCACATGTTCTCTCTAGTCATTTGTTATTCAATAATGGATATAATGGATGCCCTTTCTGTTACAATCAACCACATGTATCATAATATTCTATCAATCTGAGGAAACATGGCCTTAAAGTTTGAGATGTTGTCCCAATGTGCATGGTGCACTGTGAAGAAAAGACTGGGCCAGTCACATTAAAGACTTCAAAATCAATTATAAAAAAGTGTGAAACAGATTGTGAGTTCCAGTAGAAACCCTGAGGTGCTGGGGCTGAGTGAGTCATCAGAACTTTGGTATATTGCCTCCTCTCTGCTGCTTTGTGTGGACTGAGCTTTGTCCGTCAATGTTCCAAACACTGCAGATCTCTCCACTATATGAAATTAGGATGAGTTTCATATTTCATGATAGACCAGCCCAAGCTCTTCAGTGTTGAGGTCAGAGGGAGGTCAGGGACAAGATTGACTTCTTTGCAGTAAATAGAGCTTCAAATCATACCGAGAGTAGCAAGAAGAGAGTAAAATGATACTATCAGCAAACAATACAGTTTACTTTTGTGTGTTGGCCGGAAAGGATGTGTTCCCACACACGTGTGACACATGAACGCAGCATCACTCAACTCGTATGGGGAAAACAATTGGGGAACTTGGATAAAAACGAGCTTTCCGATTTCCACACCTGACTGCAGAAATCAGCTGATTTGGTCATTTATCTAATGTGAGCTTTTTAGTTAAACTCTACTCATACCCGTCGCCATGGGCGGGCCATAGGGGGCCGTGCCCGTCCCCCAAGATGCTTGTGCCCCCCCCAGACACAGATGTGGTGTAGTCTACGTGATACGCAGGTATACGCTGTATAACCACGAGAAGCCACTACAAATTGGGCAAAGATAGGCTACTTGTCACTCATTTGCGCAGTGTCACTTTTGTGCTTTCTGCCCGATTAGAGACCAGCCCAAACTCCACAACAAGTAACTATTTCCTCCCCTGACACCGGGAGAGGGGACCGGCGGCATTTCATCCCTCTCTCTCTTTCTCTGGCACGGTTCCCTCTAAGCTGCGCTCGTGCGCAATTGTGCACGGCTCCCGCGTTGTCTGGGCACAAAATAAAATATAGCTGATATGATAGAGGAGTATTAACGATCATCCTCCGCTCTGAGAGTCCACGACGTCGGCCTCTTTACAGGTGCTCGTGTGTATTTTACTACAAAGCGAAAAGACCCCGCGTTCCAAGTGTGCGTTTTACACTCAGACACTGGAGCTTTCAGTGACGGCTGAGAGAGACTGAAAAGTGGACGCGGCCACAGCACTGACCAAGCCATACTCATGCTCCAACAACGGTGGCGCGAGTGTGGGGGTGAGTGTGGGGGCGCAGGCGCTCGTTCTACAGCCCCAGAGTCCGGTCGTTTTCCATACTCAGAAACGTGTTTTCGTTGCATCGGTGCAGTATTCTGCACAGACGCAAGGCCCAGCTCATTCAGCTGCTTTTGAAAAGGACCTCACCCTCATAAATTCAAGTTTGAGTAGAAGGATGTGTTGATGAGGAGGTTCAACTCGGAGAAACGCCACCTGCAACATACTGACGTTTCCGCCACGAGGACTCATGCAGGCTGTCGTTGGTCCGGTCATATTTGCTGTTGATTATGTTTAATGTAATGATCAGTGTGCGCCAGGGCTACGTGAATACCATATGAAACATTTTTATTAAACAGTAAATGTGCTGCCCCACTAAACTTTCTAGAGTTTAGTGTGAGCTGTTGTTGTCCTTGGAGTAACATAATTTAGGTGTTGGGATGTTGGGATGTTGGGATGTTATACCAAATCTAAATGGTTAGCTCAGTCAAACACTAATCAGTGATAAAATACTGCTATTATTTTGGTGTCACTAAAATCCCCACTTTCCAACTTAAAAAAGCACACGAACACAAACCAACTTCGGACAATGACGTCACATCTTGGGTAAACAGTACCCCAGTTCACATGAACGCAGCATTTGTTTTTAACGTTAAACATATATAGTATTTAGTTTTAAATGTGTATTCCTAATTGCCATAGCAACAGTCTTCAGATTTCTTCACCTTGAACTCAGCTGCAACAGACAGTCAGCAAATCCGACTTCCCAAAGCATCTCAAAGATGACCATTGGAAGAAGGATTTTCGTCCTATTTCTTTGCATAGGCACTCTTGTTGCCGGTGAGTGAACTTTATGCTGTTTTTATTTATTCATCAATCATGCCATTGTGTTGATAAACAGTAGCTAACGCTAACTGTGCAGTTAGCTAGCTCAAGTTTAACGTTGCTTTAATGTAGAACCTGTGATCTTATTAATGAAAAAAACATGTATAAAAGATTTATAAATGTATAAAAAATAGTTTTATTATTTTTATTTTACCTGCGAGTAAAGTCTATGATGTTAATTTATTTTGTTTGTTTTGTTGTTATGTGGTTGGAAGAGATGAATTGTGATGTCTTTTGGTTGATCACCTTCTTGGCCATCACCACCTCTCATCGCCCCTTTCCTCCTATCAGTTAACATGAGACTAGAGCAGTCCAGATAAAATCAGTTACTACATGAAAACAAAGTCGAGTCTCGGCCGCGCAGAGAAACGGTGCAGTGTTGACTAGTGCAAATCAACACTGGACGTTTTACACAAATCAATCGACATCAGATTTTAGCGGCGAACGTTTTCCCTCGTCTACGTTTAAATGAAGGGGGCTTCACGCTCTATAGGTAGTGTCAATACCTCTCAAAAAGAGGCAAAAGTGGGCGGGGCGGAATAAAGAGAATTAAAATGGATCAGCTAATAACACCTGTAGTGGTGGGCGGAGTCCCAAGCTGCCGATTTGCCAACCAAAATGACAGCAACTGAGAATGGTCCATAAATAGATGATATTATGAATGGCTCTTATCAGTAAACCTAGTACATTGCAACAATAATTTTTTAATTTGTTTTGTTTTTATGTTGACTGAAATTAAAATAGGCAAACATATTAAAAACATAACCTTTGAATACACATTTTAGCTTTGGCCAGTGAAATCAGTTGGTGGCCAGTAGCTTTAGAAAACCACTCGCCCAGTGGTTGGTGACCAAGAAAGCTAGTGTCAAGCCCTGCTTCGTAACGTTGTGTTAAAAGTGTCTTTTCTCTTTCTCAGCGGCTACAGTTTCACTGACGGTGAAGCACTTCATTGTGACTGAAGATCATGTGCTTTTAGCTGGCCTTTTCGGAAACATTTTCCTGCAGTTATTTCAGGGACTCATGATCCCTGTTATAATAATGAATCTGTTAAATGGTAAGGAAATACAGCTCTCTCTTTACATTCTCACCACCAAAAACGGAGTCCTTCCTTCCTTCCTTCCTTCCTTCCTTCCTTCCTTCCTTCCTTCCTTCCTTCCTTCCTTCCTTCCTTCCTTCCTTCCTTCCTAGAAATGTGTATAAAGGTATTGGCGCTAACACACATCTCCATTTTTTTTTTTTTTTCCGCAGCTACTGCTTTTATGAGCTGTGTCACTTGTCCTTCAATGTTAGTGAAGACAGTCATTTACTGCTTCATTACAAGCCTCATGTCTGTGGCCATCGGTAAGTTTTTTAGACCATGCATAACAAAGCATCTTGTCTTACTGCGGGTAAAATAATTATTATGGGGAATCAAATTGAAATCACAACTTTACTGCTCACAATTATCAAATAGCACAGCTTGCATTTTGTAATGTTATGTAATCTGCTCCTCCATTCTGTTCTACTTATCAATATAAATGTACGGTTGGTGTGTTGCAGGAATCATTCTTTGCCTTGTGATTCCACTGGATGGTGCGTCTGGAGAGGGCGTAGTCTCTCATCCCATTGACATCCTCTACAGCATGGCCGAGTACAATTTCAACTATTGTCATGTTCTCCACATCAATCATATTGCCAGGGCTGAAACTAGCCATCACTTTGCCAATCAGTTAATCCTTTTTTTTTATGTGTTGCAGTAATCTTTGTCTGAGACGGATGATTGGGCTCTTCATTGGCACGGTAAGTGAAAACACACGTGTCTTTGGAAAACACTGGTGTTTATCAGTGTTGTTCTCTCATCAAAACATACCTGGAGTTGTGTTTCGGGCCATTCGCGCATCTTTGTATAATTGTTGGATCTTCCGCAGAGGCTATTGTGAGCACCGCAGCAGCAGCTCCTTTTCCTAATCTTTCCTCACCCCTTGATCTCTTGCTAAGCTTAATTCTTTCATCACAAAGCCATAGCATCACCACAGCCACATAGGCCACTTAATCTATCTTTTTCTTCTTTCTGTTAAAACAGCAGCGCAGTGAAGGGGAGCGAGGGGCTGAGGGTGAGATACCAGGAAGTGAAACTACTGTATGTAGTTTTGGCCGTTTTCGATCACTATGGGATTAGGGGATGATGTCATTGCTCTACTTCCGGGTCCCATGGAACTTTAGTCCTATTCAATATAATGGGATTATGCTGCTTTTTAAACATCTGATCGCACAGAAATATTACATTTACTCTGGATTTTCTTGTGCAATGCTTTTTTGACATTAATCCTCACATTACGTTTTAACAGACATGCTTATTGTAAATATAAAAATATCTTCCTTTTGCCTGGAGAAATGGCGAGCTATATTATTTTAATCAGGTGTAAACTCGTTTTTGGCCTTTTCTCTGTTGTTATTTCAGCAGCAGATTCAGATAAATTTGAGGTTTTTGCTGTGTTTGTCTATGGAGCCGTTTGGACTTTGAAGTCGCTTGATTGTGTAATTTCACACTTAACAGCCCTTTTGCATTTTCTAACCACCAAAGGTGAGTTAGGTGAATCAATACAACGATCAATGAATCCGAAGTTCAAAGATTGTCTATTGTAGATTAGTAGCCAAAGCCAATCACCCATGCCGCTCATCGCCGCCTGCTGCCAACGCTTATTTGAACATTGTGTTTGCCTGGATACTTCATTCACCTGAACTTTATATTTTTATATTTATTGCTCTGTTTTACTGCCTTAATGTTCGGTGCAGCCCTGTGAGGCAACTCCTGTTGTGATATTGGGCTATACAAAACCATTGATTGATTGATTGAAAGACAACTTTAGGTGTGATTAAAGTTGTTGTTTAAATTGATAATGTCAATCATTATAAAGGTTATAAGAACTAACAATCTGTTTACTTCTCAATTTTCGTAGACAAAGTATGACGTCAGCACGGAAACGGTCACCGACGGCAATTTCACCGTAAGGATTGGAGCCCAACTGAAGTGACAGATAAAAGGCAAAGGTCTAAAGTAACTCTTTGCTTGTCCAGAACTCCATGACGATTGTGAAGCATAGTTACGACTTCAACATCCTGGGCCTGATTGCGTTGTTCTTTGTCTACGGGGTGGTCATGAGGAAATATGACAACAAACTCAAAGCACTGCGCCCATCCGATCGCTTCTCATATTTGAGGTCATTTTCAAGAATCACCGAGTCCATAATGCTGTACACTCATGTGTTGTAAGTGTTTGGAATTTTGATACGTGCTTGTTTTTAACAATATGCAGTAATCCTGCTGTAATGCTCCTTTTTCAGCGTCATGCCGGTCGCCGTAGTGAGTTTCGCAGTGAAGATGCTGGCTGACACCTATGACTGGTCCCTCATGTTGAATCTGGCGAAGTTCATTGGGATAACCATTTGTGGGTGAGTTGGCATATACTTTTTATGTATTAATGCTAGTGTTCAGTGTTATTTTTTTGGTGCTCAAATAAAATGAAACAAAAGGACTTTTAGAGATATCCTAACCTAAAAGCCAAACCGTGGTGCATATTCCATGGCTATGTTTAGAGAAAGTAAAGCGGCAGCATCTCCATGACGACGAGCAGGCGATGTCCTGCTGTAACATGTGTAATGAAATTGGGAGCTTTTCATTCTATTTATTGATTAAAATGATACGTCAGTATGGCAGTATGCTGCAGCATGCTGTCATTGTGTCGGATTATAATTTTGACATACATCTCAAGATTTGGTTGACTTCTCGTGACTCTGTTTCCAGACTACTGGCCCATGGAGTACTCCTACTGCCTCTGTTGTACTTCATCATGGTGTGGAAGAACCCCATCCCTCTGATTGAATTCTTCTACGACGACGTGCTGTGCTCCACTCTGCAATGCAATTCCAGGTCCAAACTAAACCAGAACCAGTGATTTAAAAGGCTTGGGATCATTTCTCTCCGTCATTAATTCATCTTTCATTATATATTCATTAAGTTTTTAATGAGATACAGTGAGAAAAAAAAGTATTTGGTCAGCTCCTCATAGACTTTCTATTGGATTTTGGCCAAATACTCTTTTTCCCACTGTATATACCTATTATTTATGTTTGGAAAAATATCTGAGATTGCAGGATAAATGGAGCTGTTCAGAATGATTTCTGAACAGAATTATGGAAGAGTAATTTTGAAGAGAAATGTGTTCAAACGTGTGCGTATGTCTGCAGCATCTGCTCGTCAATATGAAGGCTCTCATAGAAATGAGCAAACTGGAGCTTATTATTTGCATTTCCTCAATTTTAGCTTAGTGTTTAAGAAACAAATTGGATGAACCGATTCGCTGTGAACGGGATCAACGGCATCCTTTCTTTCTCCACTCTCTGTCCTTCGCAGATTTATCCAAGTTAATGCTCTCTCAACTGCAATGCAAGTGTGCATCATGTGCCGATGGCGCAGACTGGTTGCCTCGCTTCCGTCAGTTTACCCCAGGGCAGCTGTGGCTACAACAGTAGCTTATCACCACCGAGTATGGAGTGAGTGAATAATGACGACAATGTAGCGCTTTGAGAAACTTGTTAATACAGGCTTGTAAAGCGCATTACAAGTGTAAGGCATTATTATTATTATTATCATGTTGGAACCATTGCGGCAGTGAAAGGCAGTGAAAGGCAGTGAAAAGTCTTTATTTTCCATTCTAAAAGCAAACAAACCACACAACAATCCTTTGTAGCTGGGAGAGTCAAGCACTCAGAGATAGAGATTTCATTACGGTTTGACTTTTGAATCCATCAAAATGTCGGATAGCATTCAAAATGTTCTGTCCAACCTAAGAATATTCCATAAATGACCAGGAACAAACCAGGACTGAACCAGATTAACTAAAGCCAAAAACCTAAACCATTAAAGACAAGGCAGTTTGGTATAACTGAAGACGAATCCAGCCTTAAACCAGGAGTCAGTCATAATGTAAAGGTCATGTGTTATTAAAAATAAATAAATAAATAATGGAACACACATAAGTGTTTAACCCTATTTTTGGGTTTACTTTGGACATTGGCACATCAAGCTTTAGTCTCGAGCCCCATCTCATGACATTGGCAGGTGGTGAGATAGTGTTTGGCTTCCCAAGATTTTACACCAACAGCCAATAAATTAAGATTAAAATATCAGGAGTAATCCAATCCAAAATCTAACCATCACACTGTGTGTCTTTCAGCACGACCACCCTGAAGTTGTGCCTGAAGTTGTGCAGTAATGCTGGGATCAGGGAGGACGTATCGCGGCTCATTTTGCCCCTGGGCCACAAGCTGAACCTGAACGGGACATCTCTGTACGAGGCCACGGCTGTGGTCTTTGTTGCAAGACTCCAAAACGCGACGCTGGACCCTGCGCAACTGGTGGTCCTCGGGTACGATCCCTCCACACAAACTACACCGGGGATATACCGAGACTACACAAAGGCAAAACCAGGTTTAAAACAGGTCAAAGAATGGAAACCCAACAGCAAAAGCTTTCAAAAAGTAGTCATCCAGACTAGGTTTGACAGGAGCTCCTTGGACCCAAATCATAACAACAACGTATTCAGAATTTGCGATAGGTGTCCACACAGAAGCATCACTCTGAATCTTTGCTCTTTGCTGTGTTCAGTGGTCCCTCACTATTACGTGGTTCACCTTTCGCGGCCTCGCTGTTTCGCTGATTTTTTATAGTACAATTTTGCATGCTTTCTTTTTTACCGCGTATGAATAATTGATAAAGCCTCTCAGATGAGTGCCAAAATTAATTTTCATGCATTTCAACAACTTCCCCAGAATGACACCATGAATCTCTTGAGAGAGATTTATCTCCCTTAAAGATCAAAGGAGACGGAGCCTATTCAGTTGCCGGCCTTATATTAAACTTTGGCCCCTCTGACCAGCAGAGCAGAAAGTTTTAAATCTGAGCTCAACACATTTCTTTTCACTGGCTTTTAATTCAAGTTGACCTACACGTTATATAGTTATTATTATACATTTTAAAAATTTAATGTTTCTTATCATTTTTTCTAGCCCTGTTGAATTAGTCCCATTTCTATTGGTGATTTTCTGTCTTCATCGACGGTCGTTTATTATTTTACTTTGGGGCAGTATTGTCCGTATGTAAATAAACTGTATAAAACACTGGTTCTAATGTGTGTTTCCTTTGTACAGAGTGATAGTGGCGATGGTGAGCATTGGTGTCGGTGGGCTCCATGGCAGAGGAGCCATAGTCACTGTGTTTGTCCTGAAAGCCTTCGGTTTGCAGTACGACAACTTCATAGCCCTCCTCGCATTCGTTGAGATTCTCCTGTGAGTCGCAAGAGTTACTAAAACTGTCACAAAACACTGATAAACAAACACACAGATGGTATAGTGAACAACTAGCTAACTATACCATAAATGCTCAGGGAGGCATCGACATCGAATTTGGTTATAATTTCAAACACATCTTTATCACAATCTTACACTTTATTGGTTAGAAAATGCCATATTGATCTAAAACCGCTGACACAAAATATACAGTAGCATCACTTCCTGATCCTAAGAGAGAGCTACAGTAAGCCCCTCCCACTCTGCGCCTCCCCTTGCCCCACTTTCCCTACTTTTTGAGGTGGCCACCCTAACGGCCTGCCCTCTGTTACAGGTACCCGCTGTGTGAAGCAGTGAACGCTGCCGGGAACTGCTTTGGAGCCGCCATTATTCATCACGGAAATTATCGGGACGAGCACTCTCCTGAAGGGAGCATCAGCGTTTAGGTCACTGCAGAAGATCTGTGTATGTTTTGAGATGCACCACGTGTGTATAGGGATGGACTGATGGATATTAAACACTATGCTTATTGTGATGTTCACTCATTCATTTGATTTACTGAGGGCATGGTCACTGATCGATTTCTCTGTCTGCTGATTAAACTCAAGTATTGTTTGTCGAATCTTACATTACCTTATGTGAAATGCTTTGCGGAAGCCGTTCAATAAACCTATCGCATATTACTTTTAGTGAACTGTATTACTTATTTCCTCACTCATTTGAAAACATGAGCAGTTATTCTTCAAACCATGATGATTGTTAGTCATTTTCAACCATCAAGTCTATAATTGAAAACACTGTGACACTTGAGACGCTGCTAGAGAAGTTTCTTTCCAGCCTAGAAGTACCTTAAGTTGTTACGTAGTGTCGCTTTAAGCATATGGTCCCATGCCGCACGCGCTGGCCTGACACTATCATTTCACCTGTGCACGTCTTTAGTGTTAATTAGTGCTGCATGCGTTCCTTGGAGAGCTCCCATTGAGATCTCAGGGAGTTCTCCTCCAGTGCCTCCTCTCGTCGGCCCCCATCGGATTTCACTTCCCCTGACCCGGATTTTCCCGTTTTGCAGCTCATGATTAGGAGTCCCGTCGGAATGGCTTCATCTTCAAGCTCCTCCGCTGGACATGGGGGGAGGGAGAAGTGGCAATCTGCTGGTAATTGTAGCCGCTCCGAGTCCGCACGAGCCACTGGCGGTACATGATGAGAGCACTGGAACGGACATTTTCATCGCAGCGCTGTGAGAATAAAGGAGAGGTTTCATACAGTCCCAAACCGTCTTTAATTTGTACTGACAATGTGTTATGCGCATTTTGGGGCCTAAGCTTTTTGTCTGTTTTGTTTTCCAATTGTGAATTAGCATGCTAGCAGGTAGCAATTGTTGTTTACATCACCCTGAGAGTATCGCACGCCTGAAAGCAGAGGGAGAGCGTGGTAGCTTCCAACCTCACCCCCGTTTGGAGCTATAGGAATACATTGGGAGAGGCCAAATGCTAACAACATCTTTGGTCGTTTTGCGTGACTGAGCGGTACGCATCAACTCGTCTAAGCTCAGGCAAGAACATATCTCAGTATGGAAAAATGGTGGCCTGTTCCTTTAAGACAATTATATTTAAGACTTTGCTAAAAAAAAAAAATGTACCCAGCTTTTATTTAGTTTGACCATTTTTGTGATGTTTACAATTCCACTTCCTTTTTGGACACTGACAGGAAGTGACATAGATAGAGGCAAACTATGCCACTTCCTGTCAGTATTTTAAAAATTCTAATGAAAATAACTTTTATTCCCAACATTTCTTCATTCAATTGACTCTGTGTATAAATTCAATCATTACAACGCTACCGAAGAAATGACTTCCTGTTTCAATCCAGCACATCAAAATAAAAGCGCCATCTTATTCATAAATTCAACTTTCTTTCTGCCTAACTATTAACAGACAAAACACTCGAAATGTGTGTATTATAGTATATTTATGTAATGTTGAGGGGTACCTGCCGAGCTAATCAATGAGACGAGCTGTGTGCTTTTATTTTGGCGCGCTGGATTGAAACAGGAAGTCACTTCTTGGGCGCCGTTGTTATGATTTGAAGTTATGCACTGAGTCAATTGCTGCCACTCCAACATTTGTCTCTATGCCCTAACGTTTTCTTCTATAAACGTACCATAAGTTCTGTTTCATTCATGCGTGTTTGAGGAATCTGGCTATTTCTTCTCCAATCTTCGCCTCATTTCTCTGCTTTAGCATGCCTTGATAATAGCTCGTTGCTATTGTTTGTCACGATACTTAACTGCTTATCAGTCACAATTAGCACAGAAGAGCACTGAAGATTCTGTCACGGTGTTGTTCGAGGCTGGTGGATAACTTATTTAACAAAACAATCCCTTTGCCCCTCCGCTGACCTCTGCTGCCTTCATGGACTACAAAAAGGGTTGGAAATCTGAGAGGCATGAGAAGGCCGTGGCTCTGAATTGTTTGGACATGGCTTGTTGTGTCTAATCAAAGGCAGCTGACAGGCAGATGAACATTATACGTTGATAATTTAGCAGCGGCTGTTGCTTTCGTCTGCTCTCCGTGACCCGGCACATTCGTGGGCAACATGGTTAGACTCATATGTGACAACCAGCAACCCTGTGTGTCTCCTCGCCTATTACTTCCAGCCCCTTTCACAGTAAAGATGAATTCTAAGTCCTAAGTGCTATTCTCTCATTGAAGACGTAGCATAATTCGGTATGGCGCGCTTTATCAAAACATAAAACGATGCGCATGGGAACTCGACAGTGTTCTTTTCGCTCATTTATGTCTTCACAGAGATTAAGGTGAGGCTGACATTTTAGGAAAAGCATAAACAATCGAGCATTTAATATGACCACTTTATAGTACGTATATCCTAGCATTAAATTGGCTTTGGACTGTTTTATTTGTGCAGGGCAAATTTCAGGGAGACTATTTTTCCCCAGATTAAACATTAGGGGATGAAGTCAATTAGAGCCCACCCGAAAACTGAAGGGGCCGCAGGGAGAGAGTGTAAGAGGGAGAGAGAGAGAGAGAGGCGTCCCATCTGAGGTTTGATGAACGGCTGCCCAAAGCTCTGCTCATTTCACACTGAAGGTCAATTATTCTCCATGATATTATAGGCATAAATTAGGCCTTGTTCATTTGGTGGCGCAGGCAGAGTGACCACCGGGTGGATATTAAAACTTGATTTAGCTCCCCATCGGCCGCCAAGCCAAATGTTTCATGAAGGCACGTATACTGCAAAAGAGGAGCGCCGCATAAGCTGGAATGAGCTGAGTCCAGAATATTCATCTTTAGGCTATGAGGTAGACTTCAACGTCCCCATAGGAAAACCAGTGGTTGTGCATGTTTGGAAAATCACCATGCAAACACGGTCTCGGAATCTAGGGCCTTCATGCTACATGGTCATTTCTGTTGTACATCGTTTTCAGCATCTTGTGCGTTCACTGACAAGTGTCTCCAAGTGCTTGGCCATTATTCTCTGCTCACAATAAGCTTCCTCTGTAAGGAAGAAAGGGAACACACACTAAAAGTTATGTCAGAGGATGTTGAGGAGGGGGAACAAATAAACAGCGACATCGCACACTCAAGAAAGGAAAGAAAGGACTTTATTTGTACAGTATAGCGCCTTTCACAGACATAGTCACAAAGGGCTTTACATGGCACAATTTTACTGTCCTGGGAACATCCATGCTGCTTTACGCGCTCGAATCATTTCCTCCTCAGCAGCCTGGAGGCCAAGGCCAAAATCTTCACATGGATCAATCACAGAGCGAGGAGGGACGGCAAGACGATGACGCGCTATTCGATGGAAGGTTGTAGTTTGCAGCAGACTTGAAGCCATCTTTTGTTCAAGCTTTAGACCGTGTTCTCAATAGTTTAGCTCGAAAGTTTATTATAAAGAAGAAAAGTGGGTATGCCATACTTCATTGGGGACAATTGATATGATTGGCTATGGCTACGTGCAGACGTGCTACACATTCGTAACATCCAATAAACGGCTATGGACAATCGTAAACTACACCTTTGGACACAGTGTTGCTGAACCTAAACCTGACTGACTGCAACAACCTCAGAGCAGAACAGTTGGTTAAATCCAGGTGGACACTTCTTTATTTATTTGTTAATTGATCTCATTCTGATTATTTTTGATGCTTTCTCAAAGTTTGAAGTTCTAGAATAGACATCGCTTCCCTCCCCGTTCGCCATTAAGAGATTTTTTCTTTTATGCTCATAAATGAAAGTACCTGATCTATACATATCTGTTGTTGTCCAAAAGTAGCCTGACCTTTAAGTCACTCAGATATTCCTGCTTTGCGGTGCGGATCAAAGAGAACTTTTTCTTGAGTGAGGCCTCCAAGTAAAACCTCGGCTGCAAATATCAATAGTACATTACGGGCCCATCTCTGCTCGGTTTGCGCAGAGAGAGCAACGGCCGCGCAATGTTTATCATGCAGGCAATTAAGCAGGTCATTAGCGGTGATTCGTAGCCTTTGGTGCATCAAAGCTTGCGTTAGAGCGGAGGCGCTCGAACGACCCCCGCAGCCGGGCACAGAGCAAAACGGACGAAAGAAAGGAAATCAATAGTATATTACCTCAATTAAACTTGTATAAGAGGAGGAGACGGAGAGAGAGAGAGAGACGCAAGCACACAAACAAGGCTTTTGTTTCTGACCTGGAGAGATGAGAGGCAGGACATGTCAGCACGCCGTTGTTCATATTTTATGATGTTTTGGAACCAGCTTGTTGCAACAATGGCTTACATTGTTAGAGGTTGAAATTCTTTTTAGTGGAACTTTTTTTTCTCAGGGCAAAAGTAAAACAGTACCTAACATATTTGTAAAATGAACGATTGTAAAAGTGCATATGTACTTTTGTGTTTTGTTGCTTGGAGGCGTTAAAAATGTGAGAGAAAATGAAGATCAGTTGGTAAGCTTCGCAATAACCCTATAAGTGTGCCTCTCATAAAAAGTGTATAAGCCTCTCTTCAAATCTAATTGCAGGTAATTAATCAGGGAGAGTAATGAGCAAACAGCCTCTCAGACCATAATCATATTCACACAGTTATCCACGCCATCTATTTCTCTAAATACGTGTCCATTAGCGGGGGCCCGAGTCCGCGGCTGAGACTGCGCATGTGACGGTGGACTTGAACCGCCAGCACGGCATGATGAATGGCTCAACATTAGTTCTGAATGTGATTTATTACACTTTACTGAAGAGCATATGTGAGCGCCGATGAGATCCACGCCCCCACACTGACACAGCAGGGCTAATATTGTTCAAAGTTTTGCACAAACTAAAATGGTATCCGTGCCGCCTCGAGCGAAATAAAAAAGTAAGCCTATGGATGAGGGAAAAGTGTCCATAAACTCATGGAGGATATGTAGATTTGTTTCGGAGTTATTTTCTTGCTTCTTGGAAGAGATGAGGAAATAGTGAGAAGATGGACGCAGTAGTTGGACCTTTCTGGACGTCTCCGGAGTGTGTGGGTGGGTTGCGGAGCTGCGCTGGCGTGAGGGCTCAGAGGTCTCCTGCCGACGTGCTGTCGGGGCACAAGGCACAGCAGTTTATGTAAGCATATGCTCATATAACAATCCAAACTGTAACACCTGCATTTGCAACCTCATTTTTGAACATGACCATGGTGTTTGTTGTAAAAACAGAGCTTCCTCCACATGTCCATCACGCTGTTGGTGCAGATGAAGGGCCATGTTCCCTTCCTCTCAGCCTGTGTTAGCTACAGGAGCAGGTCCAGTGGAGCCTGGAGCTTGTAGCACACACTACAGAGTGGACTGAGGCAGCGGAGACTTTTGAAGTACAGAGCTTTATGTAAATGATGCCTGTCCCAGAAGGGACTGCAGCTCTTATTCTTCACAGAGCATTTTCTAATAAAGTGAAGTGAACTCCTGACGCTCCCTCTGAGAGCCCTCCTCACCCTCATCATCTCCTGCTCCGTGTAGTCATCTCTTCTGCCCCACAACAGGGCTACACCATCATCACGTGGTGCTTATGAGCGAGGCTACAGCTGGCCCACATAATGATCAGCTGTCGATGTGCAACATAAGCTCTACATATGGTGTAGTGGAACTCAGCGTTGCTTCAGACCTGCGATGAGAAGGAGGAGCTTTTCTATAATAATAATACTAGGATGGGATTCAATTCTAACGTTAATGTCAAGCATCTGACCCATACTTTGATGGCGCCGGGGTAACCCGTCAGGAGCAGTGGGCAACTGCATGGCGCCCCCAGGAGGCATCTCCAGATGTGGAGCCTGGCTAATGGTCAGAATCCATGAGTGGGGTTTAACTTATTGCATGGAGTGATGGAGGACCAACATCCAGCCTTTGGAATAACATTCAAACCCCACAGAGAATTGAACCTGGGACCTTCTTGCCATGAGCCGAGAGCGCTAACCACTCAGCCACCGTGCTGCCTTCTCCTTTCACCATTCCCACTGACAATGTGTCCTTGAGCATTTGATTCAATTCAAATAGAACTGAACAGGGGTGTGTGCTGGTGTTCCAAACTGGGGAAGGCCATAACATTACACAAACATGCATGACTACACAGGGCGACGGTGGCGCAGATGGTAGAGCAGGTCGTCTCGTGATCGAAAGTGCACACTGTCGTTGTGTCCTTGGGCAAGACACTTCACCCACATTGCCCCCAGTGTCTGCGTGCATTGGTGGATGAATGAGAGTATGAATGGGTGAGTGGATCCTTGCTGTGAAGCGCTTTGAGTGCCTAATGTAGGTGGAATAGCGCTATATAAGTTGAGAGCATTTACCATGACATGCCTGTGTAAGCCTGTAGTGACAGCCTACATACAGGCCTACCTCACATATTTTCCCATTTTTATTCTTATTTTGTTTGGGCATTTCCCCCTTAAACCAGAGTGAAAGACTATGTCAATCAAAAGGAATGGAGAGTGGGATAAAAAAAAAAAAAACAGTCAGCAAACCTGCCAGTGCTCTAAGTCTGGTCGGCGAGGTCTATCGAATCGGGTCATGAATGTGCACGTCGCTCCCAGTGAATATTTGTGGCGTCTATTCAGACCCGGGACTTAAAAATAAAATAACGTCAGATGAAAAGCAAAAGCTGGAGCCGGTGAGGAAGGCTGACGCAACGGCGAACCAAACGACCGCAGATTCACCCCGGTGCACACTTCCCTCCGGAGACTCCGCCGTGACAACTGATACAACCACATCAGCACTTCGGCATTAACAAGCAACTTAGCTCCTTATCAACTCACTCCGAGCCAGGAGCTTTTTCAAATTCACATCATGGCGGTGGTAAAAATGGAAGCTACATTTCCCTGCAGTGCCCTCCGCTGATATCGGCACCCCTGATGAAATCTGTGGTGCAACTTTGCGCAGTAGTTTGGGATATTTTCTGACCCAGCTACAGCGGCGGTTTATTATGGAGATTATTAGGCCATTATTTGTGAAAACGGATGGGACTGTTGTGCTGTATCTCAGGGGCATCTCCTGTGTTTTCCTTCCAAAATATGACGATAAATATGTTTAATGACGTTTTATTACATCTCTGAGCCAAATATCAAAGCTTCAAAATCCAGAGAGAAAGAGAGAGAAAAATATACTTGTCATGGTGCTGATGTTGTGGACCCTTTGCATCATCTCCGAGCGGGCATGTTAGGGTTCAGAAGTTCATGTAGGTCTTGGCGCCGTGCTCGGTCTTTTGATGTCTGGAGTGCATTCAAAACACTACTCTATTTCGGAAGCACACTTTGGGAGAGCGTCGCCGTAGGATCGGGAGTGTGAAATTGACATTAACGAGAGCGGCGCTGAGGGAGGGATGTGCTCTGAACTCTCCCTGACTCCGCAGACACAGCCGCGGCCTATTCAAATCAGCCTTTTCACCGCCACTGCCCTGATGATGGGATTATGTGGAGCTGTGTTGCTCTGAGTCTAATGGCGGTCCGTGGATGACCGCTGGTTTGGCCCTTTGGTTTTGGAGTTCGCAGCTGTGCCGCTTCCTGACTGTGGGAGGTCTGCTCCGACGTTAACATCAGACCAGACGGACGCTGATACAAGACAAGATCGGTTTAGGAATACGCTTGAAAAGTCACAGACAGAGAACTAGATATCGCTGCATGTCCATTGACATATTAATCACAGATGGCCCTTTTACACCAACTGTTTTTTGTTTTCCACTAAAAAAATGCTGGACCCAAAAAACGGTGCAGATTGGGAACCAGTTAAAGTGCCTATGACAGGTTTTAATGCTTTTGAAAATATGACTATTAAGATGGAGCAGTTACATCAGTTATATTTCAGTGAAGCAGCAGTTTTAATGATGAAAAATGTTGGACAGAAAAGTTTTTTTAATTTTATTTTAATTTTTAAGCAAAAGAAAGTAACATAGATATGGTAAAGTTCCAAAGCAGTTTGACTCATTTTTTGGACATAACATGTCAACAATTTAAAATTGTTTGCCTCTAACTATGTAAATTTTTTTGTACAATATCTTAAAAGGGCCAGATGCAAGTTGGTTATTTTATACTCACTACTGCCACCTCAGGTCTTACCTCTAACTGCAGCTTCTATATTAAGCTCGTGCATGACGACGCTTCAGACCCGAACTAACACCGCTTTGAGTGCAGGATTT
Source organism: Gobius niger (assembly GCF_951799975.1). Classification (NCBI taxonomy): domain Eukaryota; kingdom Metazoa; phylum Chordata; class Actinopteri; order Gobiiformes; family Gobiidae; genus Gobius; species Gobius niger. Next base: position 13,033,623 of record NC_136866.1, on the reverse strand, counting down.
TAGAGGAAGTTGTGGTGAATAGGTCTGGGTTCATTCTACACCTACTGGAACATGCAGGGCAGGGGTCTCCAACAGGCTGCCTGCGGGTCAAATCCGGCCCGCGAGATGATTCAATCTGGCCCCTGACTTGTAGAGCACAAATTAGTGAGTATGTAAGTAAGTAAGTCTCTTGCCCATTCCTGTACGGAGTTATATATATTTTTTAAAGAAATAACCAGAATGCTCCCTCCCGCCACTAGGGGGCAGCTTAAATAAAGAATGGAAATAATTCCACACGTGTCCAGCAGAGGGCACTGACAAAAGAAGAGATCAGGATATAAACAACACATTATAATCATGTGGTAAATGGGCAGGCTGCCCCAGGGCGGCTGTGGCTATAATAGTAGCTTACCACCACCATGTCCTGAGTGAATGAATAATGACAACAGTGCAGCAGAGGCTTGTAACACAGGCTTGTTAAGTGCAATACAAGCATAAGCCGAAGGTATTGTCCTGTTAGGCTCATTATTATTCATTTATTGAAAAAAGTTTCCTCAATAGAAATTTCCCAATTAAAACGTATTTTACTGGAGCCTTTGTTTATGGACCCCGGCTTTGTTTATGGACCCCCGACTCTGTATAGTCCCTTTAAATATAACTGTGTTGAATATGTTTTGGCAAAAATGTTTTCTAATAAATAAAATTGGACCGAGCATGTGTGATGTCAGCGGCTGAGGGCGTGGCTTTCCCCCTCCAGCAAACAACAAATGTTAGTTATTTCGTGCTAACCTCCTAAAAAGGGACAAATGGAGAAGCCAAAACGTGTTTCTGTTGTAAAACTAGAGGAAGCAGATAGAACTAAGCCAGTCTTTAAAGAAATCCAAAACAATGTGCTGTGACAGGAGTGCAGACCCGTCCTGAGCTGCACTCAAAGGGGGTCATTTATTAAGACAGGTGCTAAACAGCGAGATAAAAATATGCCTTTAGCTGAAAGTGAAAGCTTGTTTTCATAGTGTCATTCCCATTTCTGCCTGTAGAAGGTGCTCCTGCCCCATTCGAAATTGAGGCCCAGTCGTTTCTCACTCCTTGCTTTTATTAATAAGTCGACCTCCTTTTTAAATCTCTAATGCAGGAAGTACCGGGTGTGACGCTGTCCCCTCTGCCTTGGCTGAATATGACATTGTGTTGGACCGTCCCCCCCCCCCCCCCCCCCCCCCCCCTGTCCTCCCCGCGTGTGATTGATGATCAGAATGAGTCCTGACACCGCGGCTCCCTCACACCTGTCGGGCCGTGAGGGGCGTCAGGCGGAAGCGAAGCTGACAGGCGGCGCTCGGCTCAAGGTGAGGCTTTTGGTCTCCGTCTCCATGGCGATCGGATTAGCATGCGGAGCCATAAAATAATGTGTAAAGCAGAAGCTGATGAAGCCTTACCTGCCGTGACAGCGAGGGGCTAATATTCTCTGTCAGCACCGTCCTCCCGCACACAGTCAGGCTGAGGCTGCGGACCGGAGGCACAGCGCTTTGGTGGCAGAGCCCTGTCTGCCTTAATGGATGAACATTTTTGCACTACCATGGAAACGGTATTGGACATGTGAAAGAGCCTCAAGACTGCAGCTGCACATGTTTTTAAGGGATTTTTTTTTTTTGCCCCTTAGGCTTTAGTAGACAGGCTGGCTCAGGGTGAAACGGGGTGAACAGCGAATCGATATTAGGACAGTTTTCTGGATATACGTGCAGGTGTTCATAACCTATGCCAGTATTACATTACATACATTAAACCAAACAGGTCTATCATATAGATTCATATAGATTCTGACAAATGAAGACACGGGATTACTTACGGATCCATATTGAATGCAAGTCTTATATGAGCCAGTCCCTGAATGTGAATCATTTTCCACCGATTGAAGCATAAAGTTGTGAAAAGAATGCATTGCAAACAGCAGTAAAACTACACTATGAATATCACATTTTGCAAGAAATTCTGCAATGACTGAAGCCATCTCAAGTGGAGCTACTACAGCTGCTATTTTGAGAAATCCACTGAGTACTGGAACAACTCCGTAAGCTGCTGAGTTACTGCTGGTAAATACATCTAACTCACTGCGGTGTCCAAGTGTTTTAATGTGAACAATAATAAAAAACAATAACGCTTCGCGAGAGCGTCACATTCCCGAACTCTATTGGAGTATCTGAAATCTCCGATCAAGTAAATGTAGCTAGAGAGTTTGATGGATAGTTTTATTCACATAAATGACCTTGCACCAAAGAGTGATAGTTCCTCCCCTAGCCTATTTTATAAATACAGTATATATAGAAAAATAACTCATGGCCCTTGCCAAACCAATAAATAAATAAAAAACAGTTGTTGTGTAGACGTATTGTTTACAGATACATTACTAGTATATGTCACACTTACTAGTTTAATTCATTCGTCACGACGGTCTGGATCTTTTCTTTCAGTAGGAAATGTGATGAGTACGTATGGTGGCTCCATATACAACGCTGTGAGGTTCCTTTATTGCACTCGTGAATAGAGCAAAACTATGACTGAGACTCAGACTGATTAAGCCCACGTGGACAGTCGCACTGCAATGGAGAGTGAATGTGAACCTGGCATATCGCCAAAAAAACACTTTAAGTGACACTAAATAGCCAGTTGTTCTTTGTTGACACTGTGGGTAGTTGTGAACACAGACCGGAATATTACCACGCATGCGTACTGACAATGCTGATTTGGCTTATACCAATCTACGAACGCGGCACGAGAGAGAGAAAGTGTGTCTCCAATCTGTGGTAAATGACCAACAACAACAGTGCGCAAAACCGCTGATAACACCGCATTGTGAAAACTGAACCATGATATTTTGTACTTGCTTGTATTGCGCTCAATGGGTGAGGAACACGCTTCTCTATGGTCCTTATGGCAGGGAGCTGACATTGCTGTAATACCGCCCCCTTGTGGCCAGGGGCGACTCCAAAAGACACGTGGAAGCATTGATTCTAATGAGACTTCCGACCACCCAAGAACGGCTTATAAGCCTGGCTCCAAAGAGTTTTTCTGTTTCGAAAAAAATGCTAAGGCCCATGTGACCATGTTGGGGTTGGTGAAATATTTTTAACCACGCTGGTTTTTGTTTATTAGCCAGAAAATTGGAAGCATTTTCAGTGCAGTGACAATCAAGCTCTGGAGCTCTGTAGAGGCTCCGCCCATCCCGCCTTTTTGCCCTTTTAAGGAACAGGCTGCATAGGAGGAGTCTGAGCGGCCATTAAGGTTCACACACGACTCGGGACCTTTTCTATGAATGGGGTTGAATAGGTATTAATCTATGTCTAATTATTATATCTATGATTGTGCTTTACAAGTCCGTATCGCCACACTGTAATCATTATTCATTCACGCCATACTGGGCAGTGGTAGGCTACAGTTGTAGTCACAGCTGCTCCTTGAGGTAGACTCAAGCAGGGAAGCAAGTCTGTTCCATCTACCCCTCCGACTACCTCCGACCACCTCCGACCACCTCCGACCACCTCCGACCCCCCCAGGGATCAAACCAGGGACCTTCTAGCTGTGAAGCACGAGCGCTATCTGCTGTACCACTGCCCCTTGTATTGGACTCGGAGGATCGTCATTTGTTGCACGATCTTCCGAGCAGATACTTTTGAAAAACTGCAGCCATGACCGTGCTGCGCCTCCGTCCTGCAGCTTCACATCATCACCTGCACACGCCGGCCACCCACACCTCGCCGACCGCACCAATTCCAACACTAATTCTCCCGCGCATTATGCAACCGCGTCCCGGGAGCTCAGCCTTAACCAGATAATCACGCCGATGATCAGATTGACATTTCAGACACTCTCTCCACTCGTTCCATCAATAGAGAGGCCCGCTCCGCCGCTAGATCCATATAAGACCTGGCACATTATCATTTAGTCCAATTCGCACTTCATTGTGAGCTAGTCCGAGGCAGGCTTAGCATTCAGAGTTGCGGCCGATCTTTCACAGAGATTAACACGTATCATTTGAATGTAATGAAGTCTACCATGTAATCCCGGAGCGGGCCGCGGATACTGACAAAGTTCCTTTGGTAACTTTATTATTGTGGAATGTGCCCCCCCCCCCGAGCTCTACACAAATCAATCAGCGTCCATTAGAATTTTTTCTGCTCTCAGAATTTGGAAAAATAACATTTTAATTTGATAAATGTGGCATTTATAAGACGTCCGTTCTGAAGACAGGAACAGAAAAAAAGCCTTTTGGTTTCTTTGGCAGTTACACATGATGGCTGATGCTTGTTCTTCAACAGTGGGAGAGCTTGTTTTGTTTTTTTTGTTTTTTTCATATGCAAACTCCTAAATCAAACCCGACAAGTGACGAAAATGGATAGACAATCTGCTTAATGTTGGCAGTGGGATGATGGAATGTTTTTTAGCTCGTTTATTTCAACGCTTTCATGACAGTGGGCTCGAGCGCTGTCTTTGACTGAATCTGAGCTGTGACAGAAAGACATCACTGAAGATAATGAGGGGCTTTCTATTCAAATCCCGGTCGGACAAAGCATCGACACAATACATTTACGGGGAAAAGCTGAGAGCCACAACTGCAAACTACAGGCGGAGTATGGGCATTTCATTGGCAAAGTGAAACTATGGAAGCCTGGAGGGGATAACATGGACAATAGTATTTGTTCCATATGGTTAGCAGATATTGTCTAAAGACTTTTATGGATCAAGCAGTGACATTGACATGGTAACAAGCTGCTGTATGTGAAAGTGCAATTATGCTATTTCATTTAAAGGAACAGGCCACCGTTTTTACATACTGTGATATGTTTTTACCTGAGCTTAGACGAGTTGATACGTACAAGTCTGGTCTTTGTGCGTGCCCGTGGAAGAGCTTGGTCGCTTCTAACTTCACCTCGTTTGGAGCCATAGGAGTACATTGGGAGAGGCCAAGTGCTAACAACATCTTTGGTCTTTTTGCGTGACTGAGAGCACACAGTTCTTACAAACTGAGATATGTTCTTACCTGAGCTTAGATGAGTTGATACATACCTGTCTGGTCTTTGTGCGTGCCTGTGGAAGAGCGTGGTAGCTTCTAACGCCACCCCCGTTTGGAGCTATAGGAATACATTGGGAGGGGCCAAATGCTAACACCATCTTTGGTCGTTTTGCGTGACTGAGGGCACGCACAAAGACCAGACAAGTACGTATCAACTCGTCTAAGCTCAGGAAAGAACATAACTCAGCATGGAAAAACGGTGGCCTGTTCCTTTAATGGTTGTCAGAGCGAAGATGAGCATATGCTGTCATGGCATAGCCGGGCAAGACACTTCACACTTGTCCTGGTATTTTGAAATGCTGCTCATGAATGTACTGCGTCAGCTGACTGAGTTCCAGCCCCTATGGTGCATGTGATCACTTAATACAGTTTAAAAGCTGCATCCTGACAGATCACTCGAGCTCGCCCTGATGACATTTTCTTTGAGTGCCTCAGTTTTGTAACTTTTTAAAGACACTTCACCCACTTTGCCTGTCCTGTGTGGGGGCGACAGCCAGGCAGGTCATCTGATGTGCAGGCCTGACAAATCACAGTTTTATTACAGACACCAAGAACATATTGGAATGTCCATTGCATATGAATGCCTACATTACAGTACTGGCTTACTGTAGCATAGAGACAGTCTAAAAAGAGGAAAATAAAAGTCCTTTATAACACACAGTTCTTCGTCAAGACATAATGTGTATATTACTGAACAAATTTCACGATAAATCTCACTCCAAAATAGAAATAACACGTGAAGACAAATACATTCATTGCTTATCACAGAACAGTAATGAGTACATGCTTAATCATAGAGTAGCTATAGTTTCAGTCAAAAGTTTTTTTTAGGTGCATTATTCTAAATTCTACATAGTAAAATACCAAGACTGAGGTGTCCAAAGTAGTTTCAGAAAGCCTCAGTACACACACATTAATCTAAAATTGAGAAGTGTCATTGCTGCAGATGTCCAAAAGCAGGTTTAACAAGCCACCAAACGGATAATGTGTGTACTTTAAATGGAACAAGTTATATCTCGGAGAACGGCTTGGCGTAACTCTCTTTTCCGCGTTGACATGCCGTGGCGCTGTGCTTTTTTGGTTGTGAACCTGCTCTGACCTGGTTTGTCCCCTCTCTGATCCGCGGTCCTCGGTACAGCGCCCGTCCTGTCACTGGGGGATTTTATCTGTCTGCACAGCCACCCACGTGTAGACAGGCGCGGGGCCGTCAGCCCTGCCAGCCCATTGACAACGCAGCCTCTGCTTCCATTAGCTCTATCACACTCTCCAGACAGTCTGTGGAGGCATCAGATGGTTCCACGCCAGCACTGCTCCGTCCAGGCTCGGATCCGCCAGTGTGCGAGCAACAAGTGAGTCTGCATACTCCCAGACCCGTCGAGGCGCGCCAGACATTTAACTCAGCACACATTAATTATTATGCAAATAAAACACGGAGGTGCGCGCAAATGTTGTCGTGAAACAATATGTGCACCACTCAAAAACAAAGATGTCTAGACAGTTTTTCTTCCCCAACTTGAAAAGTGCGAATAGGTGTGTGTTGGAGGGAGTCAGCAAGAAGTTTATCCTCTTTTTCTGTGTAGGTATCCAGCAGGGGCGGGCAATTCATTTTCATAAGGGGCGACAAAAGAAGCCTGAATTGAGTCGGAGTACCACATCAGCAATAACTTATTCTGCAACTTTATCCTATTGTACATGACACTAAATTGTGTATTTTGAATATCTGACACTGGTATTTAGTAGGTCTATAATTATCAATGAATGAAAAATAATGAGCCTGACAGGACTGCAGCCAATGTGTTGTTTGTATCCTGATCTCTCATTATGTCAGTGCCCTCTGCTGGACACATGTGGAATTCTTTCCTTTTATTTTTATTTAAGCAGCCCCCTAGTGACTATGCAAAGGAATGGGCTAAAGACTTAAAAAAAAAATTACACTCAGGAATTTATACCATACAAGTCGTGGGCCGGATTCAATCATCTCACGGACCGGATGTAGCCCGCGGGCCGTAATTTGACCAGGTCTGTCCTAGAGGAAAATGTTTCTTTGGATGTCAAGGAAAAGCCCCATTTTCAGGTTTCCAAGCGATGGCACATGGGCAGATTGGTCAGTTTATCTATGGTGACCATCTTTTGGACCAAAATGCTCTTATTTGTGCAGGGAGCTCTGTTGTCGTGGCTTTGTACCCCTGGTAGGGTCTCCCATGGCAAACACGTCCTAGTTTATGGGTCAGACAAAGAGTGGATCAGAAGCCCCTTGTGAAAGACCAACAGGCCCGGATAGAATCTTGAGGCCGTCCTTCTGTGGACCCACCACCTGCAGGAAGAGCCATAAGGGGCTGGTGCAATGTGATTTGGGCAGTTCGACGAAGGACAAGTGGAAAAAGATGGATGGATTGTGTTTTGGTGACGACTATAGTGGGCAGGTTTGAATCAATTCCGCTGGCTTTGGACCGGAAATAAATGAGTTGTTTCTGTTGCTTTAGGCCAATATCCTGTATGTCTCCTTTAATTACACCTTTCTGTAATGTCCTATCAAATAAAGGCCAGTTCTCTTTGACAAAATTGATTGTTGATTATATTTACCAATGAGACATACATTTAGTGAACAGTTTCCAAGACTCAAACTCATGAGGCAGAGATCATTTTGCATGCATTCGACAATCTAAGCACTTCTGCAGTCGGGAACACGAGGATCACTCGATGTGCTTTCTTTGACACACTTTTGTTCCGACCCCAGCTCCTCGGGGTGCAGTCCATGGCTCTGCTCCCCGGGGTGCTGTGTGCATGGAGCTTGTTTTGGTGCTTGTTTTGAGTGCAGTAAAAGAAGATGCACAGTGAGCAGATCGGAACCAGTGAACCCTGTGCTGCATGTCAATGAGCTTCAGGATTATACTCTCCGCTGTCCTCTTCTGACTCAACACATGTCATCCAGATATCAGTGTGAAGTCCTGTTGTGTTTTCAGAGAGGAGGATGTTCAGAGAATGGACAAATGTTTCATGGTTATGGAAGACGTTTTTAGAATATCTTCATTTTTTTCATTTTTTTTATATTTTCTATGACACTTATTCTGGGCATCATCCTTTAATTTAAACTGGTGTAACTTTGTTTTGAGTTAAATTCTAATCATCGTATTTGTCATAGTGGAAGATAATTGAATATTCAGGGGGAACATTTAATTTACATCATATTTGGAGTGTGAAAATCAGTGGCACTATATCTGCACCTCAGGAATAAAAAAGGGGATACCACAAGGTTCCATCCTGGGTCCCATCTTATTTTGTCTTTACATTAATGACCTTCGAGCCATTTGCACTGAGGCTGAGTGCCTCCGACACCGTTATCTATGTCTCAGCAAAGACTCCACAGAAATGATCAGGGTCTCTCAGTGGCTGGAGGATAACTGTTTGTCTTTAAATTGTTCTTTTGTGAAATTTGTTTTTGAATGTGTCAACAACCTCGCTCCCGATATTGCTGCAGGGATGACTGAAAAATGCGCAGCTCACAGGGTCACCGCTAGGGGCGCTGAAATCCATCTTGTTCTGCTCCCCCTGATTCATTTGAGTCCGCACTGCTGGTGGTTCGAGCCAATGACAGGGCAGTATTGTCATGGTTGGGAAGAGCTTCATCTGGTCGTCAACAACAAGCGCCTTCATCATTACAAGTTACATGGCTACGGAAAAACACTTTTGTTTTTGCTTTCATTTTTCATGGGATTAAGTCATAAAACGCATAGCTATTTACACAATAGACCCATCTCTCCCAAATATTGTTCACAAATCTGTCAAAATCAGTGAGCACTTTACCTTTGCGAGAGAATCCATCCCCCCCTCATTGGTGCCTTAGGCTGTCTACAATAAAAGGACAATCTGAAATGTTCAGTTTTGCTTTATCGGGGGTCAGAAAACCACTCAGTATATTGTAAGTAGTATACAGTAATATTTCATTGATGGCTTTTTTAACTCAAAACCCACCTCTTTAAAAAGGCTTTTAATGTCGAGTAGCAGCTCTGTATTTTCATGTGCTAATTTCATGTGTGATTTTATTCTTGTTTTTTCTGTAAAGCGTCTTTGAGTGTCTTGAAAAGCGCTATACAAATAAAATGTATTATTGTTATTATTATTGAATGACATGTCACCCGTTGAGCATGTTTGAGATGGTCTGGATTGGCCCATACACAGTACGACAGCTTAAGGCAGTCTAATCAGCATCTTTACTTACTTGATACTGACATTTATTTGGGAAATGGGTCTATTGTGTACTGTATACATAAACCGTTTTATGTCTTTGAGTTCCTCCCATGAAAAATGAGTGCAAAAACAAAAGTGTTGCATTTAAAATTGTGCTGAGAGTAAGTATGGTCTGCTACTACTATACATTAACTAAACAAGAATCGTGTGTTTGTGGTTTTGTTGATCTAAGGCACAATACGGTGCTCATGTTTACTCTGTAACATCCGTCTTGTTTTTGTTAGGTCCATACAGCGACAAGTGAATGCTACAAGCTCCTGAGTCCAAGCAAAGTCAGCCTCCCCACACCTCTGACAGTGTGGACCTGTTCTGTCTGAAAAACTAAGTGTTGTGATACACTGAGCTCTGTGGTCATCGATCAGCAGTGGGGTTTGAGTGTGTCCTGGTGGCGAAGCGTGGCATCAGTCATGGCGCGGCAGAGTGCGGCTCTCACAGCGGATTATGTCTCCCCGACCGGCTCGGGTCACTGCAGCTGCATCGAGCGGAGGAAATGGAAAAAAACAGGTGATGTGTAAGTGAACTTTGGCCCTGTTAGTGTTTGGGAACAGTTCAGGACAATGTATGTTGTAAATATGGCTCACCTGAGACGAGCTGCTTGTTTGTACACAGTCCCCTGCAGTTTTCCCACAGGAGATGTTACTAGCAGGGCCCTGGCGCTGAGTGTGAGTTAAGGTGTGCACAAAACTGAGGATAGGTAGTGATAGTATCTGCATTTAGCTGCCGCGCTTCTATATTATTTTCTCACTCACAAAACACAGCCATTATAGTTTTTTTAGACAGTTTAGCTGTGTGTTTGTAAAGGGCTTAAGTCTTGTGTTTTGCCATCTAGTCAAATACTCGTTTAACATGATTGCACATTCACAATGGGCCTCAGCAGTGCTATATGTGATCCAGTCCATATACCCATATGTGAGCATTAGCAGGCTATTGTTCAGCTGCCTTTTCAGGGATGGGCAAAGGAATTGTTCACCCTGGCTCAACCATGGGGCAGCAGGTTACAAGTGCCGCCCAATAAGAGGAACAGTTATCAGCTATACTGCAGGCTACGTATTGGTACCTGTAAGACAAGGACTTTACTGTTGCACTACGCATGTGGCCAATAATCCATAATCAACACGGCTTTAACATGACCTGCTTGTCTCTGGCCACTGCATAGGTGTTTAGCTCGTGGAACATTATGATAAATTATTATGTACTATTGAGATATTTTTGTGTGTTAATCAAAAGAATTTCGCCATGGGGAAGTTATTCTGATTATACAAAATGGAGTTTGGGAGCTGCTGTTTCTTCTCATGGGTTTGAGATGGTCTCCGTGGGTCCCATCGATTGGAACGTCTGAATGTCAAACCTACATTTAGCCCGGAGGGGACCGAATGATTGATAATGAAAAGGTCAACTCAAATGAACGGGGAGATGGCTGAAATGGAGCGGACACACATGCATTGGCGCCGCGGTGTATCAGAAGCGAGACCAGACCTTCATTTGACTTATTCTCTCCTAATTCATACATTATTCAGACTTTTCAATGAAGTACAACGGGATCGAGACTGGTATTTTTTTATACCACTCAAAGTGTGTTTGAGAAGATGAACAACTGAACCAATAGTGTTGATTATTTGACTTCCTTATTGGAAATGGGCACATAACATAACAGAAACTTTGCAAATCCACGAGCGTTAAAGCATGTAATGAATATTCAGTGGTATTCAGTATTATGCAATCTGAAACAATGTGAAGTCACTTGTTTAATACCACCAGGGGCTGTAGGGAAAGACATTGATTAGGGAATAATGTAAACTAATGGCCCAGACCGAATGAACTGGTGCCGGGCGGGGGGGCAGAGGGCGTGTTGTGGTTCACGCGTGGTTCTATAGGTCACGGATGGTATACGGTCTGCACACAGGGTCACGCAGAGAGCGGTACTGACAGCTGCGGCTAATTTACCCCGCATCAATATGAGCTGAGATGGAAACAGCCATCGATACCGCTCCCAACAGTTCTGTGTCAATAGTCCACGAGCACGGCGCACCGGAGCCCTGTCCATCAAGCTCCAGAGTGTTACGCTTTCATTCTTTCCCTTTTTTTTTGTGAATCTGCGAAGAAGACTACCCTTATGCAGAGACGCCCACCGCTAACTCGCTAACTTCATCACCCGCCCTAAATGCTGGTGTCAGGAGGGAGAGAGCCCCCGTCGTGGTGCCGTTACATAATGCGGACTCATTAAGAAGCGATCGCAGATTTGAGTTTTGGAGTGAGAATCCCAAAATGTAAGCCAGCGTGTGCCGCTAAGTGTTTGAGTGTAGCAACAGAAGCAGCTTTATCGCCCCCCTCAGAGCTCTAATCCAAAATGAGACGTCCAAAAGCACTCATTAGCGATGTTATTTTAGATGATATGCTAATTACTGACAAATGACTTCTCCGCGAATGGGCATCGCAAGAGCTGTTTGTGTGAGAACTGGAAACGCACGTGCATCTCCTGCTGCAATGGGGGGAAAAAAAATCAAAAATCTTAACGCATAATGGGGATAGACTATTATCGATATACCCGCACTTTGGAATACTCTAAATAAACCTGCCTTGCATGCTGCCTTTCAGGTCAGGGGAGAGGGGGTTTGGAAGTGCAGTTGTAACAGCTCCGAGTGCACTGGTCCGGTCACATGCGACTAATACAGAGCGACTGAGGAGAAAACCTGTCGCCCAGTCTGTTATCGGAGGAGCTGTTGTGACTGCTCTGCTGTGTTGTTCTGCTCAACCAGTCATTTACATTGGACACTTTGCTTTCATTACACGATGTTGAGCGTGTCTGCTGTGACGCGTGACTGTGAAATGCCCGAGGTTGAAAATCTGCTACAGCCATCATGGTCTTCGGGATGCTGGATAGTGTAACATTCGGGTCAAGTTGTTGAAAGAAGAACGGGCTCATTCGGGAAACATTTTGTGGCCAGTCTGAAACACTTTAAAGGGACCAGACTACTCGCCACTGCCACCTCAGCTCTTACACGTAAAGGTGCTTTATTTGTCATTATATGTCAACTGTACAACGACATTTGTCCTTTGACCCATCCCTCGATGCCCGGGGACCCATCTCCAGACTCTAACTGCAGTCTCTATGTTAAGCTCGTGCATGACGATGGAGATAGTTGGTAGTGCAGGCTTTTAGTGGCAGTTGTGGTGAATAGGTCTGGGCTCATTGTACTCATTAGGACATTGCTGGAGCAAGTAGGGGGTGGAAAATACATAATTTTAACATTTTTAAATTCTGTCTATCCCTTTAAAACATAAATAGGCCTGTGTCAAATATACATTGTACACGTAATAATTTCAACACATATTTACTATAACAACACCTGTAACAGTCATAATAAATGACCATTGCCTTCAGTTTTATCTCATGACAAATGAGATAAACCGGTGCTGGTGTGCAAATGTGCTGTCAATGCTGGCTCACAACAAGGAACAAGGTTTGTCCCAGTTGTGTTGCCGTACAGGTGGGATATTTTGGTGAGATCTTCATATTGTGAAGCAACAACACTATCATCCACAACACTAATTCCTGTCCTGAAAGTATTTTGCCAAAATCATGTGGCCCTGCAGAAGATTACAGTTCAATCAGACTTCTGAAAGGGCCCCCACACATGAGTGTGTATTTCTGGACATGTCTCCCCTGCCTCGGTCCTGTCCTGCCCCAGCCCCTCTCTGCTTGGCGGCTCCAGTGCTGTCTCTGGCACGGCTTCACAGCAGCCTTTTTGGAAGCATGGGCTCCGTCCCGACACTCCCGGGGCCCATCTGAACTCCCGACCCCGCTCCCCTCAGACAGTGTCTGTCTAATCCTTCTGCACAAAGAGCGTGTTGTGGAGGCGAGCGGGTTACGGACAGGTACAACCCTTGGAGCGCCTTCAAAGACAGCGGCTCATCTCCGTCCGACAAAAGGCCTTGCGAGGTGCGGCTTATGCTGAAGTGGGGCTCGTGTTCGGCCATCTTTGCTTGCCATCTGCTGTGTCTGCCTTATGTTGGCTGCATGTAAAATAAGCCTGTTGAAGCATGGAATGAGCGTGAATGCAGAGGAGCCAGCGGGCACTAATCCCCCGAACACATGGACCAGCCCTCCACCAGCTCTAATTGATTCTGAAAATGACTGTGGCTGTGCGCTATTAAAAGGTTTCAGTCCGGTGGGGACGGAGAGTTAAGATGAGCTACCGTAAAGCTCCCGGTAAGTGCAATAGGGTGCAACAGGTCAGTCGTGCATTTATCTTCATCTATCTTCATTCAGCTTTCTTACCAACAAGACAATTTAGAGGGAAATGGTAAAATGGTCACACTAAGACCATACTGCATAACATTTCATCGTAAAAAAAATGCACCCAGACCTCAGACCTGATGCCCCTTGCTGCTCTGTCTTCATTACAGACAGCCAAACATGAGGCTTAAATACATTTCAACCTATATTTTATTTTGATAACCCACTGCAAAAAAACATCGTCTGTGTCCAATCATTAGAGCACATTTCATATCACTAGGAAGGTTTTTTTCCGCGCCTGTTTAGCTGCTACTGTTATTATTTGTAGTATTTGTATTATAGTAGTATGAATAGATTTGCATCGTCTACCGAGGTACAAATTCATCTTTGGCTCACCGACACATAAAAACACAAGATGAGGGACAACAAGAAAAGGGAACATAGAAACATTTCTGTGGTGACCGTCTTTAGGTCGCTGCTTCATTCAGAACAAAAGACTTCTTAAACACAGGCTTTGTAGCCAGTGGAACTGTATATCGTCTCCTAGAGTTCAGAAGCTTAAACTGAGGGTTCAGAGGGTGAGCGGAGTCAGAGGCAATGGCTCGAGCTTTAGCCAGTGTCAAATCAAATATGTGGTACAAATTTGACATGGCACGACTCGAGTAAATTTGTTTGGGTAGATGATTATTCAACCTCTCTCGCTTCCAAAATCCCAGCACGCAAGTCCTGATTGGTGGAACAGCAGCTCAGTGACTGAACTCTGGAGACTCGGAGCTTTGAGGTATGGCATTTCCACAAACTTGTACTTGTCCTCGCGGCTTAAAGGCAACCCGGGTAGAGTTGTGATCGTAGCACCCAAGAACCACACATAGTTTAAACCAATGACATTCATCCCCTCGGTGCGACTGCAGACAGTTCGATGACTTGAACGGCCCATGAGTCAATCGAACTCGTCGATTTTTTCTTATTCACGTCGGCCTATAAACTTAAGAGCTGTAGGTGCGAGATAAGCGCTAATCTTCCCGTGTTCGGAGCGCGAGTCGGCGTTGAGTGCTCTCCAACATCTATAGGAGGTTGATTTCCCATCGCTGCTCAGTTCTCTCCAGACACAAAGCAGCCGTGTAACCACTCCACATTAACTTCCACGCATAACACATCCCGCTTGAAGGCGACACACTTTTTTTTTTTTTGCGCTGGCGACTTTGGTTTGAGGGGGGGGGGGGTGAGATGTTCGATTTTCCACCCTCTTCCACCTCTCTCTCTCTCTCTTTCACATCACATATTTATAGCATGTCTTTGAGGTCCCGGGGAAGGCAGAAAACCCGATTATGAGGCTGGCTCTCAGGACCGTCCTTGGTGCCAGACATCCCTTCAGATTATCCTGTCACTGCTCTCCTCTCTCTTTCTCGACATCTCCATTTGTAAACATGTGAGGAACGCTTCAATCACGCCTTGGCAGATGTGCGAGCCGGTGCCGGTGGAAATGAAAGCCGCCGCACATTTTAGGGCATCAAACGACAGCTAGGTTTTATTTGGGGAGGGGAGGAGGAGGAGAAGCGGGGGGGGGGTCGGGGATCTGAGGCGGCCCGTGAACGCAAACATCCAAATAGAGAGAGACGCAACACCGCGCTCCAGTCAAAGGAGCGTCGCGGGCTCATTCGGCAGAGAGGGGCGCTTCCAAAAGACGCCTGATTGCAACACGTAGGACCCGCGTTGTACGAATGAACCTTTTCAAGTCTTTATTCCAACGAAGATGATTAAACGGATGCGAGGGTGACATCGGGGGGCAATCAGTTTGGATTCTGCCCTGAAAGAGGACGCCGGGGGGGGGGGGGGGGGGGGGGAAGGCCCAGCTAATTACAAGCCATGGATACGACGGTCTGTGCACAGACGCCGTTTCCATTTTGCATGGTGCCCGACTCGCTGAGTGATCGCATATGTTCAGAAACCAGAGATTTAGAAACACAGCTCTTATTCTCACAAAAAGTAAATAGGGTGTCATGCAGATTTGAATCGTTGCGAATCGTCTAAGTGCACTTACAAGAAAAGGGAAAGGACGCGCAATGAAGAAGTCACTGCGCTATAGAAATGGTGTCAATATTTTTGTCATGAATACAGATATTGACACGCCGTATAGATGTGTGAAATAATTCGCCATGAAGATTTCAGAAAAGTCACGATATTGCCAAAACGTGTTGCTCCACAGCATCAATTCATAGTGCTGCTGGTTTACAATGAGCATACTTTTCATAGTTTAACAGCACTAAAGTACACAAAAACAACAACTCCATATATCACCTTTACCACTTTGAAAGAGACGTCAATATATAAAGCATGACTCAATTCAATTGTGCGGTGGAAGTGTATTATACAGCATACATTTCTATGCCATTTGTTTGTCTGGCACCTTCTTTGTGAATTGCTTGTCCATAGAGTGCTACGGTGTGAGGGCGACACCTGCTGAAGGTCACCAGGAGCGGGTGGACAGTGTTTCACTCACAGTGGGATGAATAAAGTTTAATTTGTCCTGTACGAGCTTAAAAGCCAAATGCTGAATGAAAAAGGATACACATGAGATGACGCTGCAAATGAGAAGCAGTGGATTTGGTGCTCTTGCAGCACATCACACCTTTCAGCCTCTTTTTCAGGCCACTGGTTGCAAGCACTGACGCAGACGGGATGTGTGCATAAGATGCAGGGCTCACATGGACCAGCGCTGTTGTTGCACCAGGTGGAAGATCGGGCCCTCTATCTCTTGAGCTATATAAGCTATACAATCTCTGACCATAATGTTTAAAACTACATTGAAAACCCACCAGTTTAGAACTACTTTTGCCTCCTAATTGCACACATGAATACACATATATCTATTTGTATCACATTTCTCAATTGTTTTTAGTACTGCACTGATGGATAGCACTTCGGTTCAGCAGGTGTTGTTGTGAAGCATGATACAAATGAAGGGTGATTGATTTATTGACTGGTGATATTTTTTATTTCAAAATGTACTTTTCAAATCTTTTAACCACACATGTTACAACACTACTCCCTCAGTCCTGCTCTCAAAGGCGCCATTGATTTGTTAGCATGTCATTAGCTAAAAAATACATCTTGCATTCAGAACATAAATTCTACCTGCTGAAGAGTAAGGAGCACAGTCAAAAAAGAGGTGCCTAAAAACACACATATTGTGGAATATAAATGTAGAGGAGCCCAAGAGCAATTACACATAATGTGTGCACTTGGAAGCCTTTGAAAAGGCTCTGATGTATAAATGTGCGGGTGCTTAATCCATTTTAGAAGTATAATATTCATGGATTATATGACCACTCTATCCTCTATTTTTCTTCTGTGGGCTTTTTACATATTGGTTGTCATGCAAAGCGCTGACAGGTCTGTGAAACATATTCCCAAAACTTTTGATTCGATAATTGTGTGAGACTCAACGCCGAGACCTCCGTTTGACCCCCAAACGACCGGATGCTGCGCTCTGATTGGTTGCGCTCTCGACAACGGATGGTGCCAGTCCGTGTAAACTACACTGCTCTTCCCGTAGCACCCCCCTCCCACCAGCTCAGCGACCGCGAGAGGTGCCAACAGCCCCTCAAAGCCTGTGACGGCTCGTTCGCACTGCGGGAGCGGGCTAAATAAGATGTAAATGCGAGCGCGAGCAGGTGACGATTGGCTGGTCGGGTTCCTGTCAGACGCCTGTTAACATTTCAGGGCTCCACACAAAACGCTGGTGGCTCAAATCAATTACACATTGTTAGCTCCCGTAGCATGTGAGGCCCCAGTGCGCAGCAGCCTGGTCCGCCAACACTCCCGACTGGTAATGATTTGTCGCCCCAGACACTGGTACCTGCCATTGGTGGTTTGATCACCGGCTATAATTCATACGTCACAAGCAAATGTAAATTTAAATGCTTTTTGAGTGGCAAGCCAAGAGGAGGTGATTTATTTACTTCCTTTCAATTTGGCCTTTTCCTGGGAAGGGTCTTTTTTAGGGGAATCATGGCAACAGAGTACATTGCATTGTACATGTTTTAGTGGAAAGCCAGAGCAGCCGGAGGAAAGAAACACAGACAAACACAGGGAGAACCCTCAAAAACCCCACCTGGCCCAGGGATCAGACTCACCACGTTCTTGCAGTAAGGTGGCACTTGTTTGATTGGTTGGTTGATTGGTTGGTTGGTTGGTTGGTTGGTGAGTAGGTTGGCGTTGGTGGTTGGTTGGTTGGTTAGTGGGTTTGTTGGCGTTGGTTGGTTGGTTGGTTGGTTGGTTGGTTGGTTAGTGGGTTTGTTGGTTGGTTGGTTGGTTGGTTGGTTGGTTGGTGAGTTGATTGGTTGATGAGTTGGTTTGTTGGTTGGTTGGTCAGTGAGTTGATTGGTGAGTTGGTGAGTTGATTGGTGAGTTGGTTGGTCGGTGAGTTGGTTGGTTGGTTGGTTGGTCGGTGAGTTGATTGGTGTGTTGGTTGGGTGGTTGGTGAGTTGGTTGGTTGGTTGGTTGGTTGGTTGGTTGGTTGGGTGGTTGGTGAGTTGGTTGGTTGGTTGGTTGGTTGGTTGGTTGGTGTTGGTTGGTAGGTAGGGAAGTAAGTAACTTTATCCGACAAACATGACATTTTAGAATTAGCCTTTCTCTGCCAATAGCTTATAGTAAAAGTACACTTTTCAGATGAAGCAGCACATTCCAGTTTCCCCACTGACCCTGATGGAGTGTAAAACTGTTATTTCAGAGGTCACTTTTTAATGAAACACCAGTGATTGTTTTTTTCTTTCTTGCATACTCTCTTGCCAAGGGTTGAGGGCTAATTGTAGCTCTGGACAGTTTTGTTTGAATGTGTTTTTCAAGTTTTGTTACAGTATGTTCCTGTCCAATAGTTCATGTGCCCCGCAAAGTTTCTCATGTGATTACCGACCTACATTTAAGAATGCACATTGGTTTCATGTAGTGCTTTTGCTGAATGCTCAAAGTCCCTTTACATTACTTTACACATTCACTCTCCACAATTGGTGTGGGGTGTGCTGGGTCCCTTGGGTTGGCTTACAGTGATATGGCACCATGTTGTGCCAACAGCCTCACTCACCACATGCATAGGCTGGGTATGTGAAATGTCCAACCCACCAACTTCCTGGAGTTAGATGACCTCTCCTCTGAGACATGATCGCTCCAAAAATGAAAGAGAACGCCTTTTCTAAGATTTATTACACCTAATTATCTTCTGAACATGTTGATAACTGAAATGTCACTCTTTTTCTGACAAGTTATACGCATAGTAAGCACTGTCAAACAAAGTCTATTCAATGGTGGGCTCTTGGGAATGCTTTTAATTCATTGTTACATTTGAATGGAAGAATGGAAGAAAAAACAGCACTCGAAGCTTGAATGGAGCTAACATTAACATTAGCATTATAACATTATTTATGTATAAATTTGGGCTTTCAGACCACTTTGTTCTTCTCCATGTCTCTGTATTTTCATTTGATGAAATATACATCAGTAATTCAGCATTCTGTAACCTATCGCTGGCGTTTTTGTTTATATTTTCAGTTTAGTTGGACTTGTTACATCGCAAAATAGACTACAATCTGCAATGTTCCGCAGTGTTGCTTTAACTCCAGATTTGTTTCTTCATGAAGGGACAATAAAACATGTTCAAGAAAATCCTCGAAGTGAAATCTGGGCGCTATAATTAGTCACAAAAACTGTTGAGTTGTAGAGAAACACCTTCGGGCCATCCGTCAGAGCGGCACACTCTCATCATATCGCAGCGAACACCCACCTGTCTGAACGCGCCGTACCCTCTGAAGGATGCTTGAACCAGTCCCATATTTGACCTGGTTCCGTGGAGCAGGTTTGAGTGCGGGCGCCGGCAGACGGATGCGTTATGAGCGTTTATCGAGCCACTTTCACCTCCGTGAGTGGGACTTGTTAAACACTTGAACACAAGAGCCGTGATGAATAAATTGCCGGTGGCTACAGCGGCAGAAAAGGCCGTGCGATGCCGAGCGCTGTAATGGCTGTGGTTTGGATAAAAATAACAAATATCATCAATATTCTGCAGGCTCGTTTGTTCGCTCTGTGCGCCCCGTATTACTTCTACTTGTGTGATTAAAAAAAAAAAACAGATTAAACATAGAATTAGTAGTTTTGTTTCATCGCCGATTTGCATGTAATCCTTGTAACTGCATGTGCAATAGTGTTACCCTCTCGCTGTGATCCGGTTTGCACTACAGCCATAAAGTCCAGCTCGGCGGAAATAATGTCCTCTTTAATGACTTTCCTTAAAAGTGCCGCTCCGCCGTTCGCTTCACCTCAGCTGTAATTAACACAATGGTTCAATGTCTCCCGTTCCTCAGAGAGCCAAACAAATACAGCCGCTAAACAAGCGCAAGGCCGTAGCCGGTGTTCTGTATGCGCCACCAATCCGCACCGCACTTGAACGTCTCGCGAGGCCGTTTAGTGTCACGTGGGGAGGGGGGGGAAGACTGATGGATTTGCATGCAGATAGATGTGAGTGAGGGTTTTCCATTTTTCCCATCCAGCTTGCCGCATATGTCTTCTGCATCATGGAATACTTTGACTGGTTCGCGCTCTATCACTTACATAATGTATCTGCGTGGGAAAGGTCTTCGCTTGAATTAGGTCTGTCTTGCCCTTTTGCCAAAATCACTCTAAAAGCAGCGTGGGGTTATGAGCAACGTGAAGCGAACACGCTCTTCATAGAAAACTGAAAATAATGAGAGATGAGATGAGATCTTGATCTTGATTGTGTGCAGTTCTCAAATATTGATTTTTTTTTGTTTTCGCCTACTTTTACATTTACATTCGAAGAGTTCATTTGCAAAAGCAGATATCTTCGTTTTGAGTTTTTTCGCAGAATCGTTTTGGATATTTCTTGCTGTACTCGACAGATGCCACTTATGTAAACTAAAGTTGTGTGAATTTAATTAAGAACAAGTGACTTCAATTTGTTACGGCACTGAAACAAATCTGGTTATCGACACCACGGGAAAGAGAAATGTTCAGTCTTACGTTTTTTTTTTTCACTGGCACTTATCTGTTTTTTTTTTGCAAATGAACTCTTTAATTCTTTGGGTTGCCAGATCTGCCCCAAATATATGCCAAATTAGGGTTAAAGAGCTTTTGCAGGTATTTCGCGATAATCTCAAACACATCTTTATCACTGTCTACACTTTGTTAAATGCAATATTGATCTAAAGCTGAAACATAAATACCTTGTTATTTCACTTCCTCACATGTTAAAGGGACTACACAGAGTTTAAAAATGTTAAAATAATGTCTTTTCCTCCCCCTACACGTTCCAGCCATGTCCTGATGTGTAGAATGAGCCCAGACCTGTTCACCACAACGGCCACTAAAATCATGAACTGTCACTCGAAAAGGTGTTAACCCGGGTCCGAAGTGCCGTCTTGCACGAGCTTGATATAGAAGGTGCAGTTACACGTATGACCTGAGATGGCAGTAGTGAGCATAAAATGGCAAACTTGCATCTAGCCCCTTTAAAAATCTAAAAAAAAATAATAATAAAAAATAGCATAATATCCCCCTTCCCTTTATGACCACCCATGTGACCTTTAGAACCATTATGACAGGCACACTGCATATGCTACCTTTAACATATTATACTATATAGAGAAAGCCTTGTAGCACTGCAGTTTGATGCAGTCACTTAAACGCAATGGCTAAGTCTCCACAATCTTGTTCTATTCTCCTCATAAAGGAGCTGCTTGTCCCGTTACTTACAAATCGTGTGGTTTTATTTCATTATGTGCTCATCATCCCTCCTGCACCGGTGCCTCGGTGTGAAGAACGGCCCTCCTGGCGGCTCCTGTGTTTGTGATATGAACACAGATAGGATTCTGACAGTCGTGATGGATGACTTAACAGCGGGCGCGTTGGTGTCTTTTGGAGCGGGGTCCGCCGGTGATGAGGAGGTCAGGGCAGAGAGCAGAACCGGCTGGAGATCTGTCTCCGCTTACTTCTGTACCGTCTCTCACACGCAGTTAAAAGCGGCACAAAAGCCACTGTTTCCCACGCAGGTGTAATGCGTCTGACCTCCGCCGATCGCACCATCACACGCTGGTTTTATTGAGCACTGAACATATGCATTCGGCCCATCCGTCAA
Source organism: Gobius niger (assembly GCF_951799975.1). Classification (NCBI taxonomy): domain Eukaryota; kingdom Metazoa; phylum Chordata; class Actinopteri; order Gobiiformes; family Gobiidae; genus Gobius; species Gobius niger. The sequence continues at coordinate 13,011,951 of NC_136866.1, read as the reverse complement.
CGACGCTGGGGCCACATCTTAAAGCCACACTGCGGATCATTCCAGGTTCAACACCGCTTTGCACCTAATGCTCAATTGAATGTGAATAACAACTGTGTATCTATTGACTAAGTGTTCCTTTAACTTCTTGACCACACCTTATCCAAGCACTTTTTTCTACATTTCAGCTTTACCCAAATCTTAAAGCTTCTTGGAAAAAAAACATCAGAATAGCGACAAAAACGAGATGTAATGACAATGAAAAGAGCGACCAAAATGCAAATACGCAAAATACAACGACAACGCAGCGACAACGTTTTGTTGTTCATAGCTTTGAAATGAGGCGTTATTTTGGCCTATAGGCTGTAAACTCCAGTCTAGAACCTCAGTTAAGGCGGGGGTTAAGAGGTTAAAGGAACAGGCCACCGTTTTCACATACTGTGATATGTTCTTACCTGAGCTTAGACGAGTTGATGCGTACCTGTCTGGTCTTTGTGCGTGCCCGTGGAAGAGCTTGGTCGCTTCTAACTTCACCCCGTTTGGAGCCATAGGAATATACTGGGAGAGGCCAAATGCTAACAACATCTTTGGTCTTTTTGCGTGACTGAGAGCACACAGTTCTTACAAACTGAGATATGTTCTTACCTGAGCTTAGATGAGTTGATACGTACCTGTCTGGTCTTTGTGCGTGCCTGTGGAAGAGCGTGGTAGCTTCTAACGCCACCCCCGTTTGGAGCTTTAGGAATACATTGGGAGAGGCCAAATGCTAACAACATCTTTGGTCGTTTTGCTTGACTGAGGGCACGCACAAAGACCAGACAGGTACGCATTAACTCGTCTAAACTCAGGCAAGAACATATTTCAGTAAAAATGGTGGCCTATTCCTTTAAGTACCTTTGAGCCATCCAGAGCATGGCTGCGTCTGAAACCATCAAATTGTAGACTCTAAGCACTAACACTAGCAACTAACTCCTTAACCTTTCATGGGGTCGACTGTTTGATCTATGCAGTGAGTGAACTAGAGCTTCAGCAGCATTTGCACAATCCGTCCATCCTTAAACAGGGGAAAGGGAAGTGACATCACCAACAGCTCATTTTCTTCTTCTTTAAAGTTATTGGTGGAGTGCAGGCCAAACAAAAGTGCATGTCGCCCCCTACTGTACAGTGTCCAACAACAACATAGTGTCCAAACAAAGACATTTAAGGAGAAAAATAAATCCAAATGATCCATACATTTCCCTTTAGTGTTATTTTATTTCAACAGCTGTTTCATAAAGCTACAGTAGCAAATGATCCATGTGGCTTAAGTTTCTACTAAATGAAAACAAAAGCATTTAATCTGTTTACCGAGTTTACTCTTTAACACTGACATGTGACTGAGCTGTGGAGACGACAACATGGATTTAGTCACTTTTATAAAGTTTGGCTTGTGCAGAATCTTAATTTTTAATTATTATTATTTTTATTATTAAATGTGCTCCTGTCAATCAACAGTGGTTGCGCATGAATCACTCCAGGGTGGGGGCGAGGGGGATTGGCGCAGTGGCTTGTGGGATGGCACATAGCTCCTAATCACCGGTTAGTTAGCATCAGAGGTCCCTATGCTAAAGTGGCTATGATAGTTAGCATCGAGGCTCCTTTTCCTAACTACTTCCTAACTGACTTACCAATTCGGAAGCAACTTGCCATGGCGGACGCTGACGCAAATCCGGTTTGGCGTAAGAGCTCTTACCAATCTGGTCTCGTTTCGGACGCAGCATCTGTATATTGGATAAAGCCTAGTAACATGAATGAAGTCTCGCGAGATCTTGTGGCGCGAGATCTTGTGGCACGAGGTCTTGGCCCAATCCCTACTGCCGAACCCGTACCAGAAAATTCACCAGCTGGCTTTCACTTCTGGTCTGGGGTTGCTGCAGTTGGTCAGGTCTATAGGTTCATGTCCCTAAAGAATGAGATCAGCTGACCGATTTCTTCTTCCCTGATGGGTATATTCCAAGATACCAGGATTCACAGGGCTCACATTGTAAAAGAGTCCAACACATGGATTGGCCCCCACAGTGTCCAGAGTCCATTGAGAAGGGCTAGCAGGTGAATTGGCCCATTTTTTGGTAGATGGTAAATGTTAAGGGGAAACGGGATCACCTGGAGAAGATGTAAACTCCACCAAATCTACAAATGGCCCCAAACTGTCAAGAAATCTAACTCGGGATCGTCTTGTTGTGAATGCCGACCTATTTGCCAGTGACTAGTGTGGAGGTATGATTTGGGTAAACATCCCCGCTCTTGGGTAAACATCCCGAAACAACAGATCGCTGCGAGGTGTCTGCGTCTTATCATCAAGGATTTTCCATTGATCAAGACCCTGTCCGTGCGATGGTCAGCCCTTTTTCATCAATTTACCAACGAGACGCACGCTTTCCCTCACGCTGTGGCGATGAAGGACGCGCTGGGATTTGTCATCGTCGCCGCGAAGTCGACTCCACTTCGCGGTTTCAACGTTCGAAAGTGCGGGAATCAATCAACGCATCAGACGAAAGCAACCGCCGTTGAACTTTGCACAATAGTGGAATTTCATCATCGTCCTCGGGCAGGCGGCACAAAAAAAAAAACACTCAACAACGTTCAGCACTACAAATAACTTACAGACGTAACATCACCGCTTCTCCCCCCCTCTTTTGCACACGCATTTCATCATGCGCCGCTCCTGAGTGCGTCTGGTGGCTCGCGTACAGTGAATACACAATCTCCTCTCCCGCTGGCGTCACTCCATTTAACAGCTTGTAGGGCACTTTAACTGATGTGGCATTGGATTGTGTAAAACCGTGCTCATTCCTCCACCCGTCACGAGCCCCCCCCCCCCCCCCCCCCCTCGTTTCGCCGGGTGTCACGCCGAGGCCAGATATTTAAAGCGAAAGGGAGGAGGAGGGAGGATGTGAAGTGGTGCTCGAGAGAGAGATGTGGGCATAATTCCTGCTGGCAGATGAATGGGATCTTTCAGTCGGCAGCGCTGTCAATCCCGGAGCTTTGAAGTGTGCCAACTTCAGAAGAAACCCAAACAAAACAAAACAAAAGAGCGGGGGGGGAGCGGGGTGAGGGTTTACACAGGGAGAAGGTGATGTCTGTATTCTAACATGTGAAGACTGTTACGGAAAGAACTTTGCCGCGGGTTTATTCGGGAGGAGATCGGAGGGGGAAAAAGAGTGTGCATGGCAGGAGTGTCCCAGGTCACGACTTTATAGGCACATTGTGAGATATAAATGAGTGTTCTTTTGCTCTTTTGGTTGCGGGGCAGACCTAAGCAACAAAATAGAACCGTGACATTTGTTATTTATTTCCAATCTTTAACAGACTAGACAAAAGTTGACTGAAAACTACAAAAGCAAGAATCGCCAGAGGGAGCTTGTTTTGTTGGGAAGAAGCTGCTTCGAGAGCTGACTGGAAACATGGACATATTGGGAGGATAAAACTGCAAAGTCTGACCTTTTGTGTCATGTTTGGAAGCTCACTGTGACATGAAGACTGCATAGGAACCTGTATAACCAATGTCATTTGGCTTCTTCTTTCACAATTTACCAGCTTTAGTGACAACGTCCATACGAAGTCAAGGTGGGGGCTAAACGCTAAAGATATTGAATCAATCCAGTGTATCATCCATATGAGCCCGGCGTTTTGGGGGTCTGTAAACGAACACTTTCCAAACTGTGTGTCTGTTATCCATAATCTACTGACTCATGGATCTATGATGGTTTTACTCCGCTCCTTCTCGTCACTGCTGTCCACAAGCCACCGATGACAAGTAGAAAAACACAGCAGAGTCAGTCTGTGTGTTCGGACTGACAAAGTCCGGTCACTGTTTTTCTGCTTTTGTCCTGGTTCGTCTGAAGAATACAGTAAACTCACCTTCTCGTCTCTTCTGTAGATCGTAAATCCTTGAATAAAGCTTCCTTACAAAGACAATACACTTGTATTTTCAGAAACTTTCTTTGTAAGCACGAAGCCAGCTTAGTAAATGTGTGCGTCCACATGGGTCGACTCAGATCTGTGAAAATGGCGCAATTCATCTTCCAGGCCTGAGGTGGCTCGGGCATCTGTTCCGGATGCCTCCTGGTCGCCTCCCGCGGGAGGTGTTCCAGGCATGTCCTAGTGGGACAAGGCCTCATGGAAGGCCCAGGACACGGTGGTGGGACTATGTCTCCGAGCTGGCCTGGTGTCGCATCGGGGTCCCCCCAGAACAGCTGGAGGAGGTGTGTGTGGACCGGGAAGTTTGGGCATCTCTGCTGAGACTGCTGCCCCCGCGACCCGGCCCCGGATAAAGCGGAAGAAAATGGATGGATGGATCTTCCAGGCCTGTGTGAGGCGCTGTGACGCTAACACAGATAATAGAACAAGATGTAGAGGGTGCATGTGCAGTAAACCTTTATGTAATGTAAACTTTCATGGATTTAGGATCTACAGAAGAGATGAGGAGATGAGTTTATTCTTCAGACGTAACGGGACTAAAGCAGAAAAACCTGTCAGTGACCGGATTTTTACTGTCAGTCCAAAAACACAGACTGTCTTGGCTGTGTTTTTCTACTTGACACCTGAGGCTTGTGAACTGCAGTGGAGCAAAGAGGAGCGGAGTAAAACCATCATAGATCCATGAGTAAAACTCACTATAAGGTCAGTAGATTATGGATAACAGACACCACTGTGGCGCTGTGATGTCGTTTTAGTTAAAGTTGTTGTCGTCGTATGGACGATACACTGGATTGATAAAATATCTTTGGGTTTGGTCCTCAGTTTGACTTCGTATGGACAGGGCCGAAGTTTCATTTTAACTGTTTACATTCCACAAAAGTTTACTGCGCATGCGTTAGCGTTACAGCGCCTCACACAGGCCTGGCAGATGAATCACGCCGTTTTCACAGACCTGAGTCGACCCATGTGGACGCACACATTGATTAAGCTGGTTTCGTGCTTACAAAGCAAGTTTCTGAAAACATAAGCTTTTTGTCTTCGTGTGGATACGTGTGACCACACCTGTGTCAGTGTTGGATTCCTGATGATGCATGGTTGATCAAACTTGAAAACCAGTTTACGTGAAGGACCCTGGAGCAGGTGTCACGTTCAGACCATGAAGCAGAGCAACACCACAGCAAACCCACACGAACACCGACCAACACAGTGCCTGGAGTTGTGCGGCTCTGAGAACTAAAGGACTTTCAGAGGAGGACACTGCGCTGGAACACAAACTTCAATGGAGCGTGTCTGATGAAGACGTCAACCGTGAGTGACTGTGATAATATGATAAAACACTGCTGTATGTTGTCGGACCAATGATAAAAGCTGTTCTTTCTTGTGTTGTTGCACATGTGTGTTCTGTCAGCGCTGTGGTGGTGATTCACTGATGTTGGGGAAATGTGTTACGTATGTGCAGAGAAACACTGTATTTTGTTGGACTTTATGGACTTTACAAAATCATTTGCTGGGTGCATGTGTTATGTCTAAATGGGGCTAATATTGTAAAGATCCCATGGTCCACTTGAGGCCCCATAAAGGCTCAGGCCAGTTTGGAAAATTCTGATGTCTTTTTCACTGTCTAGTTCAGTGGGTTTGTGCAGTAATGTTGTTTTGGTTACATTTTCAATCCAAAAGTTTGTATCAGGACTTGACGTGTGCAAAAAAGTTGATTGAAATTGGATCTTTGGATTTAAATTGGATCTTTTTCAAGGCACATTTAATTTGTTCTTCTGTACTGCTGAAGCACTTTTTTTTTTCTGGATATAGTTGTGACATATGATAAGAAAACTTTGACTTGTCCCCTGGAATTTTTAAGCCTGTAAACCGTCACTGGACTCACACTGCGTGCCAACTTGTATTACTCATGGATCTATGATGGTTTTCTCCGCTCCTCTTGTATTTTCCATTCACGACAGACAATTCCTACTGCTGCCTGGAGAGGGCGCAAAACCAAATAAACAAGACGCAAAGACGCAGTCCTTTACGGTGAACTGGCTGTTCCATGTACACAAACTTGAAATAAGTACAAGTATAAGAAACACTCGAATAAGAGCTGTTCTGGTACGTGCCGTATCACTGCGTATCAACAGGTGGCGCTGCTTGCCTCATCGATTCTCCTAACAAAGTGAAAGCGTGCCGCCCCAGAGTCTATTAGACAGTGTTGTGCGTGGCGATTAAAACGATATTGAGGAAAACAGATGTTGAAAAGTGCGGAGAGCTTGAACGTGTAAGTCATTTTACACATCATTTGCGGGACGCTCCGGTGAATCCTCTGCTGGGATTAGTCATTACTGCGTGAGGCTGCATTATAAACAACGGCATCCTGACATATGGTTCAGATCATTCCCATGCGAGTTTGGTTAGCTCGATCCGAAGCCTGTCCTGGGCAAGGCGCATAATGCCGTATAATGATGGCCAGGCATGAGGTGGCTCTGTCGGAGAAGTTCTGAGGTGAGGAGGCTCTTGGGTGGAATCAGTATCGTCTGTGTGGCGATGAGCGCAGCTCTTTAGCATCGGCTCTGACGCCACCACAATCACCGCGCTGTGATTAGCGGCTAATTGGACCTAACAGAATAATTGTGAAGCGAAGCGGCAGAAGAACCAAAGCCTCTCAGTGGAAATTGCAAGGCCGGCGATATATTATGAGTCAATCTTTTTTCCCCCTGTTTAAATATGTAGCCAGTTTAATGCACATGGTAGATACAAGGGGGCGTGGCCTATCTGAGGGAGAAGAAAACTCTCATGGCAATCACAATTATTCTCTTTTTATCCGTTTTCTGGCAGACTATAAACATGTTTTTCACACAGCAGTAAAGTCAGGTCAAAAATGGATGTGGATATTTTTTCACAGCACATTGTTAAGTAGAAGCGAAAAACAGCACACGTCGCTAGCGTTTGAATATGTAGCATAAAGCTAATGTAGCTTCCTTGCTAGCGTTGTCCGTGTTGAACCACTTTGCTCCTCTCCACGTCTCTCAAAAGTAATTGTGGAGAAATTAGAGAAAGTTTAGAGAAAGTTTGTTTTCCCCCTCTGGCTGCTTTGAACATGACCATATGGGCCATATTTTTCCCCGTTTGAATACCGTAAATTCTCTAATACTGGCCTGTATTCCATTAGCGGCCGGGTCTCTAACAGAGGCCGTGTTCGCGGCTGGTGGAGGCAAATTAAAGCTGGTCTCTAAAACAGACTGAGGCTATTATTAGAAACTTTAGCGGTAGAAATAATCCCCATGTTAGGAATTTGTTTCATACTTGTGTAAATGATAACTTACGTGCAGGAAGTAAACAAACGACCCGGGCCGAGGGGGAACGCTGCGGAGTGGAGCTTATCCAAGCGTAACTTTGACACAGATTCAGCCACTTTTCAAACCTCCCGTGACTATTTGTGGAAACAGGGCAAGCAACAAATGTTGTGTGACCCTCCAGGGTTTTAATAGTCACCATCGCGTCTTCAAAGCGTGTCCAGCTGCTCCATGTGCAGGTAAGTCCCTCAAAATAACTCCTCCGATCAGCGCGAGCGTCTCGTCTTCTCTCGGGTCTGTTTTATGATCGATCACGAACACAAACGCTCCGTCTAAACTCGCCTTTTACACAAGATAACAACAAATAATCCGGTCCGCGGGAAAAACGAAACAGAAACCTGCAGTGACATTGATGTCAATGTTCCACTAACAGCATGGACACGCTTCCTGTTGTCCCTACAAAATAAAAGGCGTCAATGTTCCAGTCGCTGGGGGAGGGTTTGAAATGTTAATTAATAAATTAACTTAATATTTTAGGTGCAAATGGACACAAATCTCGTTTTTCTTCGTTTCCTGGTCGTCCGTTTTGCTCAAATAGAAATAAAGGCCTGTCTCTAATTGTGGCCTGGTTCCAATAAAGGCCTGGTCCTAGATGCCCTTGAGTAAATAAAAGCCCCGGCCTATATTAGAGCATTTACGGTATGTAACCAGTTTAATACACACAATAGATACATTGGGGCCGAGGGGGAAGAAAACATTCATGGGAATAAATGTTCTTTTCTTTTTAGCTGGTAGACTGTAAACATATTTATCACACGCCAATAAAGTCAAGCTGAAAACGGATTCTCCGTTTGTTTTTTAAGTATTTATGGGCTATTGAACCACTTTGTTCCTCTCCTTGTCTTTACTTTGTAGAAATAATATAATTTAGCAGTTGTTTAAGTAGCTTAATTGTTTTCCACTCTGGCTGCTTCACCGCAAGAATAATAATTAACTCATGTGAACAATCAGGTTGTGCAGAGGGTTTTGTCAGAGCTAGAAAATGATTGGTGCTCAACTACAACCAACTTGAAAATGTGAGAAAAAGGGTAGTGCAGCTTTAAGCAAGACAAGGCAAGGTAAGGCATGTTTATTTATACCACACATTTCGTACACAGGGCAACTCAATGTGCCATTTTCGGAATATCCACCCTATATGACAGAAGTGGAGTCAGCCCAGAACAGCTTGTATCGGTGTTCCTCTCTCTGTCTGTGCCCCCGATGCCCCTCCTCCTCCAGTGACAGGACGCACCACAGCTGTCCTGACAGACAGGCAGTGAGGCGGCAAACCACACTGACCGCTACCTCCTGCACATCCATCATCCTCCGCTCTGCTCAATCATTTCCACTCTCCTCAAACCTTTTGCACCGCAGCATCCTTTCCCTCAGGCGGAGAAAACTTCAAGGAGACAGTTTGACAACATTATCTGAACTCTTAATTGCATTCTATGAAAGCTAAATCAAGATGTTATGTGTATCTTTTTTCAATACATTCACGTCAAATAAGATGTTTCGAGACAAGGTTGGCCGACCGGATGATTTGTTGTTGAGAAATTTGGGACAAACCAATCCGCTTTACGACATTTCCTCGACCTTTAGCATCCAATTAAAATGGAAATTCAAGGACCTTCTAATTCCCGCAAACATCAGACCTTTTAAAGAATTAACATGGGAAGAGCAGGTGCGCATCTTGTGATCAGACAGGGGGAAGCGGTGGAGAACAAACTCTACAAAACCCTCTTTACGAGGCCAAGGATCTGAGGTCACACGAAACCTGCGCCGACTCCGTCCTTGAACGAATGACGTCCTTACAAATTTCGTGCAGAATAACAACAGCATGATGTCAATGTCCCCAGTGAGCTTTGCGGCCTTGGCATAAAGCAAACATGAGCTTGTCAGTGCCATGGCTGTTGCTACAGTAGATTTCACTCGCATTCTGTACAAGATTGCAAATAAGCTTTCCTGAATATCACAAAACCTGAGGATAAATAAGATAAACAGAGATTCAATTCAACCCCTCTCATTCATTAGCTTCAATTTAAGGTCTGTATCTCGAACGGATCACCTGCTACAACAGAAAATATGCTCCAAACTCCCACTGCACTACGACACAGCATGCGACTACAGCTTCCATTTTTACAGACTGACAACATTCTGTTTGAGGCTCGGCACAAAAAAATAAAAGTGGTTTTCGGGGTCCTGGGACTGAACGGGGTAGAGTTGAAACAAAAGGTCTCTAACTGCTAATGGCCTGAGGTGCACTCTGATAAAAAATAATAGTTCCAAAAAGGGAGCAAAATAATCGCAGGGAGGGGGTCTGGCTCCCGGACCACAGCAGTGTCAGCGGATTGCTCCTTGTATGACTGAGAGTGTGTTTGTGAGTACGAAGGCGGGACAATGGGTGTAAGTTTGTGGATGGCTACACCAGCGTGGAATGTTGACATACATAGCGTTCCAAATTATTATGCAAATGAGATTTTTCTCTGATTTTGTCAACTCAAATGACAGTCAGTCTAACAGTCTTTAACTGTCAGCATAACTTTAACTACTTTTTGCAGCATTAGGAGGTCATATTTACTGAAATCAAAAGCTATTTCAATCAAAAACATCTTAACAGGTCAAGTTGTATTTTAACTTAGGAGGTCTTCTTTGAGCAGCTTCAAAATTCTTAAATCCATTAAACTTGTGAGAGTTTCTGCTTGGATTTCTTTGCAGGATGTCAGAATAGCCTCCCAGAGCTGCTGTTTGGATGAAAACTGCCTCCCACCCTCATAGTTGTTTTGCTTGTTGATGCTCCAAAGGTTCTCAATAGGGTTGAGGATAGGGTAGGATGGGGTCCACATCATGAGTTTCTCCCCTTTTATGCCATATAGCAGCCAACAGTTGTTCTCTTTGTACCATAGAAGGAAGTGGTCAGTCAGAAACTCCACATATTTTTCAAAGGTCATGTTCACACCTTCAGGGATCCTAAAGGGGCCGACCAGCTCTCTCACCACGATTCCAGGCCAAAAGATGACTCCGCCCCCTCTTTGCTGACGTCACAGCCTTGTTGGGACATGGTGGCCATTCACCAGCCATCCGCGTCATTGTGCCTTTATATGCACAAACCCGCGTGTGCTCTGAATCAGCCAGAAATCTCTTAACAGACCAAGGCATTCAACTGTTTCACGCTTTTCATCAGCAGATAGATCCTTTTTCTTTCCCATATTGCTTGAAAATGGTGGTCTGCGTAATAATGTGGAACGTCCTTTTTCAGTAGTTTTTCTCTTAACTGGGCTTAACCTGAAAACTAATCATCACAGGCGTCTGAGATTGATGTCAGTGATTCAAAGAGTCCTGAGACACAATACCATCCATGAGTTTCATTGATTTTTTTTTTTTTTTACCTTTTGGACACGGAAATACAATTTGCATAATTATTTGAAACGCGGTGTAATCAAATAATATCAATATCAAATCATAATAGGAAAAAGTTATTGTCGTCAAAGTTACTCTTCTGAGTTTAATTTCTAGTTTAAGGTCTCATTGCAGCTGTGCGAGGGCAAGGACGCGCAGAGGTCGCAAAAGTCTCTCAGGAACATAAATATTTATTCAATGTTTGCCATTTTCAACGTGGAAATTTGACACTATTGAAGTCCTGGACATCGGTGCGTCCCATTGGGAACGTGGCTGGAGTCACCTGTTGGAGCACGTCAGGGGAAAGTGGTTCCGGAGTCGAGGTCGGCGACCTTTGATGACACCACGCGTCCTCCGGAGTCGCGCGGTGGACAGATCTGAGTGGTATTGGACATTGATGCTCATTTGGACATGGCAGAACATTACAGGAGGAAGTCAAAGGGCAGCGACAGAGGGAGACAATATTAGAAAACTATGAATATTAAGGACAGTCCCGAGCAAAGGTTGTTTAGATTTGTGACAGAGTTGACACGCGGTGATGGACAGAAGACAAATGGATGGAGGAGAGAGGGGTCACTGTAGCTGTTTGGTCTCATAGCATTATCCCCAGTGATGTAATGGTGTTTTTCCACATATAACACACTTTAACCCGGCACTGTCTGGCAGGAGCACACGTTTTCCCTCGTCTACTTTTTATATTATGGTATGCTGTTATTGTGGGCGGCGCTCCCACGGACACGCAGCACCGGAATACACATTACTGAAGAAACAACCACAATTATATTTTTGTGAGCCGCGGTGAGAACGCTGTGGACAAATGCCTTGAGTTTATGGAATTATTCAGAGATGCCAAGGCAAATACTAGAGGAAAGAAGCAGCTAAAAGACAAACTTTGAAGGTAAGCTAAGTGCTAATGCTAGACTAACACCACCTTAACGGAATAGGCCACCGTTTGTCCATATTGAGATATGCTCTTACCTTGGCTTATACGAATTGATGTGTACCTGTTTGGTCTACCAAGCTGTTCCACGTAGGGAAAATGTGGAACAGCTTGGTAGCTTCTAACTCACCCCAGTTTGGAGCTATACCTTTGCTGGGAGATGCTAAAGGCTAGCAACATTTGCGTGACTGAGCGCACGCACAAAGACCAGACAATTATACATCAACTTGTATAAGCTCAGGTAAGACCATATCTCAGTATGGGAAAACGGTGGCCTATTCCTTTAAGTTGTGCTAACAGTGGCCAAATGCTATCATCGGCAGAATCATGAATGACCTGCCTGTTTTAGTGAGGGCGGTCCTCTCTCCTCTGGCCAATCAGAGCCCAGTGGTCTGTTAGCGTCACGTTAGTATCAGCTCAGCGTGCTTTGGTCCAGAGTTGAGTGCCGCTCCAAAACTTGTACCTGGCTGACCCTGGTATGATCGGTTGGACTGCTACATGGTTAGACCTAGCACTGTGCTGGGTAGGAATTACCAATGGAAAATGGGTGGCTCGAGACAGTGTCGGTAGCCTACTCTCTCTTGGGGAAATGTGGTGCGAAGTTGAATGCTCAAAAATTAATTCATGCATTTTCTACATTCACATTGAACCTTTTGTTATACATCCTGTCCTAAGAGAAAAAGAACATCACGGTGGAACGATGTGGAGCGACTCTTGAAGTACATGTACACCCAGCCCAAGTATATTGTGAGAATGTGAGACTGGGTTGCCAGGTCCATGATTAATACAAGAATTCTGGGATGGAATAAAAAAGCTCATAGACGTGCAGTTTTCCAGGAGAAATTGGCTGTACGTAGCTTATTTCTTGATAAATCTCGAATGTTTTTCTCAGCGAAAGTGTTAGAAAAGGGCGGCCTGGCTTCGTCGAAGGAGCAGTTCCTTCACAAACTGCCAATTTAATGGTATAAAACAATCCGTTTTCCTGATCACAGGTATTTTCTCACCAAAATAAGAAGAATTACAAAAACTCACCAAGCTGCCAAATGCATTTCGGGATACTTCATTATGCAGGTTGTTGGTACTCACTTCTTGCTCAGAGTAAACAACTCTCAGCCCACAAAAGAAAAGTATTAATGCTCTCGTGATCAAAAGCTGCATTTTTCACTTTTCTCCACCGCTGTTTGGGATGTTATGCTATCGAGACACAGTGACAGTGTGTTGCCCTGAGGAAAGCCAGCATCCAAAACAACTCCATCTTTGTGACTGCATGTGGGATGTAAACATGTCACAGAAGCCCTGGATGGCTGTGCGGCAGTGAGGGGGGGGTTATATAAGCTCGTGGTCCTGCGTACGTGCCCAGAGTTGGCGATGGAGCGGCGGCTGGAGAGGCTTGGTCTGATGTGATCTTGTTTCCAGATGAAAGGCCCCTCACTACGCACCATCTCCTGCTCCGGGCCCAAAAGCTTCTGCAGATTACAGTGGATTTAGAGCTGATCCCGACACCCCCAACTCAGAGGAGGAGGGGAGGCATGACAGGAACTGGAGTACCGGAGATAGAAAGAATTAAGTTGACGACGATTTATCAGAGAAGCGAAGAACAAGACGGTCTGGCAATTTACAAATGTTTCCTTGACCTTTGGCAGCAAACTAGCACATACAGTATAAACAACTGAAGAGACGGCATGACTTGAATTTTAAATCAACTAAGCTTAATTATTCCTTCATCCTGCATGTGAGAGGGCATCAAGTCTAAATTCACCGAAGCCGCTCTGCCCTTGCTCTGGTTGTGGAAGTAAACTTCTCATTTATTTTTCCCTAAGACACTGAGGGCCCAGTAAACGCATGCAGGGGTATATTAAGGGGTGAACATTAAGTATTGATAAGGTATTAGCAATCAATGGACCACAAATATATGCTTGTAAAGGGAGTATAATAATCTGCTCATCAGCACAGTTTTGTGACGGGGGGCACTATTTGCTGACATTACTGCAGTAGCTCCATCTTGTGGCTGCAGAAAAAGCTAGTTTTCCACGAGCTTTGCTCTTTAAACACGTTTTAAACAACTATATAGCTTGGTTCCTAATTATCTCTAATATTCCTCCTGTGATAACGCTGGGTTAGGCACAGTAAAAAACAATGTATGTCTGTATGTATGTATGTATGTCTTGTATACTAATGAGGGCCTGACTTTGACAGGCCGTTAGCATCAGAGCTACATGCCCCGTGAGGGCCAAGTCTACAGTGAAGATCCCGCCCTTATGCCCGTTTTAGGATCATGCTCGGTCGGAGCTGAGTAGGAGGAGTCAAACATCGCAAGCGGGGAGTGAGCAGACGCTATTATTAAATGTGCAAGAAGACAGTCTCGGCTGGAGCAACGCTGTTCTTGCACCAGGCTCAGGATTGGGCCCAGTGTGGTTAGTGAAGATTGCAGGTTTAATTACTGGAGCATTCATATGAGATGACTGCACATGCATGTCTGGAATGGGTTTTCCCCATCAACCAAAACATGCCTAATAGGTTAATGCTCCAGCCATCTGTAATATTGAACTATACCAAAATGTATAGTCATATCCAACACACACTGTGTTTTAATTGCATTTCTCATCAGTGGATGTCATCTGTAGTGGTGTTCACCTTGCGTGCACGGCTGTCACTCCGAACTTCTCTACTGCCTCTGAACCTTTGGCCTCTCGTATTGACGCAGGTCTTTCGCGTCTCAGCCAAGAACAACATCTGAGCTCTCACTCTCACATGAGTCACTATTTGTGTGCAATTTCCTGACACTTCGCACCCGGCCACTCTCCAATCCCCTCCACTACGTCTAAGGCCAGACTGTAATGAAACGGGAGAGCGGGGCTAAGCGATGGATGTAAAGCACGAAAGACTTCCCTCACTCCTGATGATCTGGGTTGCTCCTGCACATGAGTCACTGTACTCGCGCCCCTCCCAAAGACAATATTGTTTAAGACATAATACCTCTAGTGCCAAATTCTCCACTCTAATTAACCAACATTCTTGCACTATTGAAACAAGGGGGAAAACGTCAATGGCTTAAGGGTTCCAGACCACCTGATGCGAGCTGGGCCTGAAAACTGCCAACTCATTTCACAGGACTCCTGCGGCAGTTGGTATATTAATTAATATCCATTTAGAAAGCCTGCTTCCTGCCGCAGCGAGCGCGCCTAATGGTGACAGTAAGCCTATAAAAAGATGCTGTATAGTGCCTTGGTGCTGACGCGCTGTCCAAATGCTCAATAACACGCTTAAATATGGCCCCCGTTAGCCACTTCCACCACAAACCGATATCTTCATTACCCCCAGGAAACGCATAACGCCACCTCGCATAAGTCAGCGCGTGATTCTGGCGTCGCGGACTGATGCGGGGCTAATGGATGGCGGCGCAGAAGAAACGCGGGGTATTTGCCATTACTCTGCTTCAGCGTGACCTTTCCACCGGGGATGGAACCGAAAACATGTGTGCGCTAACAAGAATCCGCCGCATTCATCTCCAGGGGCTCGTACAACGCCGCCGCCGTTGTTTATGGCGACCCTTAGCTTCCTTCCCATACAGCCTCTCCGATGACACGGCTTTTCGTCGGCTCATTACGGGCGAGAGGAGAGAGAAACTTTGTGTCTTTGCAGATTCGCGCTGGATTAATATGCAGATGCGCGCGTATGTGTAGGAAGCAGGATTCAGATTTTGGCCGGCAGTAGGCGCGCTGTGCATTAATAATTCACGCGGGGGCACGCTGTGAAGTCCGGCTTTGCACCGAAACAGGCAAATGACTTTCTCTGATGCTTCTGTGGAGATGAGTCTGCGAAGTTCGGCGAAACTGTTCCAAGGCTTCTGACCCACAGATGTTGTATTGCAGTTTCTTCTATGGAATTCTTTCATTTCTTTATTCTCATGGCTTGACAAATCGTCTCAGCATTTGTTGTTTCCCACATAGAACTGTTCTGAACAATTAAGAGTGTTTCTAATAGCACCTCCTGTTAACCTCTTAACCTGCACCTGAAAAGAGGACATTTTCTCCAGTTTACCCAAATCTGAAAGCCTCTTGGAAAAAAGTGTCAAAATCGCATCAAAAATGAGGCGAAAACAAGGATGAAAATGCAACAAAAGAGCAACAGAAAAGTGTTCAAGAAGTGATGACAAAGGGGCAACAACTCAAGGAAAATCTCCATTTAGATGAGTTTGGTAGGTCTTAGCTTTCAAATAAGGCATTACACTGGCCTAATGGATTTGGGTAAAGCTGAACTGGAGAACAAATGCACAGTTAAGGCGGGAGTTAAGAGTTTAATGCACACTTCATGGTCCCTGGACGTTTCCATCTGATCAGCACCACTGTGACAGCATGTATGGAGCAATGCAGTATCCAGTGACCCGTTTCCAGAAAGGGTTGTGGTCAGAGTCATCAGAATCACCTGGTCGGAGGTTTGGCCTATTGTACATGTTTTGTTTTTAATGGGGGAAACCTGAGCTCCTGGAGAAAACTCCTCCAGACTCGAGGAGAACATGCAAACTCCCGACAGAAAGTACACGTGTGCTCTGTGAGTTGAAGCTCTTCCCGTCCTTCCCCTTAAAAAAGTCGACATCACTCTGACACAGATAAAGTGAGCAAGACAAATGAATACTGTTTGGAACAAACAATGCATGACAAAAACAATTGTGTGATTTTTCTTTGATGAGCTCAATTGTGACCTAATTGGTGCACAGGACCATTAGGAGCTTGAAAAAGGCCTGTAGTGACTGCGGATAAAAGGGCCTGACATATTCTCATATCAGAAGCGGGAGAAATACAGTTGTGTTAACAAATGAAACAAGCTCATTAGCTCCACTGGATCAAAGGGCTGTGGAAATGGAGAGAGAGGGAGCGAGAGAGGGAGAGGGACTGACTGCAGGGAGCAGCAGGAACCACAGCTGTGCCAGAGTCTCTCCCATCTGAGAGAGGTGACTATGGGGAGGCCTAGTGCTAATAACTAACCCCACCCCTGCCCCTGGAGGATTTACGTACAACTTTCATTGTTGCATACGTTGTGTGTCGTGGTAATTGTGACTTTATTATTCTCTATTGGACTCCAAAAATACAAGAACAAATAATGTTGTATAAGCAATTAGAGACTCACACATTCATTCTGGGAAAAATATGACCTGTTTCCATAGAGACCAATTAAAGCAAAAATGAAATTACACTATGGTTAGTAAGTAATAAGAGCGGCTGCTGTTTCATTTGCTATTCCTGTGACCAGACATCTCACAGTCATCTTATCTTATTGTATGTTCACAGCCCGCTGTGCAGAATATCTATACCATATAGATATTCTGTTTTTATTTCAACATGATCATTTCAATAGTTCAGCAAATACACACAAACTGGATGCTAATTGGTTCCTGAACTAATAATAGCTATGGCAACTTCGAATGTGACAATGAACTGGCTGTTCCTCATGGTGCAGACCACCCCCTCACTTTTTTGGTTCTCCCATCGCTGTATAACACTTGAATAAAAACCCTGATGTAATAATAGTTTTCAGTGATGATTGTGAAACATAATGCTAATAAGGTTCTTGTAGTTTTTTCCTAGTCAATTTGGTGTTCTCCGACTGGGCAAGATTGAGCTGTGGTAGCCCTCTTGCCCCCGAAGTAGATGCTACCCAATGAACCGCCTTGCTCGCCTATGCCCAGAGCCAGGTTCTAAACAACTGACCGAATTGAAGTTCAAGCTGTGCTTCCATTAAATGAAAAGAATGTGCCAGGGGTGATGAGCTGTGCCCCTCATCATTCAAACCCCCAAAACCCTGACCCCTGTCCCGTGTTCACACCCCCCTCGCCCCCCTCCGCCCACAGGTCGAGGTCTGCACGGGGACAGGTTTAAAAACAGTCAGCATCGTTTACACTCTAAGCCCGACGCTTTTCACGCCGACACTGATCTGCACTTCGGAACCACAAACGGGTCTCACGTTCCTCCCCGGGTCTGACACAAGCCATTTGGGGAGATGCGCTGTGGGATTCGGGAGTGCCGACAGGGCCCCCCCCCCCCATCTCCGGGCCAACTTCTAAACCGGCACCGCTGTTTCCGTTTAGCAATGCAAAGCCGGCCAATGCTGCACATGAGCGAACACACGGAACACACAGCCAGCAGTCGGCTCCAATAAGCTTCCGTCGGTCCAGAACAAGAACTGTTTTTTCACGTTGATCTGGCTTAAAACTGCGGATGGTTTGAGATTTTTGGAGCTTTAAACCATTTCAAAAACATACCTGCTGCGGTGTTTGTTTTACATGTGCACGCGTCTTTAGATTTGATTTCATTTAACTGATCATTATAATAAAGGGATAGATCTCATCGGTTGGAGAACTTGGCATGTGTTGGACGTAATGTTTATGAAGTGCTACCGATAAGTGCTATTCGGAGTATGTAGCACTTGTCCCAAACAGCAGATAAGTCAGCGGTGCAGATTGCTCACACGGCACCAGCCAAGACGAGCCCCTGTGTGATCTCTGCCACATTCCTCTGGCTTAACTCTTCAAAGCACCCCATTATTTAGACACAATTTCTACCTAATCTAACACAGAGACATCATTGGATTTGTGAACGGTTGTCTGGTGACGCGGTGTGGAGTCTGGCCCTGCGGTTATCTTGTCCTGCCATACAAGACTTTTGCAAAATCGTCTAATTTGAGGCCAAGTTTTATCCTCGTTGGGAAAACTTGCTGCCTTTGTGGTGTTCAGTTTCATCTGTGCAGGTTTTGATGTGTCATCGATTCTGCATATGCTTCAAAACATATTTGCACCGCCACTCTCATCACCCGAAGTACCAAAGGAAAGAGTGTGCCCTCTGCTGGCGTGTTGTATAGCTGCATTGTACAGCATTTTCGCATTAGGAGTATTTTCTCGACACGTTTAAGCTGTACTAAAATTCTAATAGTTGTAATTCAAGTGTTGAAATGAATCGAAGGGAAAGAGAATAAGAGAAAGACATTTCAATACAAAGCATAAGGGGAAGCTTTAACCTCTTACCACCCGCCTAAACCGAATGCATGCTGTCCTCTTTGGCTATAGGCCTGTGTAACACCTCATTTGAAAGCTAAGACCCGCAAAACTGACCTTTTTCCTTGCATTGTTGCTGTGTTGTGTCACCTTTTTTTATCTTTTTTTTTTTTCCAAATTTTTGTCACATTTTTGTTGACTTTTTGTCACTTTTTGGTTGAGATTTTCCTCACATTTTTTTTGAAAATTTGTGGTCACTTGTTGGTTGACTTTTTGTAACAATTTTGTAGAATTTTTGTCACATCTTTGTTGAATTTTGGTTGATTTTTTGTCAAATTTTTGTTCAGTTTTTGTCATTTTTTTGTTGCGTTTACATCCTTGTTTTCTTCTCATTTCTTTGCGGCTGTTTTGGTGCTTTTTTCCCCAAGAAGCTTTTTGATTAGGGTAAAGCCAAACTGGAGAAAATGTGACCCGTTCAGGTGGGAGTTAAGAGGTTGATTCAGATGGACAAACAGTTTACAACATTGAGGTTGTGTTCACATCGCATCGGATTTGATGGTAGAGTCAAATAAGAATTATCTAAGGCATGTTGAGCTTTAAAACTGTCAAAATGCAGATGTTTTTGACCTTAGTGTGTTTAGATCACCGGGCATATCCCCATGAAACTAAAAAGGGACAACATCATTATCGAATTTAAAAACATCAACCCAACTAACTGTTAGAATTCCTCTTAAATTGTTGTGGCACTTATGTACACACTCCCTCTTCTCGAAGGCACCAGGCCTCCGATTGTGCTAAATGCCGTTGCAGATAACACTCGTGTGGGCCGGTCAGCTCTCTCCACATCAGTGCGGCTCCTCCAGGAGATTAGCCTGTCCACATCCCGATAGTGTCAGGCTTCACTGCGCGGTAGCACCATGTCAGCCGTTTCACAGACGAACCGACGGCCTGTGTCGGCGCCACCGTCTGCCGAGAGCTGGAAACATGTCGGGCTAAATACTGCGCAACAATTCACGGCATGTTGGACTGCGGTCTACAACAAGAGTCTAGACCTAAAGCAGTCTTCACCTCGCAATGGTGGATCTCAAACTCACAGTCTATTTAAATATTAGACCCGTGATATACTGAAACTGAGGAGACTGAGACCTTTGTATAGTCCTTTTCACCGACTTATATATGTACTGTTCCTCATTCACTCTCCGTACTTGATGATGGTGAGACACGTAGCCTCTGCTCAGGGTTTCCAGGTATCGATCGCTCAAAGGTATCTGGAAAAACAGCCCAAAGCAAGAAGAAATACACAACGGCTTGAATTTCCAATGCATTTCAAGAGTTTGTAGAGTTGTGGTACCAACGATGTGGTACGCCCCCCCCGTCGAACTCATCTCTTCATCGGACCCTTCAACCACTCACTCCATAACCCATCTGTGACCCCCCTTCATGACTTCTGTATGACCCCGGTCTGTGACCCCTCTTGCTCTCTCAGCCCAGAAGTTTGTTTGGGACATGATTTACTCGGTGTGAGCAGATCCGCAGTCACACTCGCTGCTCCTCTCCCTCGGCCTGCGCTCAGTCCGTGTCGCCGAAGCACATATGCTGCGCAACTGGTTCGTTTCTGCGGAGCGTCTCGTTCTGATGGATGACTTCAACTGGTCCAAATAGCTAGAAGAACAAGGATTGTCCAAATGGCTGAGCTCCCAGATGGTTCCCAACTGTCTCATTGATGTTCTGTTGCTGTAGCATGCTAAATAAGTCTAATACTTTGGATTGTGATACATATTTTGGATGTTCTTACCAGTTCGCCCTCATGGGTTCATTCCAAGACTCTATATAGTCGGACGTTGTTCTTAAATGATCAGTGAGTGTGAATCCAAACCAGCTGACCCTGTGAGCACATGGCGTTTGGGTCTGCTGCTGTTGGAAATGAAGATTAAACGACAGAACAGCCCAGTTTGAGTTCCTCTTGCTGTTTGCTCAATAGGTGCGAGAGTAAATGAACGTCTGTGTCTTTGTCAGCTTCGTAATAACTGTGGTCACCGCAGGATATGCCTCTCCCGTGGCCCAATTGCTACATCAGCATCTGAAAGGTGATTAGAGCCCCATGCCACGCCAAAGCCAGATCACATGTTTCCCAGCGCTTTATTGAGTAACATGTTAAACCAGCTGTCAGATTGTCCCCCACGGCTTCAACAATGGCTTCCCACACATGTAACCGTTTTTGACTTTTTAAAAAAGGTGCTAACTCCCAAACACTCACACCGGAATCACAGCGACAACTGTTCATTGACTGCTCCAGGCCCATTTTTGATCTGTAAGAGAGAAGAAAAAAAAAATGGAAGCGAGCATTGTCGGATTCGAACAGCATGTGTAAAACCCTCCAGCGTCCGGCGCGCGCCTGTTAGCGATTAGCCTGCTCCAACTCTGAAATACCAAGGACGAGCTCTCCACTCCACTTTACTCACATTAGAACGTACTGAATGTGTGACTCAAGGACTTCAGGAGGAGGCATTTTTAACCAGCCATGTGAATTTCAACCAGGACTGTTTTACTTTAGTTTGTCGTCTATAGAAAATAGCCATGAAAGGTCAGGATGAGCTGCGGAAGAAAATGACAAGTGGTTTTGCCTGTCGTGAATTTTTATGGTGCCCACGGCCCGTGGGGTCAGGCAGCGACATAATAATGGACCTCTAATGGGTTGGTTTCTTTCAACTTATAGTTTGAGTATAGCTTGGGTTGGGTATTTTTTACCTTTCTGTGCAATTACTTAGATTGTCCTGTGTTCAGTTTTGCACCCCACATACTCTCGAGGAAGTTCTGCCTCTTCTTTAGCAACCTTCTGGATATATATGAATGTAGTTTTTGATTTCACCCATTCTAAAAGCCATCTCTCATCTAATGCCCCCTTGCTATAGAGCCATAAATATTCACCCTGTAAAAGATGGTTTGTTGCTTGTTGAAAAAGTCTCTTCAACAGTAAAGCTTCCCAGTACAGATGACGATTACATATAGGTGGATTGTGGATTACCGTGTTGTTTTATGTATATTAACATTCTCCAATACGCCATCGCTGCAAGGAGCAATAAAAGCGCACCAGGGCCGACCAGTGAGCCGTGCACACGCTCTGCACTTATCATTGACCTGCATGCGCTGTGAGTATTGACCACTGGAGCTGACCCTCAGACCTTTATCCCCTGCGGTCACACCACACATGTGCCATTTACTATATACTACATCGGACACATGAGCAGTGTGCTGTAATACTTTGACGATGCAGTGCTGTTTTTATTGATGTAGCTGTGTAAATAGGGCCTGCGCTGAGCTAACACACAGCAGATGGTTTCCGGGAATCCCCTGTTTCTCCTCCGGCCTCGGAGGAAGACAATAGAACGAGCAGTTCACAGGCTGAGTCATGTTGAGGGAGGAATGCTTCTGTCAGCAGGATGACCCTGGGTTTTATTTCTATCATCGCTTGAGTTTGGGATTGTGTCGCTGAAACCACAAAGTATTCTGGGATTAGTCAACAAATTGTAGTATTATAAGATTGTGCGCATTAAAGAATTTAGACTTGAAGTTAATTAATGTGGTTTGCTTTCTCTAGAAACTAACTCTAAAGCCAAAAAATGACTGTAAATGTAAAGCTTTGTTTGAAAATTAATTCATCCTAAAATATTCCACAATAAACATGAAACATAATAATAATAATTCAACCTGAAAAGACTCATGGAAACAGAGTGGTGTTATAAGAAAGCTTTATTTGACAGGAAACATAATCTGGGCTTGATCTGGGATTGAATTAACGATATGAAATACATGATTTACAGCAGGGGTGTCCAAAGTGCGGCCCGTGGACCAAATGTGGCCCTCAGACCAATTTTTGGTGGCCCTCGGGCTGCTTGCTGAATCGGTTCACATCATCAGAGATGGTCCTTTTTATTTAATATGTAATAATTCTACACAATTCTAACCTAACAACTAGCATTTTATTGTGAGACAGAGCTGGCATTAAGGTTTTAAGCATAAATAAAGGCATGAGGCACAATTTAAACCTCTGCTACTCGAAGGTTTCGTGGAACTAACCACCGACCCATGGCCCTTTACCCCGTGTACGCTCCAATATGTGGCCCCCCATGAAAAAAGTTTGGACACCCCTGATTTACAGAGTCTTCCCTCGGAGTCTAGACACAGGTGGTGGTAAAGGACGAGACCCAGGGCGGCCAGTTGACAACGACGAGCAGAGCCGAAGAGAGGCCAGGTGGAGGAGGGGCGGAGGAGGGTCGCAGCACAACTGGGAAATATTGAGCCCAAAAAAGGTATTGTTTATCTGACATTTATTTGTTCTGAGTATTTCCGCGCTCTAAGTGTGTTCATTTCAGCGGCATGTGTTTGCTAGCATGCTGTGTGATGTAAGTGAAAGCTTGTTTTTGCTATTTTATAATGTTATTCCCACTACTGCCTGCAAGCCAATTCAAAATGCTCACCAGCCCAGTCTCTCACTCCTTACTTTGATTTCTTTACAGAGGCATTATTTCAACACTTAAAGTATCAGTATGCAAAATGATGTCTTTAAGCCTCAAATATATTCTCTTTTAAAGGAGCTTTACCTCCACTCGCAAAGTCTGAAAACCGATTGTGAGAAAATCATTCCCCACAGACACGACTCAAGTCCCTTTGTGAGCGAAATTGATCCCGCTGCACCCTTCTGCGACACTTTGGCCTGACATGACGCAACCCTGACGGTGCATGTGAAACTTTTGGCGGTCCTCTCACACCTGGGCACACGTTTCTGTGCTCAGCACCGGAACAATCTCATTATTAATACCGCTGAGCCCCTCTCACTTCTGTTACAGGCACTGCTGCTGGTCGTGAGTCATCCGCTATTTATATTCACGTGTGGGGGCTAACATGGACCACAGGCCATCTTTCTGTTTAATTACGCGGAACAGGTGGCGATTCGAAGGGACGCGCGGACTAAACTGAGTTCTTCGACTGATTGAAGAAAGCTCTATACATGTTCTAAGAGAGGTTAGAACAGAACTGTATACTTTGAGGGGGCAAAACATGGCTGAGGTGCAGTGTGCTACGAACTAGGGCCCGACTGATATGGATTTTTGGGATCCGATATCGGTATGAAGGGGGTTGGCCAATAGCCTGATATATAAGCCGATATTTTAACTAATTTAATTTGATGGTTTTTTTTTATCTCTCAGATAGCCTGTTGAAAAAAAACTGTAGATAATTGTAATTTCAAGTTTAAATACTATAAATATTGAATTGCTCATTGGCCACTGTATAAACCTGCTGTCACTTTGCCTCTGTCCAGGGACCATAGATGAAATTTGGCTTGTAGCCCTCTCTGGCCTGTGCAACACATTTGTTGTGCAACGTCACTGTCAAATAAATACATAAATTCATATTTGTATGTGCTTCAGAGGGAGCTGGTTTGAAAGACAAAAATCAGTAGATTAAAAAAAACAAAAAATAAATGGCTTGTCTCTTATGGTCATACACTAAAGGCACTAGATGCAAGTTAGCCATTTTATACTCACTACTGCCACCTCAGGTCATACAAGTAAGTGCACCTTCTATATTAAAGGGATATTTCAGGATTTTTGACATAGGGCCTCATTTCCTAGTTATCCAGAGTGTTGCTGATACCTGGATATATATTTTTTTGTAATTCATGCAGTTCTTATGTATGAAGAGTTTCGTGACTAATGCAAGGCTAGCGCATTTCTACGATATCAGCTAGCCTGCATTAAAAACAGTCTTACGCACTCCACTTTCGGTTACATACTGTAGATATCGGTGTTTTTATCAGCCAATACCAAAATATCGGCCCGATACCTCAGCAATATAAATTCGCCCTACTACGAACAGTGCTGACTACAACGAGTGCTTCCTCTTCTCTACATCCACATCGCACGCAGCCTTAAAGGACAAACTATGTATTCCTCCCACTGCGAGTTAAACACTGTCCCGAATATCGACGGGATTAAAGAGCGTGGAGCAAACATCACGCCGCAGAAACGTGATCAAACACCAGCACGTGCGTAGGGAACATTGTGTGGATTTCTTTTGGTAAAGTGACTTAAGTCATGAAGACGCATCTATCTTATCTAGGTTATATAAACTAGAAACAAGGCAAATATAGCAATAAATTGAAGGTAATTAAACTTTTTTACCTTTCCGCGGTGCTCCTTAAGTCACGAAATTAATCACACTCACTACTATGGAGTGTCTTACCCAATGGTCCAACTAACTATTTTATCTTTCAAAACATTTCTGACCAACCCATCTCCATACGTCTGTGTACAGATGCAGTATTTCCACTCCTTTGTTTGTATATATTTGAGAAAGAACCGCAATCACTGACCCTATAGATTTTTTTTCTCTCTCTCTCATTTTAATAGGCCTACTCTTTTACAAAGTCTAATAATTCCACTTGGATGACTTTGGAGCCAGCTTCCAGGAGCTATGCATTTAAATTATTTTATCGATGTGTTCAGATGTTTTTCACAACTAGATGTGGTAATGAGCTACAGTGGGAAAAGCAAAATGGCGTATATCACAGTGAATTTTATTGGTTTTTGCAATTAGGAGCAGCCAATGGAAAATTAAAAGCGTTTTCTGTGGACTGAAAAAAGTGTGGACTCCGCGAAAGAAGTGCCGGCTAAGGCCAAGTGACCTGTGTGAATGACTGAGGTATGTTACGATTGCAGCATTTATATTATAATAGAAACATCAAATGACATAATTCTGGGTGCGCTGAGAAGAGAACTCATGCTAATCTCATCTTCTACTGGTTTCTGTTTGTTTAGTAGAAGCTGTAGTGGTGAACAGGGCAACCATTTCAATTACAGCTTTACAGAATAGAAAGAGAACTCTCATTTGATCATACCAGGATACGAAGAGTTGGTTCCAGTTGGTTCCCCCCAAGGTCCTGCGGTTGGACCGTGACACTTTTCCATAGACATATTATCAGTAGACGTCATTCCTCACGCCGTCCCATTAATAACAACAGTCACGAGTGAATCCAAGGCAGGTCAGTCTCCTCCTGGGGAAATAAAAAGCCCCGTCAATCACAGCCCAAAGCGAAAACTTTTCAAATCCAGTGCGGTTAAAAATATGATGCTCCCCTCAGTGGTGTCATCGGAGGAAAGTGTATTTTAAGAAACGATGAAAGTATTCTGACCAAGCTTTTAGAAGTTGTCATGTAAAGTCTGCATTGGGTTCCATATTACAGCAAGCCTTTTGGTGTCGGCCCTAGCCAGTAGGGGGTGGTATTGCAGCCATGAGGCCTCACCCACTTTTACCATATTACCCAGTATATGTGGCTGGCAGGGAGGGCATCTGGCGTAAAAAAAAAAAAGCAAGAAAACAAACAGATTTTAGATGAATGAGAGTGGCTTTAAACTTTAAACCAACCCTCTCTCATTCAGGGGTCGGGAACCTTTTTCACATCAAGGGCCAAATCAATTTAAGGCCTTACAATTTAGCGACATAGACAAGATCACAGATACAGGCTGGGCGCACTCTTCGAGATAGGATGAGGACCTCAGTTACCTGGGAGGAGCTCGGAGTAAAGTCGCTGCTCCTTCATGTTGAAAGGAGCCAGCTAAGGTGGCTAGGGCATCTATTTCTGATGCCTCCTGGTCACCTCCCTCAGGAGGTTCTCCAGGCATGTCCTATTTGGAGGAGGCCTCGTGGAAGGAGAAACAGGTGGAGGAGGTGTGCGTGGATCGGGAAGTCTGGGCATCTCTGCTGAGACTTCTGCCTCTGCGACCCTGCCCCGGATAAAGAGGAAGAAAATGGATGGATGGATGGATGGATGGATGGATGGATGGATGGATGGAGATTCTAGTTCATACAACATTGAGGCCTGATAGTATGGAGGATCATCATTTCTATGCATGTCAGACTCCCATAATGCAATGGCTGGAAGTGTTTGTTGAGGCGTCTGATGTCAGCTGGCAGTGATGATGCTGCTGCTCAAAGCTGCTTTTTCAAGTTTGGGTCAGTCTTGTGAAAGCTGCTTGCTGGGCACCCAAACTCCGACAAAGAGCATTTATTTTAACGCAATTTCCTTTTGTCCACCTTCTTTTTCTTAGCAGTCACCATAATGCAGCACTTGTCAATCAAGTCCGTCACATAAAATTACATGACCCTATAGGAAATATGAAAAATAGTCGCGCCCTGAGGCCTGAGGAAGACCTGATGAAGTGAAATACAAGCATTATGCGACTTAGGAAGAGTTAGAAGCTAAGACAGACTTCAAGTAGCCAAACTTGGTTATCTTCCAGATCCATACTTTTTTAAATATATAATCCATTGCAAAGTTATCGGAGCTGGCATGTTTATGCTTTAAATTTGTCAAAGGTTCTGTTTTTCTTGTGGCTGTATTGGCTCAGGGACCAAAACAAACCCCGCGGTTTCCTTAACAAACACTTTTACGGCTTTGATGTCACATTAAAAGCTGCCAGCAAATTTCCTCACGCGTTCACCAGATCATCTTCTGCCGTCTGGCCCTGACCACTTAACCGCTGCCAGAGATGATTATTATTCAGAGTCATCAGACGGGAAGAGAATGATGATGAAAGTGCGGTGGAGGTTGCCAGGCCGCCGCCGCCGCCGCCTCGAGCCGCGTCGCGTCCGTGAATAGGCCGGAGTGACAGTTCTCCGCGGTCCCTGACACCTCGCCTCGTCTTGACCTTTGTGGCGTGTCATCATTTGAATCTGGCTGTCACTCCCCGCTGCCTCGTCCGGCCGAGCAGAAATGTCACTGAAAATTATCCCTTTGAGAAAGAGACAGAGAGAGAGAGGGAGAAAATGCAACTAAGAAGTGCCTCACAAGTTGGGCCCTCTGTTGAGCTATTCTGATTCGATGGTGGTCAATATGTGACGGACTTTATTGTTGACATTTGGGGGGGGGACTGTTGGGATTTCGCTCGACTGGATCTGAAAGCGGTGTTCGAATGGAAGAGCCATATTTTGTCATTTCCTTGTATTCAGCTCTAGACGTACGCTGAATGAACGAAAGCAACAGGAGGAAAAGCTGTTATTTGGAGGAGCAGTTGTTGTTTGTAGCTGTGGCTCAAAGATTTATTTACAGACATTAAGAGACAGTCCTCATGCCTTTTATGTGATTAGCTTCCAAACAATGACTCAAGACGTGCTATAAGTAAATACATATGAAGTTAAAGAGAACGAACGGCTCTTTTAAAATGAACAGATTCCAAATGTGGCCGCCATGAAAAGTGCCTCATATCAGCGTTGAGGATTAGCCAGGCTGGATCTGATAGCAGTGTGCTGTGCAGTGGTGGCGGTCTAATTGGTGAAAGTGAGAGGAGAGCCAGTCATTAGAAAGCTAAGAATAAGTGCCAAATGTGGGTGGATGATTTACCATATAAGGGGGGAATGTCTCTGGTTTTACGAATGTGGTAATGTGGCATTTCGGGGGAAATGAAGCAAGCATTTTTTATATGGTATTTTCATAAGAGGTAAATCAACCTATGCTAAAATATTAATATAACTTTGTAAAGGTCCAAATGTAATGTGAAATCTTCAAAAATGGTATTCCTTTCATAAGAGGTGAATCATGAGCTTTGTGTCCTGCATTCTGGCTAATGTTACATGTCAAGAGCTGCTAAACTATTACATAAGTCACTCGCTGCTCATGACTCACTTAATGAGTTTACTTTTTCATTAAAAGCACAAAAGTGCCGCATGTGGTCCTTGAGCAGTAGTGGTTAAAGTACTTCATTTCATATCTCAAGTAGTACTGTACAAGTACTACTTAGATAGTGTGCCAATTAAAGGTGAATTATGTAACTTTGTATGGGGAAAAAAGTTAACATTAATGCGTATTTGACCTTTCAGTATCAGCGGCTGTATGGGTTGTTAACACGGCGCATTACTTTCCATTCCGGTGGCCATGAGTGTGCTCAGGGTTTTTAGAGTTTTCACAACTGACGAACCCTCTCATCAGAAAACCTACAACACAATTGATCCTGGAGCATCTGAGAGGCCAAGCTAACCACCCATGCAGCCCTGGGTCACTGAAAGGTTAAATACGCACAAATATCAACTTTTGTTTTCGCATAATGCACCTTTAAAGTTGCTCAGCCACATTTTGACTTCAGTGAAAGAACTGTAGTTGAAAACGACCAACACGAAACCTGTCAATGTTGTGAGTCAATGGCATTGACACAACATCTGCACAGCGCCACCTGTTGTTCTGGAGTCTTCATTATAGTCTCTTTAACCAAGTGCATTTTCTCCAGTTCAGATTTACCCAAATCTAAAAGCTTTTCTACTGGAGTTTACAGCCTACAGGCCAGTGTCATGCTTTAGTTGAAAGGTAAGACCTACAAAACTGTTGTGGCCGTGTTGTCACTCTGACAGGTTTTTTTTTCATCGCCTTTTTGTCACTTTTTTGTCACCTTGTTGCTCTTTTGCTTATGTGGTGATTTTGTTGCGTTTGTTTTTGTCAATCCTCTATGTTATTGCGTTTTCATCCTCCTTTTCGTCTAGTTTTTGTCCCTATTTTGAGGCTTTTTTCAAGCTTTTAGATTTGGGTAAAGCCAAACAGGAGAAAATGAACTCTGTTGAAGTTAAGAGGTTAAATAAATAAAACCCATGGCCAAATGTACTTTTTACTTTGGTGCATTTATAATAATAATAATAATAATAATAATAATAATAATAATAATAATAATAATAATAATAATAATAATAATAATAATAATAATTAATAGTGGAAGGATTTCAACACAAATACAACTCGAGTAAAGTAGATCCTGAAAAAGTACTCCCGTGCAGTACATTCCGGACCTCCTCTCTTGCTGAGACAGTGGTTGCCAGTGCTTGGTGTGGAGGAACAGAAGAGTGGTCCGCTCTAACACAGTGTTGTGTGTATATCCAGCAGCAGTGTGCTGTGATTAAGCTGATTTCATGGTTATGTGAGCACATAACGAGGATTTGTTTGTGTGGAGTTGAAAGATTAGCTCTAATTGCTTCCACCAACATTGTTGTTGTTTTTTTCTCTGAAGGAGGGACAAACAAGAAGAAATCATTTTTCACTTTTAATGTCAGGGCCCGGACATATTTTTATTTAATCAGAAAAGTCACTGGGTCGAACCATCTCCCGCTCTGCCTTTGCCGAAATTTCCATCAACACAGTAGAATAAATGGTATTTGCTCTCCTTTCCCCTCTCTAAGTACTTGATAAATGTGTATAACAGCACGGCGTGACACTTTGAGGCCAACTATGAATCTCAACAGATGAAAAATTATTTAACTGAATCATCCGCTGTAGCTCGCCTCTGCGCTCTCCCTAAAAACACCAGCACCGTCTCCGCCGCCGCGCTGTGATTCGGCCTGTCACATTCTGATGGGCAGGCTTGGATTGGGAACAAATTATGTGTGGAAGTCCAATAGCGCGCGCGTGCGGGCTTCTTGACAGAGCTAATGAAAATGGATGTGTGCGCGAGCCGGGCGAGCAGCAGACACCTGACAGACAGACTGAGAGCATCTCCATCAGAGCCGCCGCCGCAGACCTCCAGCACCAAACAGAGATGTGCAGGGGAGAGGGCGGAGGGACAACAGCCATGGACAACACTACATCCATCCTTTCATGTTCGCGGGGAGGGGGTCTACTGGAAGTCACTTTGGCTATACATCCAGACAGCAGACAAGCTCAGTGAGGATTTGTTTGAGACATCCCTATGTTTGCAAGGTCCTTTATATTTCTAATTGAAGTGTTTGTCAAAGTAAACATGGGTTGAAACTATACATAAATGGACGTAGCATTGCTATTAGCTACAGGACGCCTAAGAGGGAATGGGGGCAGGCTCCGGAAGCTCCTGGCTCGTATCACATGTTTGTCTTAAAGGAATAGGCCACCGTTTTTACACACTGAGATATGGTCTTACCTGAGCTTAGACGAGTTCATTTGTGCCTGTCTGGTCTTCACGCGTGCCCTCAGTCACGTAAACACAGCACAGATGGCGTTAGCATTTAGCTCCATAGCTCCAAACGAGTTCAAGATAGAAGCGACCAAGCTCTTCCACGTTTAAATATAGTTGCGTGAAGTGTTACACTACAAAGAATGATTACACAAAATTAAACAACGTGGATTTTCTAAGTGGATAAAAGGGGGAACTATATTGTAAGGCGTAATAATACCAGGAGTAGTTTGAAATCCGCACAGTAAAGTGAAGATATTACTGCGCAGATTTCAAACTACTCCTGGTATTACTACGCGCAACCTTGTTCTATTTTTTTCATTTCCCCGCTATTTTTATTTTCACCCTGTTCTGAATATAGGAGCTGGCTCCAAAAACCCAACCAAACTGCTAGCATGAACAAGCTTCAGTTAGCTATGAGACAATCAGGGAAGCCACCCTCGTTTAGTCCATCTGTATTCTACAGTCTATGATCGAAACGCCATGTATTGCTATGTTAACTATGTTGCTATGTTGTTTTTATCACCTTTCCTTAGAGCTGCTGTAACAAGGGAATGCATTTCTCCATTATGCGATAAATCCCACTTCCTAGTTTGAAGATGTGGACCAATTTAGATTTACAGTAACTTAATATTTCACTTGTACATAACATGATTTCAAGGCATTTTTTCTCATTCCTAATACAGCCTGAAAGCTTCTCGTAGCTCCCAGCAAAAGCCCAGCTTCAGTCGGACTGCGTGTCAGTCTCATGTGTGGTCGCCGGTCGCATGTTTGCTTGGGTTGCATGATTGCGTGCTGGCTTCTCCCCTGGCTCCACTCTGCCTCTGAGCGCCAGGTCAATACTCACAGCAGGATGCAGCCCCCGGCAGGCAGGTCATGTCCATCGCTGCAAAAAATAGCAGTGGGCAATCCAATAGCTCTGATTTATGAAGCCTGTCGATACTCGGGTGGAACAGGCTCGGGCCGGGGGGTGAGTGGGGGGTCTGCGGGTTGAAAATAAGAGGTCTGTTTGTGTGGACTGGCGCGGTCCGTTCCAGACAAAAGGATTTGTTGGAGATGTTCCTCGCGGGCACATTTTAGACTGTCAAGAATCATTCGAGCTTTTCTACACACATTGACTTTGCGTGTTTCGGACCAAGTGCCTTGTCTGTCACCACCAGCCAAACTGTGTAAAGAGCATTTTTAATTTTGGAAAAGGATCTAGATAGAATCACCTTTTAATTGGTCAGCGCAATCGACTTTTGATCAACTGACATCAAACCCTTCCCTTCCTCAAGTGGCCAGCGCTCCTCCCTCCCCAGGACTCGAGCCAGGCCTGGGAAAGTGCTGAGGCGTAGGATTGTCATTGATGAAAAATGGGAGCCTCGGAGGACAGGGGACGGGGAGCAGCGGGAGGTCCGGGACAAACACTGGAGAGACTGGCACATGTTGTCTCGGAGGGCCGGTCCCGTGTCCCGGCAGCCACGCACTCCCATCAATCACCCGCACGCCCCGTTTGTCAGGGACTGTCTTCGCCGGTGACCCCAGCCTCTGAGCGTGGGACTCGGGCGGAGGGGAGGGGAGCGCCGGGAGACGGCAGGGGCAGGGTGGAGGTGAGGGCGGCACAGCGGGGGGTATGATGCACAGAGACGGGCACTTTTGGCTCACCGGGAATGAGTTATGGGTTCATTTCTCTACCACTTTGGAGAGTATTATTCAGATGTTTGAA
Source organism: Gobius niger (assembly GCF_951799975.1). Lineage (NCBI taxonomy): Eukaryota > Metazoa > Chordata > Actinopteri > Gobiiformes > Gobiidae > Gobius > Gobius niger. The sequence continues at coordinate 12,979,694 of NC_136866.1, read as the reverse complement.
TTTCTGCTTGCTTGGTTTTCCTACATTAACCCAAACAAGCAGCAGGTCGATGACAGTGTATCTTAATCTAAGCCTCGGGTTATTGCACTGTCCAAAATCTTGACACATGACAGTAACAATTCTATGTTTTCACGTAAAGTAAAGGATTTGATTTGATGCTAGAAAATGTACCATTTCTAACATGATATTCGCAATGTTGATACATAGTTTGGATTGTTAGCCTCATGATCAATGCTTGAATTTTAAGTATTGCATGAGGCATGTCTGTAGTTTGCATTCACAGCTAAAAGTCCCGGCTTTGATCCCTGGATAGACGGGGCCTTGATGTGTGCAGTTTGCATGTTCTCTCTGTGTCTACTCTGGGTACCAAGGTTTCCCCCACCACTAAAAACATGTACTACAAAAGACCAGAATAAATGCAGTGTTTGTGTGTGGTTGGTGGTCGGAGGCCAATGTCACAAACTGGTAGGTTTCACTTCTGTCAGTCTACCCCAGGGCAGCTGTGGCTTCAACAGCAGCTTACCTCCACAGAGTATGGCGTGACTGAATAATGGCTACAGTGTAGTTTTTTGAGAAACTTGGTGATACAGGCTTGTATAGCGGAACACAAGTATAAGCCATTATTATTATTCCATAAAACATCAGAGTGTTGATGTTATACTGTTGTTATACTAAAGTGTTCAGTTATACTATTGATACATTGTCACTCCCTACTATATTTGGCAACACTTTATATTACAGTACCCTTGATCCAGTGCACCTAGCTATAGCTAGTACAATGTAATGTGCTTTAAGAATGTGTAATAACTTGTACCTATGGGTTAGATGCACAATGGAATAATATGTATTAGTAGTTTGTAGGTACATAACCCTAACCCTAAGGGTCTTGTGTCCTACTACATTATGTACCTAGAAAGTAATAATACACATTACTCCATTGTGTATGTAACCCATAGGTACAAGATATTACACATTGTTTCAGAGCACATTACATTGTACTACATTTAGTTATCTACTGTAAAATAAAGTTATACTCTTTTTTTAATACATGCAGTGAACCTATGCAGTACATACCCAATGGAATACTCTTTCTCTTACCTAAACCCCTAACCAAGGGTCTAATTCCTTATTATGTACCTCCAAAATACTAATACATATTATTCCACTGCGTATGCACTACATAGGAACAAGTTACAGATTGTTACTTTGTGTCATGTTATAAGTGGAAAGTAACTACGCTGTCATTCAGACCCGCTGCTTTAGAACTTGGTCGGTCTATTCCCCCGTTCCAAACCTCATGTTGAGTGCATTGTCCACAGACATGTTGGCTCTGTCGGCAAACTGCAGGGGGTTCCCCAGCGAGTGGAGATGGGTCTGAACAAGGATCTGTAGTAGAACTCGGCACTCAAATGCATTAAACTGCAGACATCAGCGCTACGAACAGTTACAGCAGGTGCTTGATATACAATTTGAATCACGCAATATGTAGCAACAGCGTTTTTGCATAAACGAAAACAGCGGGGGGCCTTTTAAAATGACCATCTTTAGTGAACTGCCCCAGGAGATGTGTTTTATTAATTCATATCGCGCAGCATTTCCACCAGCTGAATTATGGATGTGTCCCAGAGCGCGGTGCCGCAGTGACGGTCAGCTTACAGTCCGTCTGGAGCCCATAACATGACGACTGGCCCAAACAGCTCCTCGCCCCCGTGTGGAGAAGCCGAAACCCCCCCCCCCCCCCCCCCCCCGCCCCATCCAATATTCAGCAGCCGAGGAAACTCACCCTAAGTGGGCATGCCCCATCAATCAAGTCAAGCTGCCACAACAGACGCGCAGTGTGCTACAGCGGCGGGTGGAGGGCTGTAATGGAGAGGCTCGTCCAAATCAGCGCCGGAATTAGCCACCCACCAATCCAACAGGTGCGGCCGGGAGCCATGTGTGGCATGCGGAGCGCCCAGCCGCACGCACGCAGAGATTTAATGTGTTTACAATCCAAAAATAATCTGCGGGTTGTGGTCAGCGGCGATAAATCTGCTCAACAACTGCCGCCAAACGGATTCCCAGCGATACATGTTGGGAAAAAATACCAAAAGATATTCTCCAAATGTGCTCTTTCAGGTCGCCGACGTACCTGACCATCAAAAGGCATTTGCAATTCACCTGCAAGTGTCTAAAAAAGAGTGACTGTAGTGGATGGCACATTTCAATTGCAGCCGTCATAAAAGTTGTAAGTGCATTTTTTATATCTAGAGCACTCATTGATTCGCAGTGAATGTGGGAAATGTTTTATTGATTGCACGATAGCCATGTGTAAACACTTCACTGAGTTACTGAGAGGACTCTTTTCAGCCACAAGGACTTTCTTTTCTTCTTCACTCTCCTCCCGGGGAGAGCCTGGAGAGCTCGAATCACACACATTGTTCGCTGATTACAGAAAGTGCTTCATTTGGACATGAGAAGTTCGTTCTGCTGGAGGATCATTACGCAGCACTCTTCAGGCCTCACAGTTCGGTTAACTTAATACAATATATATGTTGCTTTGCATAGTTTTGTCAAGCCACACATCAATCTTACATTTATTCTTGATTATTTATGATGATGCTTTATTAAACAGGCTAATGGTCTTTTTAACTTTGTGCTGCAAGGATGTTTTCAAACAACAACGGAAAAACCTATATGCTTAAAGCTGTCCTAAACTAATCCATTTGCCGGCCTGGGATTGTTGCGTTCCCTCATAGCATTACTTCGAAACGGCCTGTTAACTTTGTCCTGCTTGTTCACAGACCTCACTGTGCACCGCAACACACCCTTCACCTGTCCCAGCATTACACCATGCACAAGCACAGTTTACACTTTAAAGGAACAGGCCGCGTTTTTTACATACTGAGATATTTTCTTACCTGAGCTTAGACGAGTTGATGCGTACCTGTCTGGTCTATGTGCGTGCCCTCAGTCACACAAAACGACCAAAGATGTTGTTTACATTTGGCCTCTCCCAATGTATTCCTATTGCTCCAAACAAGGTGAAGTTAGAAGTGACCAATAGGGATGGGCGGATCGATACCAATGTATCAATATATATCGACACCAAACGGCTACTTTTTAAGTAGCGATATTGGGCAGAAAGCATCAATACTAATTTGCGTATGTAAAAAGAAGGCGGGGCAGCAATTATCCACACAAAAGGATGATTTATGTCTTTGTTTTGAACCAAAACAGTTCACAACAGCAAAGGATTGAACTGAGCCGGGCGTATCATTCTGGTTTAGGTTCTGTTTGTCATTTAAAGGGACACTGCGTAACATTTTGGATTATAGTGTTGCGATTAGTGCAAAACATGCTCCTATTAACCAGCGCGACACAGAAAAATACAATTACTGCAGGGAATAATCAAAGAATGGATTTGAATGAGGACCAAACCTGTTTAAATCTCAAATTCTACTGCCTTTAGATCACATCTCCATGGAGACGAGCTGGAGACGTACCCACTCCCGGTAAAGTTACAGCCATGTCTTAGGAGAGCTGAGCCACTCACAGCAAAAACACAAGTTTGTTTGTGTAGTTATGATGTATTTTTCAATGATGAAATGATCTATCATGAAATAAATGCTAGTATTTCAATTTTATTTATAAGTAAAATTCTACACGGTGTGCCTTTATGTATTAATTTAAAATTTTGTTGTCACATTAGCATTGTGTAATAAACCAGTAAAGGTAATATAATTTTAATTGAACAGTTCATTATATAAAATAACCAGTTTTAGAAATGTATATTGATTGAAATACATTCACCCATATGAAATGACCAGTATCGGTATTGGTATCAGTATCGACAAAAATGACTCCAAAAGTATCGGTATCTCATCGATTCCCAAAAATGTGGTACCGCCCATCCCTAGTGACCACGTTCTTCCACGGGCACGCACAAAGACCAGACAGGTACGCATCAACTCGTCTAAGCTCAGGTAAGAACATCAGCGAGCGAGGGAGGCGGGTGTTGTCGGTGACGTCAAGCATTTGCGAAAACCTCTGTAAAGAGTGAAAATTGTTCCCGAAACAGGTTATCTTCCCCACGTCAGGCCACGCCCCCCCAGATTCTGTATCTGTATCTATCAATTATCTCTCGTGTAGGCGTTCCTTTTTGGCGGTGTCTAAAGGAAAAATCTCCCCAAACCACAAGAAAAACGATCCATTTCCCGTCGATAAGATTAGCCTCATCAGCTTGGGCACAAAGCGTCGGGAGCTCTTTGATTAAGCGCCGCGCCTCCCGTGGCCTATATCCCGTCCCATCCCTCTCTCTGAAGTGTCCCGCTTGCGTGTGCGCGCCTGAAGAACTAAGGGAAAGACGGATTTCCTGGGAGAGCCCCGGATCATCGCTCATGGATCCTGTAGGGTGGCTATCTTTTTTTTTTTCCCCTCTGCGACTGGGCCCACTTTCGACGGGCGCCATCATCCCGCGTCAATACCAATTCCTGCTTGTTGAGATAAAATTGGTATTCACGCTGCGCCGTTCGATGGTTTCCTTTGTTTTTTTGATTGATTTGGATGCGGCTTGGAACAAACGGCGGGCCCGGCGCGTAACCTTCAGGTGCGCCTCTGTGAGTTAACGGAATGGGCTGTCGCAAACGCACGGTTACGACTACAATGGGGTTTAAACAAGGGTTAGACGTGTAACAATATAGTTTGAAAGCTGAGCAATAGCCAGGCAATACAAAAATGTCTCTTTGAGTTGTGAATCAAAAGATAGATATTGCAGGTCAAATTGAAGGCTATCAAATATTGAAGCTCGAGAACTTTTCTGTTTTGGAGTGATGACAGTGGATAGTCTCTGGGATTTATGTCGGGACTTACAGAACTTCTGAAGCATCGGCAGAGAGGATTAGCCTATAGTGTATATATTCGGGTTTGGTGCCCCGAGAGAAGGGCTTTGGCTCCTCCAACTCCAAAAACAAACGGAAAAAGAAAAAAAAACGATATATTTGCGCCCGTATGCTCAATATCTACAGAAGTGCTAAGTGTGGCCCAGGGGCCGAACTTGGTAAAATCACTGTGGGTACTGTAGCTACAGGTGTCATCGTGACACTGATAAGCACTCGTTTTGCTGTAGTGGAAAGTAACGAAGTAAAACAGACAACTATCCAAGTAAAATTAGAAAGTTTGGTATAGCACTTACATCTGTGTTTGGTATAGCACTTACATCTGTGAGCATCATAGTGTCATGACCATGAAGTCCAGACTAAGAGGTCACTGACTGACTCACACCTTTATGACAACCTAACATTAATAGGCTAATAATGTCCAAAGACCAGCTTCATGTCTCTAGTATAAGTAGTTTGCAGAGGCTAGGCCTTGCCCAATGGGGTAGCTTGCTATCAGGCAAGGCAGGCAGCTGCCAAATCAAAGGCCCCCATGCAATAGCCAATAATAAAATAACTTGCATCCAACGCTTGATATTCACAGTCTTCCTAATGACGTTGGTGCTGCAGTTACACCATCTCTCCATCAAAGCTCTCTGGCGCTGTTTCTCCCCCTCCTGCATGCTTTAGTTGTTGCCTTTTTTGGGTCATGGTTCCCTAATGTTAACTTATAATGAGCAGTGGACAGACTACTTACTTACTGATGGCTCCACCTGATTATATTTCTAAAAGTGAGACCAGTTTATTGTAACACTCATCATGACCTAAAGACCCTCAGCCTTCTGTTTTGAGGGAAACTTATGCAGAGAACTGCATTATGGGAGTTGTGGGAGAGAGGACGTCAGGGCGGCCGCCCTACCGACATGCTTGCTTGGGGCCCCTTGGCATCCTTGCTACGCCACTGGCAGTTTGTACTGTTAAAGATGAACGGATTGTTGTTGTTTACATTTTGCGGTATATTGCTGCTATTTTGTGGCCTGGCTAAAGCCAGACTAAAATCACAAGTGATATTTAGAGGTTCACGATTGTCCATAGCCGTTTATTGGGCGCTATGAATGTCTATCATATGCGTCTGCACGTAGCCATAGCCAATCGTATCATCGTATCTGATGACGTATGACGTACCCGCTGTAAACTTTCGAGCTAAACTATTTAAAACACGGTCTAAAGCTTGATCAAAAAATAGCGTTGCGTCTGCTGCTGTCATGTTCGCTCTGTAAATAAACGTTTTATTCTATTTTATCCGTAAACAAACTACAAACTTCCGTATGTCGAATAGCACGTCATCGTCTTGCCGTCCTTCCTCGTTCTGTGATTGGTTCCCAAATCCATACAAACATTTCAGCCATGGTCCCCAGGCTGTTGTGCATTTCGAAATGATTCGAGCACACACAGCAGTCTGCAGCCAAGCAAGCAATTTTGTGGCGGCAAAAACTAGGCTTTTGTAGCATGTTATTTGCACAGATAGAACAAAATACAAATGTTTATCGGAAAAAAGAAAAAAAAAGTAACTATTGTTATTTGCAGTTATATGCATTTCGCGCTTGAAATCACTGTATTTAACCCGTGACCCACAGCCACATTTTCCTTTTGGCCCTCAGAGACAAAAAAGTTTGGGCATCCCTGATCTACACAGACATGGACAAAGCCTTTTCTAAAGGTTTTTGACCCCATGGCATTCCATATCCATTTTTTGGCTGTTTTTTGACTAACAGACACTTGGAGCGAGTAATTCTGATTTTATTGCTGTTGTATTTTAAATCGAAACCTGTGCAATCATGATTGCCTCCACTTCTACTTCTGATTTGAGTACTTACACATTTTCACTGCAATATGTTACAGCTTCCCGGAGGTGTAGGAGGACCAGGCTCGTTTGAAAGCTTCAAATTCCGCAAGTCTGTATGACTTTCTGTTCTAAAGTTTTGAAATCTGTAAACACCACTGGTCTGGGGAAAACAAAACTCAGGACTGCCTTGCTGTTGTATTAGCGTAACAATGTTTTTCTCATCTCAATCTGATCAAAACTGACATCATGAAAGAGTTATAATTCCAAACAGGCAAAAACAAATCTAAAACATACTTATTTCAATCTGTAATTGGTCTCAGAAACATGACAGAACGAGGGAGTGAAGTGCCGCCGGTCCATCTCTGCAGCAGGTGTAGACGCCTCGAGCACAGCACCAAACGCACACAGAGCGAATAAAGAAGCCTGATTGAGTCTTTTGTCGGCCGGTCAGATGCTTTGGGCTCTCCTCGGGCTGTGCTAATCACCTCACTGATCTGTACATGTCAAATACGAGCAAAGTTTCAAGGAAAAAAGCACAAACAAACCAAATATTGACTCCATTTGAATGAGAATGCAGTTTCCCCATGGTACGCCTTCTACTATACAACAAGTTATTTTCTTCAATTGTGTTGAAGTACTGCATCATCCTGGCTACTAACACTCCAGGAAGAACTCCGCACAAGTCGTATGTTGTTAGTCAAGTATCTTTGGTGCATAAGTAGTTTTTTCTGCCTTTCTTAGTGTGTGTGAACTAGCTTTGCAGATAGCTAAGTCTCCAATAAAGCCGTCGTTCCACATAGCACGACTCGACCGCGCACACCACGACCTACGTGCACGTATGGACTCGATCCTGCACACACTTCTGTTTCCACCGCACACACACCCGCATTTGTTGTGGGCGGCACCCCCACAGAGGAGTACGCTGTAGAGATCGTCATTAAAAGTTTTGTAAGCCGCGACAAGAACAAATGTGGACAAATACTGCTTTCTGGTGAAGGTTATGGATTATGAATATATGGAACCGCTAAATACAACTATGAAGGTAAGCTTCATGCAAATGTTTTGCTAGCACCAGTGGCTAACAGCAGCTAAATGCTAATATCGGCAAAATCCCCTTTTAGAACAGCCGTATGATATTGTGAAATATTAAATCCATCTGGCCTGCGTGTCAATAGTGAGGGCTGTCCACTCTCTCGTTGACAATCAAAGGCCAGCAGTCTGTTCACGTCACATCAGACACGGGCTAGCACACTTTGGCCACAGCCAGAGGTCGGTCCCAAAACCTATACCTGGTCAGACCAGTTTGGCACTGGCCTTTGTTATGGAAAAGCTCGACAAAGCAGGTGAAAGAGACATTTGGCTGATACATGTGGAAAACCACCTTAAAGGACCAGGAAGAATCTTGCTGTTTTGGTGTAATTTACTGAAAGGACTGTAAAACTGTAACATACAGAAACAAAGAAAATGCATAACACAATCTTAAAGGAACAGGCCACCATTTTTCCATACTGTGATATGTTCTTACCTGAGTTTAGATGAGTTGACACGTAGCTCAATTCTAATATACATGGGAAAGGCCTTAGAGATGCTCGCGGTATTAGCGCCAAATATATTCTAAATTTTAAATTGGAAACATGCTAAAATGACTAAATTTGGTATATAATGGACGCTGAAATCACTATCATACAAATATTTGCAGACAGATATTTTTGTAGGGACAAAACAAATTGCTACAGGCAAATAACACTTTAAACTTCCACATGCTGTGGGACTGTTCGGAGAACAACTGAATGATGGTTGCTCTGCGTGGACAAAACTCAAAACGAAAACAACTTTTTCCACAAGGGGCAGTACAGTAGTAGATTGAAAACGGTGACAATATAAAGTCATTAGAGAATTGATCGTAAGTGTAAAAAGTGGCACTTAACGTGAGCTTTGAGTCTGTCACGCACAGGGCTGAGTGACTTTTAACTTCCTCACTAGAAAGAATCCCCTGCTCCATCTTGTCCTGGTGCATCTGTCCCTGTGCCCCCGAGCAGCCGGAGGAGCAGTAACTGTCATCTCATGGCCTTGTTCCAGAAGCACGCTGCTTTTCAAACTGTGGCTTCAACCCCATTTGTCTGGAGCCCCCCCACCCGCTCCGCCCTCGCGCGCTCTCTCACTCCGGAGCGCTCAGGAGCCCACAGCCGCAGCGCCGCTTCCAGGTCATTATTATTTTAATCAGTATTGAAACAGGAGAGTAAACAAACACTCATCCGTTTTGTGTTTGGACAGTGCGGCTCTCGTCTGAATTCAGATCCACAAAATGCTAATGGCTTTCATGGTCCGGCCTTTTGTGCTCCGAGGGACTCCCAGGGAGACGGAGAGAGGTGATGTGAATAGGAGCGGCGAGAGGCGAGGAGTCACACTGACTGTACCAAGATGGCTGAAAGCACCTGCTCCATTGAACGACGCGGGAGTCATCAATCCGTGGAGAAAACTATACGGATAGCCCTTGTACCGCAACACTTTGTTATCATTCCACAGGATTACGCTTTAGAAAAGTAAACCCTCCACGTTGGCGGAAGTGAAACGTTCTATGTAATTCCCGCTTTATTTGCTGTAGCGCGAAGGGAAGGTGGGCCGATGCTGCTCCATAGACAATCACAGATATTGCATTAATGGCTTTTTAAATGACAATGAAGTGTATATTGATTTTGAATCTGCACAAACATCCTGCGGGCTATAATATGCGCGTGCTTATTGATCGGGGCGGGTCGTATAGGAGACATAATTGCAACATAATCATATCTGTAGCGAGTCAGAGATCAGCAGAATGGCTGTGAAACCGTCAGGCCAGCGCGATGTGTTATAGGACGGACGATCTGCTTTCTATATTATCTGTAAAAGTGTCTTTGGAAGGTTATCGAAGGTTCCAGACGACAAATCTTTGTATAGAACAGCAAAAGAGTGGAGTCTTGGCTGTCCAGGAGTAATCGTCCGGTAACTGGTGTTTCGCAATCACAGTCAGTCCTGTAATCCCACCTGGAAATAGCTCTTGACAGATTTGTCCGCGGCACTGACTGACGCTCTGTTCCATCTCAAAGCAGTGCAGAGTAGCCGCCACTGTCCCGTTGTCAAGGCCCTGATGGAGTGCTTCTCTATAAACATCATCACGCGATGGATGGGACACTTCTGACAGGACAGAGACATGGACAAAGTAGGCAGCACCTGTTTGTTTTGTGTCGCCCCCTTTTCGCTGATAGATCTCCCGCGCCCCCCGCTCATCACTCATCTGCACTTTATACTAATACAGCACGGCATGGCCCTGGCGCTGGACATATGCAGGACAGAGATAGCGATGGTGAAGCTACATGAACACAACCTCACACTTGTGAATCTCACCTCCCCCGGTCCTCTTTGTGAGCACTCAGAGCAGCGCCGTGTTGCAGCTCGGTCGGACACCGTTTGGACTGCTCCTTGTGTGGGACGCGCCGATTCCATTATGGCTCCGAACAACGGCAGTAAGAAGGACTTTACCCACAGACGGCTGCAGCTTTCAAGCCTCTCGCTGGTCAGAGTGGTGTGCAGCTCGCCGCCTACAACCAAACTGTCGATCTTCTCAGTCCTTTACGCTATTTTGATTCAAAGTTGCGTAATCCGCCATGTTGCTTTGATGCTGATGGATCATTCGTTTCTTTTTGGGTAACTGACTTGGCATGAGTCAGGGAGATGAGACAAGGTTGCAGACTCTTTGTCATTGTACCCTGGGGTTTCAAATGATTAGTACAGTTCGAGTAGTCAGAATTATTTGACTTGTTCTGGGATGTTTCTGACTCGATTCAATACATCTTGTCTTTATTTCAAGTAAATGTATCTGCCAATGGGGTAAGAAAATTGCTCTTGTCCCATTGGGAGTTGTACTTTAAAGCCAGATCACCTTAGAACAAGTCTGAAATGTCATCAAACAAGCAAAATAATCTTGGTTCGATCAGGAGGAAAGTCTAAATGAGTGAAAACCGCTCAAAACAACATGAACACTTTCAATTCTAGTCATTTAAACCCATGCTTGATGTTTCGTTTTCGCAGTGTGTCAGCCACCAAAGATTGCCTGCTTCCGAAACAATACCAGTCTGGATTCCAGATCTGGGTTGCCAGGTATGAGATGCCAAACTTGCCCAAAAGCCTCTCAAAAACTGCCCAAAATCCTGCAAACATATGGCGCAACCCAACTTTCCACAAGTCTTCAGAGCCAAACACTGGCAATTCGAGTCCAGGGGTAAAATAGTTGTCGGTGTTACAGTGTTGGTTTGTGTAATTTTTCTTGACTTTTTACATACGATGCCAGGACCAGGGGTGGACAGAGCAAAAACTCTCATATTCTGCAAATGCCATTATCCGGTTATTAATCTCCCACCAACAAAATGTTCCAACTTCCCTAAGCACTACTGCTGTTTTTTTCCCCCCTTCCGTGTCCTAGTGACCGATGTTAGGTCCGAGCGTGGGACAGCTGAGTCACTTTGAGCCTGCCCACAGCAAAGGAGGTTAAGAGTGGTCAGTGCCAGAGCCCGGGACGTGGACTCTCTCCGAACATATGGGCTCAATTAGGCCGAATTTGCTCCTGGACCGGCTTCAGCTCCGTCTACAATGGGGAACGGGCAGAATAGGTGGTCGCAGGCCATTTGGCGAGGCAATTGTGGGCAGCCTCCGAGTTAGCGACGCGAGAGTATCAGGTGTTAGCAGCAAATGATCCGGGGAAGGTGAGGCGGGGACAGCAGATTGGCTGGCTCTGTCCCCCTTCCCCCATCCCCACTGACCGCAGAGAGGGAGGCTAACCAGGCATGATGTACTGCCGGAGGAGACCGGGGCCCTGTTCATTAATATTCACTCAAGTATCCGCAAACTTTAAAGCCCTTTCGATTGACCATTTGCAATCATTCCAAATGTGATTCCGATTTGATTGCGACACATCTTGCTGCTCTTTGTGGCATCAACAACTCCACAATTATTATTCCTGTAGAAGACTTCTACTCTCACACTTAGAGACTTGGTACTTGAGCGTTTCTGCTGTCATGCATGTACCACTGCAACAGACAACCTGAATATTTTGGCTTTCGCAGAGCATTACATCATCCATAATTTAAATACAGTCTATGGCTTTAACATATGCTTCACAGACACGGAAAAGCATTCCAGGGACAGAGTTTTCAACCTTCACGAGGCCAAGCAAAGACTGAAACTTTAAGCCAGGATGAACTGATCGTGTAGCACTGTGAAATGCTGTGCAAGATGTTTTATTCGTAACTATCGACACGTTTTGCTATTGTAGCAGATGACGGACAGAAAGCTAAAGCAGATACGGTAGCCACACACATTTTTCACATTGTGGTTAGCGGCACTTATGGTGGAAGCTGCGCTGAACCACATAATATCAAACACATGTAGATCTGAAGTTACCAAACCATGCTGCAAACTTTCTGCTCATGGTTTGGCTCATCAAATGCTTGACAAAACAACGGAGAGCAACAAAGTATCTGTGCATTGTCATATTTGCTTTCTGTTTATACTTGATAAGGCCTTTTCTATTACATGTTGATTATCAATGGACTAAATATAGCCTCATTCTTCCTGAAGCCCTAAGGAAGTGGGAGAAGGCTCTGGAAGTTTCTTGCTCTAATGGACACTCCATTGAAACATTTTTAACCTATCTTTAAAGGTCATATGACAGGTTTTTAATGCTTTTGAAAATATGACTTATTTAGATGGGTTTTATTTCAGTGAAGCACCAAATTATTGAAGAAATGTTGGGCAATAATTTTTGAGTTACTGACAGTGCCATATAGAGGTAAAGTTCCATGGTAGTTTGATTCACTCATTTCCCATTGACGTAACATAGTCGGCACAGCAACAGTTTAAAACTTGCCTCTATCTATGTCACTTCCTGTCAGTGTCCAATAAGGAAGTGAAACTATAAACGTCACAGAAAAATTGTCAAACTAAAGAAAGTTGGGTAACATTTTTAGCAAAATCTTAAATACAACACATTAGACACAATTTTTGCTCAAACATAGTTAACACAATTATATTTAAGTCCACAACGTGATTGACTTAACATGTCTTCCTTTTGCTATTATCATTTTTGCCCTATTCCATATTATGGAGCTGGCTCCAAAAACCCCGCCAAATTGCTAGCATGAATGTGCTTCATTAGCCTGCACAGGAGAAGTCATCCGCTCTCAGTCCATCGCTACTGTACAGTCTATGCTGCTCCGTCCATAGGCGAGCCAAGAGCAATGCCACTAGATTGGACTCAACCAACTTGAACTAGTACAGAGGGGTGTCCATTGTTATAGTATACATATTTTATATATACTACTTTCTGATCTGGTAGACTTAAATGGGGAAAAAGTTTGCAGTGGGCCAGGCTTCTTGCTTGCAGCCCAGTTTAAGAGTTTATGAATTAGGTTAATCATTTTGTCTTTGTTAAGAAAAGCAAGGAACAGTGTGTGGTCTTGGCTTAGCAGGTTATAATACTACTTGCTTAATAGTTCTGGCTGGAGTGAAGTTGGTTATGCATTCACCCACTAACCAGAGGATAGCCGGTTCAAAATAATAACAGATGAATTCGATCTTGCCTTGAACATGCCTGATTTATGGCGCTTTCAGGGTTTTTACAACACATTAATAATGTTTATCAGTCCAATCTATCCATCATCAGAATGAAACCTTGTTCCGAGCGGCGCCGACACTCCCCCGTTCCACCGAATGAAGTCACGACTTGTTTAAGCATTGGGTAAATTGGGACGTCACAGTGGAAAATTGGCATGGATCGCAAATGGAATGTCTTCTCTGTGGAATCAGGGTTGTCAAAACAATCCCCACAAAAGCCGAGGGAGAGAGACGTCTATACCGGCACCGTGGAGAATTGCACTGATGATGCGGCGTATAGGCTTTCGCTCTGTTTTCGTTCAGGAACATCACGCTGCTCAGCGCATGCCACGGTAACAATACGGATCCAACTTAAAGCATAAGAAGTCGTCATTAGAGTCAAAAATATGCCATGGAACAGATTAGATGACTTTTACCAACTCTTACTTTTGCAGTCCGGGAATGAATGTGCAAGCAGTATCACCACGAGTTTCAAGCTGCATGTGCATTCAACCGAACATTTTCTTAAACAGACTCTAATGTAAGGTCTGGATGGCAGAATCCCGCTTCAACCAATGTGTGCTGTAGTCATGTCCTTTGGCAAGATGCTTACTTCCTCTTTTATGTCTGTGTGTTTTGCTCCAATGCAGAGTTAGCCGTGTCTTGTTGAAATGAACGAATACTGAAATGGTACATTGGTTAAAAACAAAAATGCAGCTGTTGGATGATTACTTCCAACATATTAAAGACTTTACACAGGATGTAAATACTGAGACATCTGTGTTTATAACTGTAGCTGTTTTAGCATTGAAGCTAACGTAGGGTGACCAGATTTTCCACATTAAAAACTGCGACACAATGGGAGATTTTGGGGTGAAGCCAAATTGTGACTTCTTTTCACCCATGTTGAATGGTCAAACTTCCTGTTGATGAAAGTCTGGCCTCAATGGACCATTCAGCTTCGAGGTGATGACACTTTAGCTGGTTAATTGGTTCAGTCATTAATCAAACTTTGTGTTTGATGCACACGTGGCCAGAATTAATTAAGTTTCAAGTAAAAAAAAAATGGGACAACTCAATGGTTTTAGAGAAATCCACTGGGACATGGGACAGAGGGTAAACTGGGACATCTGGTCACCCTAAACAAAACGCTCACTTTAATTTAGCGCTAATTCATGTTGAAATATCACCACCTTCTTAAAGGAATAGTTCACAGTTTTTCCATACTGAGATATGTTCTTACCTGAGCTTAGACGAGTTGATGTGTACCTGTCTGGTCTTTGTGCGTGCTCGTGGACGAGCTTTGTCGCTTCTAACTTCACCCCGTTTGGAGCCATAGCAATATAGTGGGAGAGGCCTAGGCTAAAAACATCTTTGGTCTTTTTGCGTGACTGAGGGCACGCACAAAGACCAGAAAGGTGCACATCAACTCGTCTAAGCTCAGGTAAGAACATATCTCAGTATGGAAAAACGGTGAACTATTCCTTTAAAGGGGGGGTATTATGCAAAATCGACTTTTTCAAGCTTTACATCATGTTATTAAGTCATTCCCTCATTAAAACCATGCCTGAAGTGTTGCCTTGGCACATTCACGTATTTTCGAGTAATCTGTAGAAACTCTGATGGCGGCCATTTTAGGGATAAAACGCCTGATTCCTTTAGGAAACGCCCTCGACCTCCAGGATACGCCTCCGACCTTTCGTCACCAGCCGAGTAACCAACCACTGCTCCTCAGCAGAACCCCCTCCCCGCAGTGTCTAGCCCTAAGATGTAAACAGAGTCATCATGGAGGATTAGCTTCATGTGTTGTGAGCCGGAGCCACAGCAGACTTTTACAAAGACACACATCAGTGTTTCTGTTACCTAAACACCCAAGATTAAAACCGGTGACAAGAACACTTATTTCAGTGTCTGGTTCTGCGCTGGGCCTTGATGATGCACAGAGCCTCCGGAGAAAGCTAATGCTAAGCTAAACCTCGAGTCATCACGTGAAAACGAGAAATATGCACACATAAAGTCAATAAAACCACCACACACATAAAGAACCGTTTAACAATGATCACACACGGAGCCAGGCTTGTTGATTTGGAAGTTTATTGCTCACATTTCATCTACAATGGGTCATAGCCGAGTGGTTTTCTCCCGGAGCTAACAAGCTAGCCGCGACAAGCTAACGGGAAAATTCACTGAATACAAGCAGCATATTATGCATTGAAAACGTCACTAAAACGGCAACTGCTTGAAGCAGCCTTTATGATGATCACACACTGAGCCTGGCTTGTTGATTTCGTAGTTTATTGCTCACATTTCATCTACAGTGAGTCGTAGCCGAGTGGTTTTCTCCCGGAGCTAACAAGCTAGCCGCGATAAGCTAACGGGAAAATTCACTGAATACAAGCAGCATATTATGCATTGAAAACGTCACTAAAACAGGCAACTGCTTGAAGCAGCCTTTATGATGATGACACACGGAGCCTGGCTTGTTGATTGTGTAGTTTATTGCTCACATTTCATCTACAGTGAGTCGTAGCCGAGTGGTTTTCTCCCGGAGCTAAGGCACTACTAGCCGCGACAAGCTAACAACCTTCACCTTCACAACATTCATTGAAAACAGGCAGCATATTATGCACAAATAACGTCAATAAAGCAGGCAACTACTCGAAGCAGCCTTTACGATGATCACACAATGAGCCTGGCTTTACACATTTGTGGTTTATTACAGACTTTTCATCAACAATGAGCTGTAGTCGATTATAACAAGCTAACGGGTAACCTCGAAAAACTATTGTCCACCTGCACAGATAATGTCCGTCTTTTGAATCGTATGGGCTCCTGCAGATCCTGGTGTCGTCCATGGGGGTATAGTTAGAGATCCATAGGGCATGGCAGATGCAAAGAGATAGCCTCCAAACAGCAGTTATTTTTCAGGCAAGAGCCCCTTCCAAGCGTCCGGTGTGGAAGGTTCGTCTCCAAATAATATCCTGTGTGGCCATTGTTCACAAAGTGATAAACAGTAGCTCCTTTCCAACAATAAAAATTAAAATGCACCGATCGTAGTTTCAATACCGTTGAGACAACGAGCGCAGTGTTGTTGTGATGCGTGTGGAGGGGGCGTGTCGGAAAAGGTCAGAGGTTCTTAAAGAGACAGGGGCCTATTTCAAGTCATTTGCTGCCGCCATTTTGAAAGAGCAATTTTATACAAGGCAGTTATTCTAATTTACTGCATTGACAGACCAACAGAAGGTTTCGTCATCATTGTAGTGTGCTATAGACTGGTGCTATGTGGCTGAAAAAAGCATAATACCCCCTCTTTAAATATTTTTTATAAAACACACTCGGTTTGATGTTAAGTTTTCTTCTGTTTTTTTGACGATATTTTATTTCAAATTTTCATTCAAATGTGGACAGGAAGTAGTCTTTACCCTACACTGGCCAAGAGGAAACATACATGCCTCCTCCACCGAGTGAATAAATATCAGCTCCTTGAGAAGTGCTTTTCGACCTCGGGCCTGTAAAACTATACAGTTAAGTTGGCTTCCCTAAATGCTCTCTGCCGCATGTGTCAGAGCTGTCATAGCCTAACATCCTGTTAGCACACAGGCACGGGCGGGTCAGAGCAGTGATCTGTAAACACTGTCTTCATTCAACACTTTCGGTCAGCCGAGCATTTAGCGCGCCGCCAAACTGCCATTGTTCAATAAGAACTCCTCCGGCGCCGGGCGCAGAAACTCCAGCGAAAGTTAAAAAGGCCATTTTCCATGTGACAAAATTGCTTTCTGCTTATTTGGGCGCTGACATTTTCGTCCTCATGCATCATTTATGTGCCCCCCCCAGTACGCCGCGGCTGGGGATGAGGAACACAGATGAAATTATAACATCCAGCGCGGTTCAGATTAAAGCCATTGTTTTTGTGTTGGCGATAGGTACCGCTCCTGTCTCGCCCCATCCATCTCTGCCAGCGTGGTGTTTATGGGAAAATTTTCAGTTACAATAGGAAAAGTCACAAATATGCACGTGCAAAACAAAACCTGCTCTCGTGGGTTTGCGGACCCCTTTTGCGGACCAGATTGTTGTGTTTACATGGAGGCTGTTTCTGCGTCGACATTTTACACACCTGGCTTGCCATATAAATGTACTATACTTGTGTTTTATAATAGGTGTGTATAATAGTGCCTAAAACAGGTAGCGATATAAAAAACAAAAGATATGATCATTGACCTCAGGAAAAGTGCTCTCCAACATGATGTAACAAGGGACAACCAGTGGAGTGTGTGGAGTCCTACAAGTATTTGAACAATTATATTAAAACTGTTCTGTTGTTTTTAAAAAAGGGTCACAAACGTCTGTATTGTCTTCGGAAACTGTCCTTCTTTCATGCAGATGAGACCATGATGACACTTTTTTATCAGGCATTCATCGAAGCGACCCTAACTTTCTGCTTGGTCGCATGGTATGGGAGCTCCACTGTTAGAAACAAAAACACCCTGAAATAGCCGGTCAAGTAGAGTCATTGGTCAGCCTCAAACCAGTTTGGACTTTCTGCATAATAGACAGTTCGAGAGGATGGCGTGAAGCATCCTAAAAGACACTGAGCATCCTTTGCATTTGGAGTTTGGTTTGCTTCCATCTGGGCGTAGGTTTTTAATGCCAATAAGCCATACGAACCTTTTTATGAAAAGCTTTTTTTTCCCGCTGCCCTTTCCTTGATAAACAAGTAAGGATCTAATCGCCCCGATACGGCTTTTTATCTTTGTTACTGTCCGGTGGCTTAAATTTCTGTTGTATCTTTAGCAAAGGCACATCCTGTTAGTATCTGGAGCACTTACAAGCGCTATATTTAAACATGTATGTGATGTTTATCTTTGTATAATGTGTTTTAATGTTTGACTAGTTTTCTCAGAATTGCAAGACAAATTTACCTACGGGTACAAATAAAGTAACCTAACCTAACCTATATAAATGTAACCATTTACCATTCATCTGAAAGGCTTCGTCAGCAACACTAAAGTTTCAGCTCTGCCCGCAGACGAGATATAGACCACTGGGAGGAGTTTAGCTCTATTAAAGACTGCTCTCACCTGTGGGTAAATACCTCTGTAGTTCTAAGTCTTTGTAGTTGCACTGGCCTATAGGCATAAAAAACGCTACAAAATAAACAACAGAATACCACTGAAGACACAACAAAACACTACAAATAAAGCAATGAAAACATGCAACAAAAATATGTCAAAATTGCGACAAAAAGTGACATAAACAAAGCGGCAATGCAGCAATAACTTAAGACCGGTTTTGTTGGTCTCAGCTTCAAATGAGGCGTTACACTGTCCTATATGTAAGCTCTCCAGTGAAGAAGCTTTTCGATTTGAACGTGACAAACCTTTAAAGCATCGCCTTGACTTAGCTTTTTCACGTCTTTTCACATACGCAAAACTTAACAAAAATGCAGTGTTTACCGACAGATTTATAAAGTTACATTTAGCTATTTTTCTTATAATTACTTTCCGACCCATTCGATGTGGTTTATACTGTTACTAACCTGGAAAACAGGAAAATTAATGAGACAGGAGACGAGTGAAGTTTCTCAATGCCTCGCTTCTGCCATTTTGACGAAGGAGGGCCTATGACCTCTCAATACCGTCTCACGAAGTAATGCGCCACCTTCTGGCGTGGATGTGTAACTACAACTAAAACAAAGTTATTACACAAAATCAGCGTCCTAAAACTAAACAAATAATAATGTGTATACACATTAGTGTGTCACACGCTCCCTGACAATTAAAAATGGCTCCTGACATTCAAAAATACCAAAGTTCACAAACTTTACCAAAAAATGAAATATTCAACAAGGCATATGTGTAGGGTAACTGTATGGCATAACAGGGTAAGGCATATAAGGCGCAAACCCTGGACCATATGGGATGAAAGGTGTGTGTACCCATGGCGGATATTGCATATATGGTGTGGCTAGTGTGGATACCATAGCCAGTGGCTGTAGCGAAGGTTCACCTAGTGACTCATAGGTTAACATTTGTCTAGGTCTCCTTTCTCGGTTTGACCTTCTCAACTCAGTCCCTGGGTCAACTACTGGTATCTGAGGAGGCGGGTCAAGTCCTTGAGGAGTGAGCACTTCACCCCTTTCACTTTCTTCTTCAGAATGGGTAGGCGATGCCTGTACCACAGGAGTAGGAGGCATCTGTGGCACAGGATGATTGTCTCTGTCAGTCTGGTTATGTCGACTCTGCACATTAACCCTTGCATTGTCTCTAGCAGGCAACAGGAAGTGGTCACTTGTATCCCCAGGGACCTGGCTTGTCTGGGGTATGTCAGGTTGACTATAGTCAGTGTCCCTCCCCACTTGTCCAGTCTCTCTGGGGAACCTAAACCAGTACCCTCCTGTATTTTCATCAGAGTCTGAGTCACTTGAGTCACTTTTCTGTCTGTTTTGATCACTTAACCGAGCCCTTCTCAGTCTCTTGGGTGCTTGCTCAGGTCTGGGAGGTGGAGCTTCAACTGGGAGATCATTAACCAGTAGTAAGAGATTACGGTGTAAAACCCTAGTCTTACTCCCGTCACTGTTCTCTGGGTAAACTGCATAAACTGGATTACCGCCTACTTGCTCTTTAACCAGATAGATGTTTTTTTCCCAGTAAGAACGTAGCTTCCCTGGTCCCCCACGTTCACTCAAGTTTCTTACGAGGACCCTATCTCCGGGCTGCAAAACTACACCCTTAAGCTTTCTGTCATAGTAGGACTTGCCTCTTGCACTGGACAACCTACTTTTCTCACTTGCTATCTTGTACGCTTCTGTCATCCTTTTTGCCCACTTGTCTGCATAGCTTTTGTGTGACACTGTCTGTTTCTCCCCAACTAAACCAAATAAGATGTCTACAGGAAGTCGCGGGTGGTGTCCAAACAGTAAAAAGTAGGGGGAATACCCTGTGGACTCATGACGCGTACAATTGTAAGCATGAATTATGTGCGGCAAGTAATCTTTCCAGTGTTCTTTTTCTTTCTCCCCTAGCGTTCTTAGCATCTGCAAAAGTGTCCTATTGAACCTCTCAGCGGGATTACCTTGAGGATGATACGGCGACGTTCTCGAATGTCCCGTACCTGACTTCTCTCTCAAGGTCTTGAAAAGCTCATTTTCAAACTCGCGACCTTGGTCGTGATGAAGTCGTGCTGGGTATCCGAAGCGTGGGATGAACTCTCCGTAGATCCGGTCAGCTGCAGTCTTTCCAGATTTGTTTTTGGTCGGATACGCCTGGGCAAACCTGGTGAAGTGGTCTACGACGACGAGGATGTACTCATATCCCCCTCTGCTGGGCTCCAGATGAAGGTAGTCGATGCAGACCAGGTCCAACGGCGAACTGGATGTGATGGCGCCCATAGGAGCACGTACATGGGTTGTCGGTTTCTTGTTGATTATGCATGGGCATTTTCTGGTAACATAGTCCTCTACGTCCTTTTTCATGTACGGCCAGTAAAACCTCTCCCTCACCAGCGCAAGTACTCTCTCTGTGCCAACATGTCCCATGTTGTCATGTAGATGTTTTAACACAGTCTCTTTGTATTTGGCCGGGAGGACAAGCTGTTTTCTGTCATTTGTTTGCCTGTACATGAGTCCATTTTCAAAATGCAGTTTGTTCCATTCCTGCAACATCTTTCTTGTCGTCTTACTCACTGTGTTTCTGATGTCATTTGTTAAGACAGTCGTTTTCTCTTTTAGTCTTATTATTTCACCCACAGTTTTGTCCTCTTTTTGTGCTTTCGCGAGCTCATCTTGGTTTATCGCAGGAACAAGGGACGGTGGTTCTTGAGTTGCATTTGCGGCAAGGGCTAGGGCAGCAACCCATGCAACATCACCTTCTTGGGCTGCTCTAGCACCATTCCATGTCGCTTGAATCACTTCAGGTGATAGTTCCTCAGTGCACTCGTTGACATACTTGTCGATATTGAGGGGCAGCCGTGAAAGTGTATCGGCGTCAACATTTGTCTTGCCGGGCCGGTACTTGATCTCAAAGCGAAAGTCTGACAGTTCCCCGACCCAGCGATGCCCCACAGCATTGAGCTTGGCGGTACTCATTACATAAGTTAACGGGTTGTTGTCAGTATAGATGGTGAAGTATGGTGCGTAATACAGGTAGTCTCTAAAACGCTCGCACACTGCCCATTTGAGTGCAAGAAATTCCAACTTGCCACTGTGGAGACGATAATTCCTTTCGGCTGGTGACAGTGTCCTTGAGCCATACCCCAGCACCCTTAGCTTCCCGTCCTGGCGCTGATAAAGAACAGCACCAAGGCCTTGCTCTGAGGCGTCTGTGTGGAGGCAGAATGGTGAGTTGAAATCCGGGTAGGCCAAAATAGGAGGGCTTGTGAGCTTGTCAATAAGCTGTTCTAGTACTTGCTGGTGTTCATTAGTCCACTCGACAGGGGCCCTGGATGACAACTGGGGACCTTTGTTCTTTTGCTGCCGGGACGGCTGGATTGACATGCCTGGTTTGACTTTCAACAGTTCATAAACAGGCTTTGCAATACGCGAAAAGTCCTGTATGTAGCTCCTATAATAACTCAAGAAGCCAAGTAGACGCCTTACATCGCCGACTGTCTGGGGTGTCTTTGCCTTTAGAGATTGCACCGCGTCCAAGTCTTTTGGGTCGATTCTCACACCCTCAGCAGATACAAGGCGGCCTACATACCTTACTTCACTGCGAAACAACAACAGTTCACATTTTTCAGGCCTCAGTTTAACACCATGTCGTTTTAGTGCTCTCAAAACTTGTCTAACACCTTCAACGTGCTCTTCGAATGTTGGAGCGTAGCACAAAATGTCGTCTAAATATGGGATACAGCAATTGTCTCTGAGTGAACTTAACATCTCCTCCATACTTCTTTGGAAGGCAGCAGGCGCGTTTGAAAGGCCAAAGGGTATCCGTACCCACTCGTAGAGCCCCCAGGGAGTGACGAAGGCTGTGAGGTGACGTGAGCCTTCAGCCATGAATCCCTGGTGGTACGCCTTGCCCTGATCGAGAATACTGAACCATGAGTGCCCCCCCAGAGTGTCGGTCAGGTCTTGGATCCGAGGGAGAGGATGCTTATCTGGGACAGTCTTCTGATTCAGCAGACGGTAGTCTATACAAAGGCGTAACGAGCCGTCCTTTTTGCGGACGCAGACAACAGGAGCAGCATACGGTGATTTTGATTTAACAATCCACCCTTTTGCGAAGAGGTCTTGTATGTACTCTTTCACTTCAGAAAACAACGGCTTTGGGACAGAGGAGTAAGCTTTCTGTACAGGGATGTCATCTTTGAGGTTAAGTGACATTTGCAAGCTAGGAATGCAGCCAATATCATTAGCGTCCTTTGCAAAAGCTGCTGACTCCTCATACAGCATTTTCTCCACAGTCTCTTGTTGCTGTTTCTCCAGATGGCTTAGGTCTACGGGTGGCAGCCACAAGTTTTGTGTAGGGTCTGCCTCAGCCTGAGCAACAGTAACAGCCTCTGTTTTAGTGTCTATTTCAAAGGATGAATCCGTCTCTATCACTTTCTTAATTGCCTGTATGCTACCAATAGCAGTCTTTCTGGTCAAAACAATGTCATGTTTAGTGTGGTTTTCTAGTGGCACAGTCACGTAAGGCACTTTACCGGGCTGGATTTCGAGGAGTCCTTCCCCAAGTCCTAGCTGTGATAACTGGGCACAACTCTCTTCAGGCTCGAACAAAACTAAAGGTTCACTTGGGTCGAGCTGAGGTGGGACTTTACACTTTAGCCAAGTAGTACTGCCTGCAGGGAGTATAGTGTCTTTGTAACCCACTCTTAAGCGTCCCTGAGCTGTGTTCTCTTGGCGTGACTGGATGAAGTGTACTATGCCCTGTGCGTCGTCGACTGGAATAGACAGTGCACCCCCAAGTAGCTTAGCTAAGTTAGAAGCAGCCTGCTCTGGACTTCCTTGAATAAGCACTTCCACTACATTAAAGCCTATGAGCGGTGTGTCTAAGGGCACTGAGCTAACTAGAAATGGCACGTTCATAGAAAGCTCTGGATCTTCGTTGCCTGGTAAATTTACAGTTAATATTACCCACCCATCAAAAGGTAGACATTCACCATTAACTGCATAGATCTTTGGCACTTTCCCACAGTCCATTAACTCCATAAGCTCTAATATCGGGCGGACATTCACATCTGGAATGTACCTATTTCTCCAAGCCCTGTCTATCAAGCTAACCTGAGCCCCAGTATCTACAAGAGCAGTAACAGTTAAACCGTTAAGGAGACATTTGGTCGTCGCTTTCTTCCCTATTAGTCTCACTATGGGCTCTTTGTTACCTACTGTGGCGTTGGTTGTCTCATTTCTGTTATTTTTGAGTCTCTGTTTCTTGACTTTGGCTTGGTTCACTTTTGTCTTGTGTACTGATGCAGTCTCTGTATGTAAGTAGGACTCGGAGGCTGTCCCGGTTACTGCTTGTCCCTCCGCAGCAACCGGCTCTCGTTTCCCTGCTGCTTTGGACGCTTCAGGCAGCCAATCGCTCTATGACCTTCCTCGCCGCATGAGAAGCAGTGGTTGCAGCTTTTGGAGCCCTCCTGTACACACTTAGAACATGCATAAAGTCTCTCCGTTTTAGATGCAGATGGTCTAGTTGCACTGTTAAAACGCTCTTTTTGCACTTTCTCTGCCAGCGAATCTACTACTTTAGTGAGCGCATCAATCTTCTCTTCTAGCTGTTTTACTGTGTCAACTTTTGGTTTTTGGTCTACAGTCTCTTTCTTTGTCTGTTTTGCTTTTCCCTCGTCTGCTTGGGCGACATGGGCACTGGCCTGTTTTCCTCGTTGTGTTGAGCCTAGTCTACGATGTCGCTCAGATTCTTCACTGGTCACTTTCATTACATGTTTCAAGATTGTTTCATCTGTAACTGACTGATCTGCAA
Source organism: Gobius niger (assembly GCF_951799975.1). Classification (NCBI taxonomy): domain Eukaryota; kingdom Metazoa; phylum Chordata; class Actinopteri; order Gobiiformes; family Gobiidae; genus Gobius; species Gobius niger. The sequence continues at coordinate 12,955,443 of NC_136866.1, read as the reverse complement.
GCAAAGGCTTAAGTTCTCTTCTAATGTCATTGTCCTTGTGTCCTATCCCCTGATAAACTGTATGCAGGAAGACACCTTGAACTGTTTCTGGTGTATACTTAATCTCAGATTCAGACCTTTTGGACTCGAAAAGGATTCTTTGTTTCAAGCCAATCACACGGTAGAGGAACTTTTGTGTTGTCTCATTGTCTTTCTGTTTTGCGCAGATCAATTCCTGGAACAACTCGGTGCTATTTCTCTCTCCCAGATGTGACTGTAAGAGTCCCTTTAATTCTGAAACTGTCATGTCATCTTTGTTAACTAACATATCCTTGAAATCTCCCGGTTTGATAATCTTCAGCACACCCCGAACAATCTCAGTCTCTGTGAAATTGTCCTTTATGCCTTCCTCCATCTGTCTGCACACACTGTTGTAACTGATATCAGATGAGTGATCCCCCACTTGGCCTCCCTGAACCTTAAACTCACGTCTTGGGAGGTAAGGCAGGTCTTTGAGGGAAACAACAGGGCTAGGAGGAGTTCTGCGATCATTGTGTGGTATTTGGAGTACTTGAGCTTGTTGCATTGTGGAAGTTTTCAAAAAATCTTGCAATGTCTTACTAACCCTCTCGTAGTCTGAAATCATTTTGCGAACTTCTTCTTGCGAAATGTTCGGGCTAGTGTTACTAATGTCCATAGGCGTTTTAACTGCATTGGACAGGCTTGTCTCTGAGGAAGGAGGTTGGGCATAGGCTAGTGTCGACATTTCCACATTCATTTCCCCAACATCTGTCGGCTTGTTGACGGAGGGTAGCAACTCATCTACTATGTCCTTTAGTGCCAACAACTCTCCCATCCCACTGTCCTCAGCTTCCAACATCGCTTCACTGTACATGAAGGAGTTGATGTACTCGAAGCTTCCTTCTGCGTCCCCACTTGACAGCATTGAAGGATCCTTGCTTGGTACTGGACCCACATTTGAAGCAACCTCGAAGAGTTGATCATGCGTCAAGGCAAGCAGGCTCTTCCTGATGTCCCACACCAGGCTCTTCCTCTCGCTGTCGGCCATGATGCTCTCTTGGTTGTTCTGCGATGGGTGATTCTCAGCTAGATCTCTTCCGGCGGTGGGTGGCAACTGCTCCGTTTTACATCATCTCTCCTTGGACAATCAGCTCCGCAGCAGGTTTTAAAGATGAGTGAGGATCAGCTCCATTGGCGATGTGGAACCAATCCCCGTACGGGCCACCAAGAATCTGTAACAGACCCAGGTTTTGGGCCTGTTGAGCAGATTATATTTGTTCCTGGAAAACAGGAAAATTAATGAGACAGGAGACGAGTGAAGTTTCTCAATGCCTCGCTTCTGCCATTTTTTATTAATACATTCACATGTATAATAAACTGTTTCACAACAACTGTATGCAAAAATATGCAATAAAACTGTCTTTCATGTACAGTACTTTTAAATTACTTTCAACACAATGACATTTTTACCTTTTTACTGTTCACAATATATGAATTACTGTTTTTACCTTTTAGCTATTTATCTGTCTTATTTATTCCTTTTTTTAACCAAAATAGTTTTAATATTCGCAGCTGGACTGCTTTTTAACATATTGTTAGCTTTGCTATCTTCTAGCTGAACTCCGTCTAGCACGGCTCATGAATTACATGGTAGGCATGTATGCCGGCAGGCTTAGCTTTAACTTCGAACTTTTTTCTTAATATACTTTTTCAACTAACATCTATCTGCCAACAGCATTACACATTGTCAGGATACCAACAGGAGCTTATTTGATCCAAATAGAGCGCTTTAAAATAAAATAAAATAAAATGTACGCACTCAAAATGGCGCCGGCGGCATCGCCTTGACTTAGCTTTTTCACGTCTTTTCACATACGCAAAACTTAACAAAAATGCAGTGTTTACCGACAGATTTATAAAGTTACATTTAGCTATTTTTCTTATAATTACTTTCCGACCCATTCGATGTGGTTTATACTGTTACTAACCTGGAAAACAGGAAAATTAATGAGACAGGAGACGAGTGAAGTTTCTCAATGCCTCGCTTCTGCCATTTTGACGAAGGAGGGCCTATGACCTCTCAATACCGTCTCACGAAGTAATGCGCCACCTTCTGGCGTGGATGTGTAACTACAACTAAAACAAAGTTATTACACAAAATCAGCGTCCTAAAACTAAACAAATAATAATGTGTATACACATTAGTGTGTCACAAAGACTCAGATCGGTGTTGTTGACTCTGAAGTGTGCCTCCTCCACAGCGCGTCGCAAACGTCCCTCCGCTGTCATTGCACGCGGCCCACCAGGGACCTCAGCCTGTCATTACTTTATCCCCCTCACCTTTGTGCTATAATGACGCTCTTTTGAAGCATGCCGCGCGTTTAGCATCACGAACTGGCGTGCATCTACGGCACGCTCAGAGCAAAGGAGGAAGAACGAGTGCAGTAACTTGCTGCAAAGATTGAGGAGTGAGAGAGATCATTCGCCAGACACCTTGTGAATCAAACTGTAAAAAATGTAAACAAAAAAGATCAATACTAGCCTTCGGAAGGCGCTCTGGTGTGAGAGATGACTCTGGACATGACACGGTCGCCCTCTACTATTCCTCATCTCCAAATGATTTAGATTCAAGCAGGTTGTGTTTATTATTGTATCAGTCGTCTCCTTGACATGGGTTCCTGGTTGGTGCAATGCTCCTGACAAATTGCCCTGAGGCGCTGGTTGGGTAAAACGCACAGGACGAATTTCTTGATATTGTAGCATTTTATTCATACACCGCGGAAGTGAGTGATTCTTGAGTATTTCTTGTATCTTCATTTCGTCTGAATCAGCCCCCAGAAGTCCCATGCGCGGACCTGATTTGGGCATTCCAGCGGTGCTGCAGGTCTGGGGATAATTCCGCCTTTCAACTGCTTCCCATTTATTCTGTGGTCGCAGTGCTGTCGACTCTGAGGCGGGATGAAAAGCATGCTTGTGTAAAGAAATTGAAATGAAAGTCCCGGCGGACCCAGCAGGACAGGGCCGCGGTGGTCGGGGCCGCGTATTATCTCGATCTCAATGGCACTTCCCCGGGATAAGATCTAATTCTGGGGAGGAAAATGTCTTTATACGGCCACCTGCTGGGCCAGCTTTGTCCCGGGACCGCGACTTGTTCTGGGTGAGCGCACTGGGACGTGGAGATAGGAATGCGCTCACTCCCCGCTGACATTTGGGCTCTCTATTTTCTCTTTCATTCAGGCCTGCCTTTGGAGGAGACGGCCGGGGGAACTGTCCAGGAGGGTTCGGGGTGGGAGGGGGGTCACCTCAGACACTCCAGCGTTTGAGATAAAAATCGAGCTCTCAGGGGTCCAACTGCACATCTTTACACTCTGGAAGAATACAATTGCTTAAAACCCACTCGTTTATTGGAACAGTGGAGAGCAGGGCTATTCAATTACGTTTGTCACTGGACCAGATTTCTCAGAGATCACCGGTCATTTGTCGAGCCCTCCAACTGCAACCAAACGTAGTCTTATCTCTGGGATAATAAATAGATGATGAATTCAATAGGCTTAAACATATTTTTTTTAATTGTATTTTGACATTTTAAGTCATTTTAAAACAACACCACAGCAGCAGATGAATACAGTATTAACACAGTGACATTATGACTATCCAGAAGCACATGGCTACTTAATATGCATTAACAAAAGGACATACTTTAGCTCTTGATCAAAGCTGTTGGACTTGATTCTGCCGATTCTCTCGACACAATACGCGATACGTGGCTCACGATAATCTCACGATACTGCGATAATCGATATATTGCACAAAAATAATATAGAATACATCCCGATTTATTTTAACATACTACACATTATTCATCATATACATTTGGTTTCCACCATCACTGACTTACTTACTGGGTCTATTGATCAGGCAGTGACATCACCTCATTTGCATTTAAATATAGAAGAAATCACAGTCCTATTTCAGAAGGAATAAATCAACCCGAAATTAATTTTATCTACAATTCTATAAACTATCATTAATTCATTAAAAGTAAAATATCTGTGTGACAGTGTTTGGTCAAAGTGCTTTAAACTGTAGTGCTGCCCTCTATTGTTCTGTCATTATTAGCCTCTATTGACTGTGAAATCAGTAGAGCCCTGCTACCTCATTAATATGCATGACGTCACTCATTAATATGCATGACGTCATCAAAAGTATCGATATCGGAATAAATCGCATCGTCCCGCAAAATATCGCAATAAATCGAGAAATCCATATATCGTTTCACTCCTAGTCGTAATAAGCCTATTTGTTACTTATTATGGGAAATCTTTTGACAACCATACCAGACTGTTTGGGTGGCCGGATCTGGCCCCCGGGCCACAAATTGAATAGGCTGGGTGTGTCAAAATGCATCAAAGGAAGGGTACATTACATTCACAATCACAGCTCAAACTGAGTTGCCTTTAGGTGCACACTGTATCACTGAGGACGGAAAAAAAAACACAAACTTGTTGACACGCCTTTTCAGAACCTCCAGAAATAGCTAGAGCTTTTGCAAATGGGTATTTAGTTTTTTGTAAATTAATCGAAAAGAGTATGTAAATTGCAAACTGGTTGTGGATTCAGCAACCCAAAGTGTTCAACTCAAGTTCCTCTCTGACTGGATAATCCACGCAATAACCCCCCCATAAAAGAATAGACATTTTTTACATCAAGTAGGCCTAAATCTTTTCATAGTGAACAAGTCAGCATTATAATAAAGAAAAATCAATATTTGATCTCAAAATGTTTACATCTTAAGTGGGGCAAAATCTGTAACACGAACATAGATAAATATCCCACACATCCACCTTTTGTGATGGGATAACGCTCCAAACAAACAAGAAATTGCAAGTGGACATACAGTATATCACCAGTCCTATATTTTTTCTTCATAAGAATAATAGGAACAGTGAGTGTTTGGGGCCTAACTATGAGAAAACTGCATGATGACGACGACGACAGATGGAAACTGACTGAGCAACCACAATATGAACCAACTGATGCTAATGACGTCATGGTGGCTGAGTGGTTATGCTTTCACCTCACACCAACTAGTTTCCAGGTTTTGTTCTTGAACCTGATGGGGCCTTATTCCGATTTGCTGAAGACAATGATCCTTCCTAAAGACATGGAGACTGCGCTCGCCCAGTTTCTTCTGGGCCAAAAGCAGTGGCTGATTCCCAGACACTTACAAGGACAAACAAGGTCTGCCATATATGGAAATAACAATACTTTCTACCAGCTGTTTTTGTCATTATACCTTCTCGTGTACTCCGGGTTGAGTTTAGTACTGGCATACATCCTCTCCAAATGGCCTGTTAAACAATCTCTGCACAATGCTTATACATTTTACTCATGCCCGCCTCTCCCAACTCCTTAATCAAGCCTCCATTACTTCATTAGCTCTGGCCGGACTGAAATAAAAGAGTACGCACAAGTGATGCTTTGTGTGAACGATCTGCTGTTGATGCTGTGGACCACTTTAGTCCTCATTCAAGTGCTTAAGAGGACGTGAGAGGGGCCCACCGCCTGGTCTGCTCCCGCATTAAGACAATAGCGCGCCAGGAAAAAAAGCCAACTCGTGCCAAGAGACAAACCTCACCTTTTGTTCCAGTCTGTCGCTGCGCTGTGGATAATGAATAGCCATCGTATGCTCCTGTCTCCTCGCCATTTGTCTTTCCCACGCATGTCATCTCCCGTCAGCCGCATACAAAGTGCGCCTTGTAAATCCTTTTGATATGATCCTGTCGGGTATAAAAACATGGACGTATGTTTATGAAGGAAAGCGCTGCTGGCTTAAGCGCCATCTGATCACAGCCATAAAAGACACTGCTCTGTTTTTGCAGCACGGTAATGGCAAAATCCATCTGCAGCTACCCAGCGCGGCAGACCTGGGAGCAGGGCGGCGGTAGCCGGGGGATATTTACTCAGCTATGGTTCAAAACACTATTTTTTTCACAAATAAAAGAATCAATACAAGCATTTGAGAAGAAGTCATAGATTCAGAGTTTTGGTCAGGTATAGTTTGCCCAATTGCTTTCAAATCCCAGGTCATAACAGTTAGTTGAATGCGATGACTTTTTTGGGGGGTCAGGCAGTGGAGCTTGTAAACTGGGGAAGAGCATCTTACTCTTACACATGAATCAAGCGTTTTATAAGCCAATATTGATGCTTTGGCCTCATAGCTGGGAGGTTCCAGGTTTGATTTTCTAGCAAGGTGTGCAGTTGCCATTTTCTTCCTGTGTGAATTTCTGTCCAGTGCTCCAGTGTCCCCAACCAAAAGAGTGCTGGGTAATCGGGAGAGTCGGTGCGTTTCCCCGGGGGCTGCGGGGATTTTGGACGAAGCAGAATAAAATAACTAATTAAAAACAGACTCACAGTTGTGCTATTCAAGGCCTAAAGGCTTAAACTGGGCTCCAGCAGGAGCAGCAGGGCTGCTGTTCCAGATATACACAGTCTTTAAGGTAAAAAAAATATATCTAAAAAAATTAAATGAAACACATTGAATCACTGACATCAATCTCAGACGCCTGGGATGATTCATTGTCAGTTAAGTCCAGTTAAGGGAAAAACTACTGAAAAGGCCGTTCCACATTATTAAGCAGACCACCATTTTCAAGCAATATGGGAAAGAAAAAGGATCTCTCTGCTGATGAAAAGTGTGAAATAGTTGAATGCCTTGGTCTAGGTATAAAAAGCGTAATCATCATACTGATAAGAGATTTGTGGCTGATTCAGAGCACACACGGGTTTGTGCAGATAAAGGCACAATGAGGAAAGTTTCTGCCAGACAAATAAGAGCGAGACAAATAAGAGAACAGTTGCTATAAAGCTGCAAACAGGCATTTGAAGCTGCTGGTGCCTCTGGAGTCTCTCGAACATCAAGGTGTAGGACCCTCCAGAGGCTGCAGTTGTGCATAAACCTTCTATCTTGCCTCCCCTAAACTGTTAATTGAAGCTCATGAACAGAAACGGCTGCAGTGGCTCAGAAATACATGAAGACTCATTTTCAAACAGTCTTGTTCACTGATGAGTTCTGTGTAACCCTGGATGGTCAGATGGATGGAGTAGTGGATGGTTAGTGAATGCCGCCATGTCCCAACAAGGCTGTGACGTCAGTAGGAGGTGGAGGAGTCATGTTTTGGCCACTTTCTTCTATGGTACAAAAAGAAGAGCCGTGCTTTCCCTAACAAAAATATCTTCATGCATGACAATACACCATGTCATGCTGTAAAGAATACCTCTGCATCACCGGCTGCTATGGGCATAAAAGGAGAGAAACTCATGACCTCAACCCTATTGAGAACCTTTGGAGCATCAATAAGCAAAACAATCAATGAGGGTGGGAGGCAGTTTTCATCCAAACAGCAGCTCTGGGAGGCTATTCTGACATCCTGCAAGTTTGCTCTCAACAGTAGATTTTGAGGGTTTTTTTTTTTTTTCAATAAAATACTGTTATCACTGGGAGGTTTTTTCCAATCACATTCAAATGATCCTCTAACAGTTAAAGGCTTGAACATTATGCTGACTGTCATTTGAGCCGACAATTTAGAAAATCTTAGACAATATTATTTGCAGAATAATTTGCGGTATAAAATAAGTAACACAAGCGTAATTGTCAGGTACAGTAAATCTATCCAATACTGACCAATGTATCAAAATCAGCAAAAGCTTTAGCATCAAACTTTGGCCGGGAGATATCATTTGAATTAACTTTAAGCGGAACATCCCTCCCGCTTCAGTTCAAGTTGAAGAAGGGAAGGGAACAAGACAGGTGACAGGCAATAGTGTTCAATGTAGAAGAAGCAATATATTTTATCTACACAACTTGCTGGCTGGCTGTGGCTTAGACTGTGTGTGCAGTGGCCCATGTGAAAAGAGAAATTGTTAGAAAATTGTTAAAGTACTTGAACTTGTGATCTCTGGTTCATGAAACCAGCGCACTATTGTTGAGCCACAACTCCGCAGACTTATGGGCCGGTCTAAATGATTTACATCCCTGGGCTGAAATGAGGTCCCTTCATTTATGTACATGCTCATCATAAACTGGCAAACGTCCCTTTACGTTAAAGGAACGTTGTTAATTATGATTACGGTGCAAAGTGATCCGTATTTTTCTAAATGTACTACTTACAAACCAAGTAACAAAACGCCGAGCTCGTTGGCTTTTTGCAACTTCATACCAACCGCACCGAGATGCCTGACGCTCACATGTGGTGATGTTCCTCAGCCTCCCCTTTTAGACTGCGTGACAGGATCGCGCAGCCAATCACAAACCAGCTCTGATTATAAGGCGTATTAATTAATAACATCCCGCAGGACCGGTGGGCATTAGAGAAGATACAAGGGGGCAGCTAACCTCAGGCCACCAGCCGGATTTGCGAGCGCTCGGACGGTTGCGTCGGAGCGCTAACCCTAATTTGAAGGCATTCCGTGGTGTGGAGCTCATTGCGTGGTGATTTCGGGGGCCGAGGGCCGCAGCCTTTGATGGTCCACTTCACTTCATAATCAGCTGAGGATGCATGGGACTTATCATTCTTCCCCCCCCCCCCCCCCCCCGTGCATGTTCTTGATTTGTGTGCTACTGTTTCGGATTACCTGGCGGCTCACAAGCGTGTCCCCTCTCCCCAAAACTCTGTCAAACTCTCCTCACTCCCCATCAATAATATTCAAATCAGTTTTGGGGGAAGCGGCAGGGAAGTTGTGTAAAAAAAGAAAAGTTTATTTGATGCGGAATGGGGTCTGCAGCTCTGCGGGCTCACGTAATGGTGTGTTTTTTTTTCATCTCAGGCCCTGGGAACATGCGGGGAAATCAGGCTGTGGCAGTGTTGTGAATGTAGCGAGGGAAGAGGGATGTGATGTTGAGAGAATGTGCGAATGTGCGTCTCCGGTGACAATGGAGACTGCAACATTTTTCACTTTTATTGGGGATAATTCCCAACTCAACGCTTCCTGCTGCGCATACAGACACATAATAAAGTGCACTAGGAAAGTTCCGAATGAAAAGTTAAATTGCATCCGAACATAATTGTCAGCATTAGGCTAAAATACTGCCATGTGCTTTGAACATACATTGCTTTCTATTGCCAGACTCTTTAAAGACACAGCAGCGAAGACAAGGGAGTTTAATTTATTTACTGCGGTTGGTGGTTGTTGGAGGTGCCAAATGGCGCAGATTGGCAGCCTCGCCAAGTTCACCCCCAAGTCAGCCCTCATAGACCCATTTCATGTGACGTATGCATACTCAATTAGGTGCATGCAAGCGCAGGCCCGGTGCTAAACAACTGGAAAACTATACACTGCGTTCCAAATTATTATGCAAATTGGATTTTTGTGTCAAAAAGGTAAAAAAAAAAGCAATAATAATGAAACTCATGGATGGTATCGTGTCTTTGGGCTCTATGAATCACTGACATAAATCTCAGAGACCTGGGATTATTAGTTGTCAGGTTAAGCCCAGTTAAGGGAAAAACTACTGAAAAAGGGTGTTCCACTTTATTATGCAGATCATCATTTTCAAGCAATATGGGAAAGAAAAAGGGTCTTTCTGCTGATGAAAAGCGTGAAATAGTTCAATATGTTGGTCTAGGTATGAAAGCCTTCGATATTTCATGAAAGATTAAGTGTAATCATCATACAGATAAGAGATCTGTGGATGATTCAGAGCACACTCCGTTTCGTGCCGATAAAGGCACAATATGGACGGTTTCTGCCAGACAAACACATCAGATTATGAGAACAGATGCTACAAAGCAGCATACAGGTATTTGAAGCTGCTGGTGCCTCTGGAGTCTCCCAAACATCAAGGTGTAGGACCCTCCAGAGGCTGCAGTTGTGCATAAACCTTCTATCCGGGCCTCCCCTAAACGGTTAATTGAATGCTGATGAACAGAAACGGCTGCAGTGGCTCAGAAATACATGAGGACTCATTTTCAAACAGTCTTGTTCACTGATGAGCACCGTGTAGCCCTGGATGGTTAACTCAATGGAGTGGTGGATGGTTGGTGAATGACCACAATGTCCCAACAAGGCTGTGATGTCAGTAAAGAGGGGGCGGAGTCATGTTTTGGGCCAGAATCATGGTGAGAGAGCTGGTCGGCCCCTTTAGGCCCTTTAAGGATCCCTGAAGGTGTGAAAATGACCTTTGAAAAATATGTGGAGTTTCTGACTGACCACTGTCTTCTATGCTACAAAAAGAAGAGCCGTGCTTTCCTGAACCAAATCCTCTTCATGCATGACAACGCACCATGTCCTACTGCAAAGAATACCTCTGCATCACTGGCTGCTATGGGCATAAAAGGAGAGAGACTCATGATGTGGACCCCCTCCTCCCCTGACCTCAACCCTGTTGAGAACCTTTGGAGCCTCATCAAAAAAAACTTCTATGAGGGTCTGGAGCGTTTTGAGCTTTTCACAGATTGTTAAAGTGTAGTGTTCAAGCTTTCCAACAATGTGTAACACATGAAAATCTGACCATATTTGGAGACGTAGCAGCGATTTGAATTAAACAACTCAAAAAAGCCCAAAGGGCAGAAAAAGGCCTCTAAAGTTTTGGGCTGTTCTCACCTCTCTCTGCTGCTCGAGTGACAATAGGGCTCATTTACATCTCATTTAGATAAGCCATGAGGCAAAAAGCAAGAAAAATGTGCCATCAAAGAAAAAAAAAAAGGTTTGCAAAAAGTAATATATAAATAAATATCTTGCATAAATCCACTTCCCATAGAGCCTACCTCTACAGCAACTAGCAACACAATGACAACTAGCAACATTATCCCAACACAGCTTCTGTCGCTCCGTGATCCAGGTCAAACCTTGAGATCATCCAATCAAATGACTCTGGAGGTGCTGGTCGCCGAAAACCAGAGACTGGGCTTTTGCCATTGCAGCTCCAAGACTCAAGTTCGTAATTTTATACTCACTACTGCCACCTCTGGTCATATGCGTAACTGCAGCTTCTATAAGCTTGTGACGGCATGACAGCAATTCGGACCCGAAGTAACAGCTTTTTGAGTGACAATGCAGGATTTTAGAGGCAGTTGTGGTGAATACATCTTAGGACATGGCTGGAACATGTGGGGGGAAAATACATCGTTTTAACATTTTTAAACTCTGTGTAGTCCCTTTAAAGGCGCATTCTGCAACTTTTTATGCGAAAAAAAAAAAGTTGATATTTGTGCGTATTTGACCTTGTAGTGACCCAGTGGCTGTATGAGTGGTCAGTATGACGCCTTTATATTCGATCACAGTGGTCTCTACAATGCTCCAGTATCAATTGTTTTGTAGGTTTTCTGACGAGAGGCTCCGTGAGAGCAGTGAAAACCTTCGAAACAATTGATCCTGGAGCGTCCAATAGACCACCGTGATGGACAGTAAAAGCGCCATGCTGACCACTTATACAGCCACTGGGTCACTACAAGGTCAAATACACACAAATATCAACCCTTTTTTCATGTCGCATAATGCATAAGTGTAAAAATGTCCGAGTCTCTTTTTGCACAGACCTTCAACACAAGCTGAGTAGGTCTGTATATTTTGTAGCTTTTTTTTTAAATCATTACTTGCACCTTTTGCTGTACAGCACTTTGGCCAGATGTAGCTGTTTTCAGCCGTGCCATATGAATAAAGTTGCCTTTGACATCGACAGCATATGAAAAATGTAATGTCTTGAGTGTCCAGAAAGATCATAACTAATATAAATCTATTTGAAACAACACAGGAAAGCAGCGTGCCTCTAATAATCCCGACAGTCTGCGTCAGATGAATGCGCTCGTACCTTCAGAGGAGCCTCGTACATATCGGTTTGCACAAAAGCTGGCGTCGGGGCTCGGCGCGGACAGGAGTTACCGGGCTACACTTCCTTACCGTGATGGATGGCGCCCACCTCTGCCTGCGCGCATTTCCCGCAGCATAAATAACACGGCATAATGAAGAAGGGGGGTGGGGGGGGGTCCCGGGGTGATCAGGGGGCTCAGCTGATTGAACATGCGGCGAGGCTGAACAGGGTCTGTTTCAAAAGCCGCCTCTGACCTCGTGCAAATGAAGATATACCTCTGAAATGGCTTTGGTAATAACTTTTTGTTGCTCTTGGCGCAATGGAAGACGGTCGTAACTTAAATCGGTGAGTAAACAACTTTTTGTGCCTTTTTTTATGTTCAGTTTAAGGACTGGTTAGCACAATAAATTAGCACCTTAATGGCATTTTAGAGCAGACTTGTGTTACGGTGGATGACAAAATCGTTTGGCAGCGTCCATATTTCAGCCGAAACGCACACCAGTGAAATAGGATCCCGGTAATGATGATAATGTGACCCCTAGATCACAAACATAAAACATTTACCTGTCACACCATCAGGCAAATAGCACAGGGGGCAAATACGCGGGGCAACGCCTGGGGACATGCTCTCAAGGACTATTTTCGAGAACGTTTATCTTCAGTTTTGTTCGTCCAAAGGATTAGATCAAAGTCCTGGCCACCACATTGAGGTTTGTGGGCCATATGCAACACAATACAGTATGAACACATGACGAAGCCGGTCCAACTCTTAGAAGTATCTGAGAGGTAAACAAATTGATGTCCCCAAATTATTTCAATTTAAAGATCTGTTTGGGGGAAACAGAGGGGGAGGGGAAACAGAGTTTGGGGGAAAAGTGTCCAATGCCTGAAGGTTTGTTACAGTGAAGTGTCTCTTTAAGTTTCCCCTTTTGTTCCACATCAAACAGCAGGTGTGTGAGCGGCTCCTCCGGGCCTCTCCTCGGCTCAGATGTGCGGCGTACGAGCGGTGTGACGGACGGACGGGCGTGAAGGCCATTGCCGATGCTAAATCACCGTGCGACTTGAAGCAGATCCGGTTACATTTTGCCACTGACGCAACGCTAATGGGCCGCCTTTTGTTTGTCAGAATCTACATGTGCATGAGGACCGGGGACGGGGGTCAGCGGCGGGGGGTTCAAAGGGCCCACAAGCTTTAATGTCAACAACGCAGCTGTGTTTACACAAATGCTTTCTGATGTGAGGGCCAAAGTGAAGAGCCGCAGAGAGAGGGGCTGCGGTGAGGTCATCTCAGTCCGGACCGCGCCCAGATTTTGGTTTTCAAGGGAAGGGGATCTTATTTGTACAGCGCTTTTCACATGACAATAGCCACCCAAAGCGCTCAACACAAGGCTAGTGTTGGTACGCTGTTTGCAGCCACAGTTGCCCTTGGGGTAGACTGACAGAAGGGCTGCACACATCTGCAACCACCACCAACCACTCACACACTACCAGATATGGGGTTTTAAACTGTTATCTGCCAGCTTAGGGTTACCCAAACCCCTGACCCTAACTCTAACCCCTGATCAGGGAAGACGGCAAGTAACAGGTTAAAGGGGATCAATCTTGTGTCGACTAGACCAGTGGTTTTCAACGTTTTGGAGCCGCGACCCCCATTATAACAGTTAAAGGGGTTTGTGACCCCCCCGCCCGGGTCACACTGTGAGAAATTTGAACATTAGCCGACATAATTCTTAAAAAACAAAGAAAAAAACAAATGGCTAAAATAAAATTCATCAAATTATGAACATATAATGGCACTCTGGTAAAATAGCACACACATGCCACAATAAAATATTATAATATACGCTAAAAAAAAGTTTGTATATTTTATCTACATGATCTGGCGACCCCCCAAATTTGTCTCGCAACCCCCTTGGGGGTCCCGACCCCCAGGTTGAGAACCTGTGGACTAGACTCTTGTGCAGATGTGGTGGCGCTATGTGGAATCTTCAGCTTCATACCTAGCGCACAAACAGTGTTTAACGCACAGTGGGAGAAATAGTTTATAGTTTGTCCTGCAAAGGCTTAAAGGAACAGGCCACCGTTTTTCCATACTGAGATATGGTCTTACCTGAGTTTAGACGAGTTGATGCGTACCTGTCTGGTCTTTGTGCTTCCCCGTGGAAGACCGTGGTGGCTTCTTACTTCACCACGTTTGGAGCTATAGGAATATACTGGGAGAGGCCAAATGCTAACAACATCTTTGGTCGTTTTGCGTGACTGAGAGCAGACAGTTCTTCCGTACTGTGATATGTTCTTACCTGAGCTTAGACGAGTTGATATGTACCTGCCTAGTCTTTGTGTGTGCCCGTGGAGGAGTGTGGTAGATTCCAACTTCACGCCCGTTTGGAGCTATAGGATTATGTTATCTTTGGTCGTTTTGCATGACTGAGGGCACACACAAAGACCAGACAGGTACGCATCAACTCGTCTAAACTCAGGTAAGAACATATCTCAGAATGGAAGAACGGTGGCCTGTTCCTTTAATAACATGTCCGAGGCTGCACACGATGTCAAAGAAGAGAGCGAAGGGAATGCAGCGCTCATTGTAGTCAGTCTTGTAGCTCGCGCCTCAGCCGATCCCCTTTTTTCCCTCAGCGAAGGCCTCAGGCGACCGACGAAAGCGCTGGTGCACAGTTGTTTGTATGCAAGATAACTTTGTCTTGAGCAATGCTGTTGTTGCGCCAGGCGGAAGATTGGGCACAAAATGCTTTTCATGAGGAAACAGTGTTATAACATGACTAAAAGTGTGATGAAGTATAAAGTATGTTTAGCAGTAAAAAGTCTCTTTTAAAAGGGCGTGACACTGTTTCAAAAAAGCTGATGTTAGGGCAGTGTTGGAGACCGAAGAGATGTATCCATAAGCAGTGAAAAAACGAAACTGCTTCTACATAAAAAATCTGTCATCAGGCAATCACTGAAAAATGTAATCAGACAGAAATCCTTAAAACACCCAGTTAGACTAAATGAAACAGTTGGACCTTTGTTAATTTGATCTCTGATATAGCAACCTTTGATTGGATTAAAAAAGGGTTTGTTTCCTCTCTCAAAACTGAAACTGGTCTGTGCGGGCTTTTTGCTAAAATAGATGGATAAATGGCAGCGCTCCAAAAAAAAAAAAAAAAGCCTTGGCCTTGTTATTGTAGAATTATGTCTTGTCTCATTGACGCCAACATGCATTTTCCTGCTCCTACGGTGTCTCTGTGTGCGAGAGAGAGAGAGAGTGCGGGCCAGGGAGGGGACTAAAGCTCCAAGTGGCTCATCAAAAGCGGCTGACAGTTATTCAATAAGGGGACAGCGAGGGCCCGTAAAGATTTTACCGAGAGAACGGCCCTATAAATCTGGACAAACACGCTCTAGGATGTCCACATGACGTTCGGATCAATGAAGTCAAAGACAATGCCGCGAAAGCACAAGTGCAAACAGAAAATGCCCCGGGGAGAGCGGGCCCGGAGACCGCGGCGTGGGAATGAGGGGCCGAGTTCTGAGGGAAGCCGCTATCCCTTCCAGCTTGGCCTTCAAAGACAACACACACACACACACACTTACACACACACACACACACACACACACACACACAAGCAATTGACCCATGAACCGCGCTCAAAGACCAATCTCTTGTCCCGCTAATGACCGCTTCCACGCCGACACGGAGCTGGTCTGCAGCCACCAACTCACAGGAGAGGAGCAAGCTGAGAGCCAACAAGGACAGGACAGGGACATCCTCTCGTGCACTCGTTTTCTTTTCTAAGGCGTGTTTTTTTTTCTAGACCGTGACATGCAGGGAAGTTTGTCTTCTTCAACCAGGGGAGCCAGAAAGGTGCAGTGGGCGACTGCAGTGCAACCTACTGGGACGCTTCTTGAGCAAGGGTTTTAATCATTTGCAAGTATTTTCACTGCCATTGTGCCTTGTGTATGCATTCTTTAAGAGAGGGTTTGACTTTAGCAGGTATTTGATATAGACAACGACATCTATGGTTGGAAAATGTTTTATTGATCCATTGGTGGCTCATTTGAAGTTCATGTTTTCCATGTTGACTTGCCACACAAATCACCTTTCCCTTTAGGCTCTTAAGCCCCTCCTGAACCAAGCACATTTTCTCCAGTTTGGCTTTGCCCAAACAAAAAAGTGACAAAAAGGCAATGAAAAAGTGACAAAAATGTGTGATGAAAACGTAGTAGTAGTAGTTCGAGGAAATTGGTATCAGCAGGCGCCACGGCACATAATAGTTGTCACAGAAGATTCTCGTATTAGCCAAACAGGAAAACTACTGTTTTTGATGACTGAACAACATTGCAAAACAATGTCTTCAAAACGATTTTACTTTGGAGGGTTTTTTTGTCCTTTTCGGTTAAATCAAAGTTTACCCAGTTGCTGTTCAATGCCCATTTGAGAACTGAACAGCCTTGTTTCAGTCCAAACACAGAGCGCTTGATTTGCATTAAGTAGACCTTTAGATCATGAAGGAAAGCAAAGCTGCGCCATTGTTGGGACAAGCCTCTCCAAGTTAATTGAGAGACAACCGAGTTCTGAACGCAGTCCAGTTTTGCAGCCTGTTTACGTACTGAGAAGCCCAACTCATTTGCATCCTAATCCTCTGAACCGTGCACGCTGGAGTGGTGCTTAGGTTTGTGAGATAGAGGAGCTTTTCCAGCTCTTCGCGGAGCATCTGTGTCGGGCCCAGATTCTAAAATCCTCCCTCACTCTGAGAAGACCAAGCAGGCAGAGCATGCTAAAGACCTGCAGCTCTCACGCTCAGCATGACCTACTCGTCCATTTTCTGCGACTTTGTGGGGTCTTTAGTATCTATTCTAGACATTATGTACGTTCTTATTTTTCTGAAACAAAAAAGGATCAAAGACAAAGGAGTTGGTGTCAGGCTCCTCTTTGTGGAAACAACAAAGGCTTCTGTTTTTGATGTGCGCACCTGTGTCTTCATTCGCAACATCAGAGCCAGCAAAACGCTTCAGAGAGAAGGAGCGACTCTGCCATCCACAATAATCCGTCTGTGATTTCGACGGGATGCAACTGTGCACTGGCAATAGCAGACCACCAGCTGAATGTAGGACACTATAGACGTTAGGAGAGTGTGCTGTGCATTACTGTTAGAGGAAATATCCCATGATTAACCTTTAACTGATATCTTATCCTACAGCTGAAGTTTTAGATGGGAAAGGGACACGCACATTCCACATTCAGCTGCTGCCTGTAGAGGGAGCTTCAGGCCAATTAAAAAATTCTGACCAGTCAACTCTCTCTTTTGTCTTTTTCTCATATAAGCACTATTTCAAAAGTACAGTATATCACTAATGAGGTGCCCAAAAGAGTGGATAATCATGGGGCTCAAAGACAAACAGGTGCTTCAGCATTGACATTTCACATTTTATTGTCAGAAATATTGTCCCTGTAAGAGTAAAATAGTAACAATAAAATACAGGTGCTAGAGCAGGGGTGTGTGTGGCCCCAGACTTGTAGAGCACAATTCCTGAGTATGTAAAAAACAAGAAAACAAAAGGAAGTCTCTAGCCCTAGAATTATGCATTTTTAGAGAAATAAGCAGAATGCTCACTCCAGCCACTAGGGGGCAGCTTAAAGAAAGAAAGGAAAAAATTCCACATGTGTCCAGCAGAGGGCGCTGACATAAGAAGAGGTCAGGATACATACAACACATTATAATCATGTGGTAAATGGACAGTCTGCCATGGCCATGGTGGCTGTGGATACTTTTTGTAATGTCTAGCTGAGTGAATGAATAATGACAACAGTGCAGCAGAGACTTTTGACACAGGCTCGTTCAGTGCAATACAAGTGTAAGCCTCAGCTACAGTCCTGTCAGGCTCATTATTGTGTATTTCCTCAATGGTATATACCCAATCAAAACATATTTTACTGGAGCTTTTGTTTATGGACTCCGGCAATACACTCCTGATATACTTTGGCCCCAAGCAAAATTTGCTTGGAGACCCCTGTCTTAGAGTTTGTGAAGACTTTGCCTGGTGCTCCACCTGCAGGCCAGCAGTGGGAATGACTTAGTAAAAATGTAACCTTCAGTTTTGATTTACAGCGTGGTTAGCAGCTTAATGACGGCGTGATGAACACACTTTGAGCGCAGAACGTCTCAGAACCAATAATATGTTGGATTACACGCATTAATAATGTTTGGGGTTTAACAAGGGCCCAATATTAAACTAGACTAGATGGAAGCTGGTATTTGTACACTCACTACTGCCACCTCAGGTCTTATGCGTAACTGCAGGCTCTATATTAAGCTCGTGCATGATGGCACTTCGGACCCGAATAACACCTTTTTGAGTGACAGTGCAGGATTTTAGAGGCAGTTGTGGTGAACAGGTCTGGGCTTATTCTATACAGTCAGTATCAGTTTAACATTTTTAAACTCCGTATAGTCCCTTTAACCAGGAAGTATAGATTGAATCGCTGAAACCCCAGACGATAAAACAGCCAAATTAAACAGGATTGCCCAACTATAATTACTATATCGACTTATCGTTTAATAAATAACAAATAAACGATACATTTTTGGGCTCGATATTTATCGTCTTTACATTAAATAGCTTTTCCCCCCTATTTTTTCTTTGTTTAAGTTTTATTTTTAACCGACACAAACTGGGTAACATTATATTTCATGTTTATTGCAGCTTGTGTGGTATTTTAAGATATGATTATGCACTTTTAGAACAGCAGTTTACTGTCATTTGTTTGCTTTAGAGTTGACAGTATCTTGTATCTTTAAAGGCAATAATTTGTGTCTCTCATAAATAGGAAAAAGAGTCAGCAAAAACGAATTCACTTATTAGATTTGCACCACTAGTAGTCACATAATGCTGTATTTACAGTTAAAACCACTTTCAGTGTTTCCCGTTGCCCTGCAGAGGCCTCCTCCTCCACATCTCCAGTGTGTGGGCCTATTTTCTGACAGGCTTTGTTACATCCGTCCCTTTCCCGCCGACCCGGTTTGGCCGACTGACGCCCCTGGTTCTCTGTAGGGCCTCTATCCATCTTAAACCTTATCTCGGAGCACTCTTGTCCCTCTCCGAGCCACGGTGAAGGATTTGTAAGGTATTTTTACAGCCACAGAAATAGAAATGTAGCCCGGCGAAGATGACATCTCCAAAGAGGGCACGGGCTGCAAAAATGTTTGTCTCTTTGCACAGCGCGGACCGGACTGCAGAGCTCTGACACGGAGTCAGTCGCAGCAGATAAAGGCAGAATCCATCACAAAACCATAATTCTGCCCAGGGTAAAAGCCTATGAATTTTAAACAATTGGGGGAAAAAGTATATATGGCTCAGCTGGGGAAAGTCATTATTTATAGGCGAGAGGTGAAATGGGATTTCTGTGTAGTGTAAATACATGCATGTATGCTGCCATTTGGAGAGCTCAAACTGTAGCGCTCAGCTCTCAGGACAAGCCAGCGCCTCTGAACCAGAGCCCATCGTTTTACAAAAGTGCTCTGCCAGTGAGGCTCCTCGCACTTCTCGGCTCCGATCTGGAACAGTATGGATGATAAAATAAGTATACCACTTTTATTTGGTTAAATTACACACACATAATAGCTTTATTTTTTAAATGTCTTTTTATGCTCCAAAGGTCATGGTATTTTTCAGATTTGTATTTTATTTTTTTGGCGATCCATGATATAGACATTAAAGTGATAGTCTGTAAGATTGCACAATGAAGAATGAGTGAGAAATGTCAGAGTAAACAATCAAACCCCTCCCCTCCCCCGTCCTGATTCGACCTGAAAGCCGAGAACAGAGAACAGAGACCTGACAGGACAGTTCACAGGAAAGCTCGTCTCATTGGTCAGAGCGATGGCACCAGGGATTCTGATTCGCTGCTGTGATCAGCAAAAAGGATGGACGTTATATAGTTATAATGTGACAGATAAATTTGTCAACAAAGTGACAAAAATGAAATGAAAAAGAGTGTAATAAAGTGATGACAACATGGCAACAAGGTGAGGAAAAAGATACGATAACATCAGTTTTTCTAGGTCTTAGCTTTCAAATGAGGCGCTACACTGGCCTTAGGCTGTAACGTTTTAGATTTGAGTAAAACTGAACTGAGAAAATGCACCGGGTTAAGGCGGGTGGTAAAAGGTTTAAAGTAATTGTGACTGGACTTAAACTTTATTTTGATGACTCAGGACTTACACATTAAAACATGCAAAGGGAAGACAACGATTGGAACTTCTCTCTGACAGGTCCCTAAGTGACTCAAACTTATAGTCCGGAACAAAGAGGACTTGAGGATGTTAGTTTTGGATCCCTTCACTCAATACTGATCTAAATTTAAT
This sequence comes from Gobius niger, assembly GCF_951799975.1. Taxonomy (NCBI): domain Eukaryota; kingdom Metazoa; phylum Chordata; class Actinopteri; order Gobiiformes; family Gobiidae; genus Gobius; species Gobius niger. The sequence continues at coordinate 12,935,274 of NC_136866.1, read as the reverse complement.
CATTCTGGTCTGAATCTTTTCCCCATCGCTCCCAAAGTTATCTCCAAACTTTGTCCATTCGTGCTGGGACTTGAATGCGTTTTTGTCAAGCTTCTTCTTTTAGGGCCCACGTCTGACAAAGACATCAGCAGCTGACAGTTTAACAAAAAGAAGAGGAGTAGAAAAGAATATATCAGCCAAGGCAAACATTGACCCAACACAGAGACTGCAAATTAGTCACAAAAATCACCGATAGATTGACAGGCTCTAATCTGCTCATTTCACTAACCCCACATTAAACTCTTGGAGCAGAAAGAGAATTCCTTGGAAGCGCACATCTGCTGAGAGTAATGGCTTTTCATTGCTGTGATTGAGAAGTCAATAGGCCAGCCTCTTGGAGAATGCTAAAGCTGCCTCTGTGTCGCTTATATCTGATCCTGTATGCCGATATGTCCCATGGAGAAAGGCTTACAGTGACTGAACAGATAGGACCACATTTAGATCTATTTTTCAGAGGTTTTCACTTGGAAACCATGTATTTTAAAATCTGTGCTACAAACTACACCGAAAATAGCTGGATCATTTTAAAAGTGGCACTTTATTTCATGCTGCATGTCTAGAATAAGGAAACCATTGTGGATGTCTTTTATGATCCCTGTGCAAAGCTGAAAGAAGTCATTGTAGTGTGCGTTGGATTGCGTTTTTTTTTCTTTTCTCTTTCCGGTGTGTGATTGACAAGGCTGTCACAAAGAATTGCCCTCCAATGGGACTAATAAAGCTTACAGATTATGCTTCGGTATCAGGAATGTTCAATTTAGCAACTTTTGGAATGTAGAGTCTGTATTCCATTCTACAGCTGAACCGGTTTTACAATTAACAAAAGCTCGTAGGTCAATCGTAAGAATTTGAGGACCCAAAATCCCCTACTCTCAAAGGTTCTTGTAGGGGCGCCCAAAGTGCGGCCCGAGGGCCAAATGTGGCCCTCACGTCAAGTTTTGGAAGCCCTCATGCTTCTTGTTCAATTGGTACACATCGCCAGAGATGATGCTTTTTACAAATTCCACACAATCAAAACAAAAAATGTAATTTTATAATGAGACAGAGTTGGCATTAAGGTTCCAGGCCTAAATAAAGGTGTGGGGAATTTATCAACTTGTGACTGATTCAGAGCACACACGGATTTGTGCAAATAAAAGCATAACATGGACGGTTTCTTCCAGAAAAACACATCAGATTAAGAGAACAGCTGCTACAAAGCAGCAAACAGGTATTTGAAGCTGCTGGTGCCTCTGGAGTCTCCCGAACATCAAGGTGTAGGACCCTCCAGAGGCTGCAGTTGTGCATAAACCTTCTATCCGGCCTCCCCTTAACTGTTTATTCAATGCTCATGAACAGAAACGGCTGCAGAGATCTTTTTTCTTTCCTATATTGCTTGAAAATGGTGGTCTGCTTAACAATGGTGAACGTCACAACCTGACAACTAGTCATCACAGGTGTCTGAGATTGATGTCAGTGATTCAAAGAGCCCTGAGACACAATACCATCCATGAGTTTAACTGGAAAAAAAATGTTTTACCTTTATGACACTGAAATACAATTTGCATAATAATTGTTAACAAAGTGTAAGAGAACCTTTTTAGAACAAAGTACTGTAAACTTTAAAGGATTTGAAAAGTCCTTAACTTCGATCATCGTGAATAATCTGAAAATCGCAATATTTTCCCTCTCAATAAGCGTGACTTTAAATGAATCATGACATCCCAACTCAACCCGCCTCAGTCACTTTTTTCTGTCAAACAGCAACATGATAACGGATGGCAAGCCAGATATGGTGACAGCCCTGCTCTCGAGTGTAACCAGTGGAATGCGCGCTCCGTGAGACGGGCGTCCGCGGTGCACTCCAAAACCCTCCCTCTCCCTCCGGGGGTGCCTCCAAGAATACTCTGAAGAGCGTGATAGAATTTCACTGCGCAGCGCCTGAAAGGGAAGACGAGGTCAGAGATCGCCGGGGTCTGAATTATCAATTAAAGCCCAAATTATGAGAGCTACACTTCTCTTTGGCGGACCGCCTGTTTGGCCGGTGATTGGGCGAGGCGGGGGGAGAATGCGGTAATTGAATCTGAAGTTGGGTTATTTTGGTTCGCCCCCAAAAGACGCCGCGCGCCAATCCACACTTTCAATAGCTTTTTTTTTTCTTTCTCCTTCCTTTTTTGTACGGCTCCGGATTGCCTCTATTGTCATGTGCCCCTTCTCTTGCTCACAGCGCAGCGATCATGTTAAATATTAATTGCGTTCCTCGGGGGATCGTCTATCAAGGTTGAAATCGAATACAGCGCAAGGCCCGCCGGTGACAACACTAAACTGCACCTTTTCTCTGCCGCCATTGTTTCGTTCCAGGCACTTAACGGGGTAGACGTGAACGCTGCCAAATAACAGAGCGCCGCCGAGAAACACAGCCAAAGAAATTCTGAAATAAATGGCCCCCGCTCCTATAAGTCTCAGACCGAAGGGCGTTCTAGTGGTTTGGTACCGAGAGAAGTCGAGAAGGGAACTTACTCAACTGCAAACTCCAAACAAGCCAGGGATAAAAACAAAAGTTCCACGAAGTAGGCCTATAACGAAATAACTATATATGTATGTGGCAACTTTTCATAGAAGGTACAGCACTGAAGACGAGGTGGGTAGAGAAGTAATGGCAACATCTCAAAGATTGTAGAAGTATGTTTCGCTCTCCGGAAGTTGTGGAATATGCAAACATGTAAACTCTTTCTTGGCTTGACTTCGGACGTTAAAAAGGAAGAACTGTTTCAACTTTACTTGCTCTCCCTTTCATTGATTGACTACAAAGGGTACAAGGCCTTTAAGTACAAAATAACACCATCCTTTTTCGTCATTACATTGCCAATATAAAGTCTGAAGCTTAGTCTTGCTCATAATGGAAAAAGACGCCAACGATAGTGCCTTGACATTGCACAAGAAAAACGTGGCCTCCAAAAAGTCACTCGACTAAATGTAGCTCATCAGTCGTCTACGGATCATATGTGCTTCTTATTTGGATGAAAACATGAAATCGGACCACTTCAGTTTAGATTGTGCTGTTTTTTGTAATCAAGTGAAGGAGGAAGGGATTTTCATTCCACAACAAAGAGAGCGTAAGACCTCTGCTGGAGAGGTCTAAATCTGCTCTGGCATCTGGACTTTCGCTGCTCTTTGAAAATGAGCTTTACTTCGAGAGAGTTGAATATTGAAGGGTCACGGGGGTCAAGTTTGTGATATCCCACAGAAATGAGCTGGGACCCTCCACTGCACAGATACCCGAACCACCTCATAACAAACGTCTCACACAACACATTCATCACCGCGTTGGGGAAACGAGACCCACTAAGTTGAGTCTGGATTCCAAATATTATCTTGGTAAATGGCATAATTTAAAGATATACTTTCCCCCAACAAAGGAATAGGTTAACTCTGGGTGTCTCGCAAAATTATTAACTTGATGCACAGATGAATTCGTAAAAGGTGTTTTTGTTCATGGAGGATGATTCACTATTTTCCCGTGTTTGGAGAAATTGCTCGTCCTTTTCATTCTAAACACGGCCCTCTACAATGTTCAAACCTGAGAGTCAAAACCAATTATTACTTGGGTTTTTTATTATGTGAAAAACCAAGGGGATTGAAATGTTCCGCTTTTACTTTTGGTTTCTATGTTGCCGAACAAAGTCTTTTGTCGCACAACTTTTTTTTCTTAAGACCCGACTTGATGGCGAACAAAGAAAGGAGATGATGCGCGCTTTCCCTTTCCCGAAAACAACATATTTTAGCATACGTTGATACATCTCACATCCCAAACACAATTAGCCCCGAGGACACCTGGGTGATCTTAAAGGAACAGGCCACCGTTCTTCCATACTGAGATATGTTCTTCCCTGAGCTTAGACAAGTTGATAAGTACCTGTCTGGTCTGTGTGCGTGCCCGTGGAAGAGTGTGGTAGCTTCCAACTTCACCCCCGTTTGGAGCTATAGGAATACATGGGGAGAGGCTAAATGCTAATAAAATCTTTGGTCGTTTTGCATGACTGAGGGCACGCACAAAGACCAGACAGGTACGCATCAACTCGTCTAAGCTCAGGCTATAACTCATCTCAGTATGGAAAAATGGTGGCCTGTTCCTTTAAGTAGCAAACTCCCGTGTCTCTTCTCCCGGTATCAGCTCTCGACGCACCTGTCCAGCTAACAACAGGCAGCAGTCCATGCAAACAAAAACATAAAAAACATAAACGCGAGACAATCCCATGCCAAGATATAGCCCAAAGTTTAAAGGAAACTGAGTACTTGTTATTCTAAAGGCAAAAATAAAAGTTACTGAGTTCCAATTGATCCGATTGATCTCAATGTCTAGTCATTTTAAACTTAATTCGTCCCTTTTGAGATACGTCGGCCTTGACACTCATTGGGCTTCTGTTGCCATGCTGTTGCTATGCTGCAACACCTGCAAACACTCTACATATGCCTATGCGAATAACCTTTTGGCCATGGCTAGTTTTACTTGTTTTATAAAGTTCAACTGCAAACATTTTCCTGTCATTGCCATATGCGTGCTTACAGCAAAAGCGCAAATTCCAGCAACAGTCTGACACTTGAGAAAAAAAAAAAAGGAAGCAGACACAAGATAATTGAAAGTTTGTCCTTGGGTGAGACGGCATACCTTGATGTAAAGCAGTTCTTTTGCAGGTCGAGCGGTTAGAATTTCAGGCATTTAGCCGGCTGTTTGCTTGAAAATGTTGTCTTTGGGCATGTTTGAAGCTGCGCAGTAAATGGGAACGCATTGTGTTCATACCCGGTAGGTCTGTTAAACGAGGTATGCGACACTTAGAAGCATCGGAGCGTGTCCTGTTCCCAACTCGCTTTGTTTATACTGCTGCATTACGAGGCCTTTGTACCGCGTGTCGTCACCTCGCTCTGAGCCTCCACAGAACTGACAGTGCAGCAGAAAGACCTGTCACGGCGCCCCCAGCCACCACCCCCAAAACGCAGCGCAGTCGACACAAATTCCGGCGCAGAGGAGTGTCCTTGAAGGCCTCACTCTCTCCCTCCACAGTCCACGGGGAGGTGGGGTATACATTAGCACTACACACAGTGGAACCTGCCCCAGCCTGCTCCCTGTAAGCCGACTAAACCCGAGCCCATCTGACCCCACTCAGACTGCTGACGGAGAAACATCCCCTTCACAGCCTTCAACGCCATGTACAAGTACAAGTGTGACAGATGAGGTTTCATATTAGGCAACATGGCTGTGTCCCAATGTCCACACTATTCCCCCATATGTTGTGCACGATGTAGTGGTGTCCGGATGTCCAGGGAGAAGAGCAATGCAGAACGAGAAAAAAGTGTAGTAGTAGTAGAAAGATCTGTAGTTTCCAATATCCAAGCCGTTTTCGTCATTCATGTAAAATCTGTGTTAATGAAAATTTGTCTGATCATTATTTATTGATTAATATGAAACTGAAATCCACTATTACCGAAGTTTAGCGAACTTACAGTAGATGTAGCGAGCTCATTCGGTTGGCAATTCGGGCTCACTAGTTTCTCCACTCCACAGGTCACATGACAATGCATGCGTGACCTGCGGCGAGGAGAAAGTAGAGAACTGCCTGTCCGAATCGCCAACAGAATCAGTTTTAGAGTTTGGGGCAAGGGTGGACACAGTTCTTTTAGCCTGCCATGGTTAGAAATGATCTGACCTCCAATTGATTCTATGTTCTTTTAATTATACTGTTTTACACACTTTGGTTCCTGACCCACGTCCCACTGAGAGAAAATATTCACTGACCTCTATGAACTTGTTCTTTTTCGAGAACACTAAGGCATGATTTTGTTCTAGACTGCGTTTAGTTCTTGATCACGTTTCGATCTGGTCCTATACATGCAAAGCCAACTATTTTCTAAGGTGGTGGGAGGTGTGAAAAGTCTCGAAAGTCAACATACTACTTCCTTGTTTGACTTCATCAATCTATCCATGGAAGTTCCAAGTACAACGCGATGAGATATATCCGGGATCAGAGTCTTGCGCTGCTGATGAAGCGCGGCTGACTGCTGATGCCCCTCAGTCTGATCAGACCTAGTCATTAGCAGTGGTCTGTGTGCAGTCACGGCCCGCGCCCTGGTCCTGACGCCCCATTTCACCGCTCGTCTGCCATTGTTTATTCAGCGGAAGGAGGCAGGAGGCGGCCTGTCAGAAAGTGAGTCTGCCTGCCATCCGGGGACGCACACGGCATACCAAACAAACCCCCGACCTGCGCCCGCTGGAGGATTGAGACAAGTCTGCGCTGTCGGTCACGCTCCATGGCCCCTGAGTGAGTGTGTGCGGAGCTCTGCAGAGGAGGAGCGTGCCTGTCCGGGCCTCAGGAAACAACCAGGAGAGACCCGCAGTCGTGTTCTCCACCTGATAGTGTTGAAGTGCAGAGCATTCCTCCCTCCGCCTGTCACCGCGTCGCCTTCATCCCTTTCACTCAGGACCTGACTCGAGGCTCCGGCCCAGACGCGCTGCCCCACTTAGGAAGCACATGTTTACATGTCCCTGTGCCAGGCCCTCCACTCAGGCACGGGTCATATACAGCAGTGTTGATCCTAGGGAAAAAGTGCATTATAGACTTACTTTCAAGTCAGCACAGGAAGTAGATTCAGGTCCAGTGTTTGACCAGTTGTTGAAGAAGCAAGGAGTTCTTTTTATCGTGTTGTTCTCCAACTTCTTGGATTGTTAATAATTTGGAAAATGCATATTTTAATGTAAAGCTCCCTCTTCAATGGCCTCGGTGAATCTTGCATACAACTGTTTGTATTCACATTAATGGGGCCTGTATTCAATTCAATTAATCAAAGTGATAACAGCAGTTGACTCATGGGGCTTCACAAAAAATGCTGTTTGCAGAGGCCACCAAACAGTGGAACAGGGAAGCAAAAGTATAGTGTCCGTATGTCTGACTGTCGACAGTGAAGCATGAATGAAAGCGTCACCTGTCGCCTTAAACCCTCTTCCCCAACAAGAAAAGATCTCAAAACAGGAGCAGAACCACTCCCATCGATGGACAGGCTGTAGAACGTATGAAGATTCCTTGTCGCTCAAATCTACAAATGTTCCAGTGTACTGATGAAGCAGAAGCAGTGTTTATTGCACTTTGTGAGACTGCTTTGTTAAACATTCTTCCCGCCTTTGGTGTCCATTGAAATTGTGATCTTGGTGCGATTCCGAGTGGCACTTCAACTGCACTGCTGCTCACGGGAGCCCAGTGAAGAGGGTCATCAGGGCAGAGAGAAGACCCTCCCTCTGGGACTTCTCTAACTCCCCAGGCCTCTTCAGAAACTGTCACTATCCTCTCTCTATCGCCTCTACTCTTCACTCTCTTGGAGACAAAATGGAGCATCGTGCCATAGTAAATAAGCCCTGCTACCTCGCAGAGCCGTGTGAATGGGTGGGTAGTTCCTTTACGTAAACGCTTTATGTGCCTAATGTAGATGGAAAAGACCAATCATCAAGGAGGCTGTCTTTGTGAGGAACAGTATCCTTCCTTCAACAGAAATTGCCCCCATATCTACATCAGCCTTCTCCCTCTAAAGCCCCATCTAACAACCTTCTGAAAACCTTTGCTATGATTGACTAACTATGAGTTTTATTGTTGTGTGTGTGCTTTCCTTTTCTCTGCACGGTTCTGATCTGCTCACTGACTGCCTCTATAATATAATCTGGCTGTGATTGGGGATCACAGTTCTGCCTGAAACAGCTGTTGGCTCCATACGTCTTTGGTTTGTGTTTGTTTTGTCTCTGCGTAGAGCTGTGTGAGCTCTGGATGCCGTGGGCTCTGCAGAGGTGACCCGCCGCAGAGTGCTGAGCCGTGGCATCTGTCTGACAAAACAGAGCACAAGTCTCACTCTGACAAACTGTGGGACAGAGGACGGGACACGGGCTTTGCTGGCTCCTGTCAATCCTCTGGGGAACAGCTGTGTCTCTCCAAAGGAGAAACCTGACAGTGGCCCAACAACATATTTGCCTCGTAAATGACTTAGGGACATATTGTGTGTTTGTGTAATCAGTGATGATTAAAGAGGGCATTTTACTTTGTTGCTATAGCCAAGTTTTATAGACCTTTTAAATATAAATCTCAAATACAAGTAAACGTCCATCAAAATCGGTAATATCTTCTCGTGCTTTTAGTGCAATCCATTAATGTCATTGCTAAAGCTCTGTGAGGAAACTATTGTAGGCCAGTGGTAATTATCCACTAAAAAACTTTTAAAATGCAACCTGTGTCTGTGAAAATGAACAGCTCTTTTGACATGGATTTCAGCTTTAGGGCAACTCAATGCATAAATCAACGACAATTAAAATGCTATATAGAAAAAAGTTTTTTAGTTTGGAGTAATATATTTGTTTTGATTCGTGACCTGTCTTCCAATGATGTAACCTATGCAGAACAAATACAATGAAACTAAATATAGTGTATGACGAGAGCAGTCAAAGTCAGGCCCGGGGGCAAAATCTGGCCCTCAAGTATGTATCCTCTGGCACCTCAGATGATTGTGAGAAATACAATTGTGCACAATTGAGATCTAAAACCTGCTAGTGTACTACAAAGATACTATAATATTGTCAGTTCAGATGATTTTTTTTTTTTTACCTGGGAGAGGACCCCCAGACCTCCCTTTTTTGTCTTTACAGTGTTATGTACAATACAAGCGAAAGTCCATCCATCCATTTTCCCGGCCGGGTCGCGTGGGCAGCAGTCTCAGCAGAGATGTCCAGACTTCCCGATCCACGCACACCGATCCAGCTGTTCTGGGGGGACCCGAGGCGACACCAGGCCAGCTCAGAAACATAGTCCCACCACCGTGTCCTGGGTCTTCCACGAGGCCTCCTCCCAATAGGACATGCCTGGAACAACTCCCGAGGGAGGCCACTAGGAAGCATCCGGAGCAGATGCCCTACCTACCTCAGCCGGCTCCTTTCGACGTGAAGGAGCAGCGACTCTACTCCGAGCTCCTCCTGGGTAACTGAGCTCCTCACCCGATATCACTGCAAAGGAAACTCAATTCAGCCGCTTGTATCCGCAATCTTGTCCTTTCGGTCATCACACGAATCTCATGACCATAGGTGAGGGTGGGAACGTAGATTGATCGGTAAATAGAGAGCTAGCAAAAGTGCACTTTGAATGTTGGTTGCAATGCGGAGGCCCTCCATCTATTGACTTTTTAAAAAGTCAGCCCTCCGCCAAGCAAATCTACCACTGCTGTATGTGACCCTTCAGATCCACCATTCACAGCCAATTGATCTTTTTCAGTTTGTAGTCACAGCACAGTGTAAAAAAGCTGATCAGCCTGACATATCAAGTGGCAGTTTTGCTTGCTTGTAGTTTTGTTTGAAGATAAAGTCATCAAAGGCCCCTATTACGTTCATTTTCTCCATTCTTACACAGCACACTCCCAATATGGGTCAACATAAAAGTATGCCATTCCTTGCGGTTTACTCAAGGACAACATTTGAGTGTTTGTAAATGCTCCCGGGGCTTTCCTCCGCCAGCGCTGCCCCACGTCAGATGAGTATTTGTTCAGATAATTGCCGGGTAATCTAAAATTTAAACAGAGGTCTTCACCCGCATATGCACATGAAACGCAGCCACATGCAAATCCACACAACATGGATGCCAACGCAAGAGCGCAATCCGCCTCATTATTGAGATTCTCCGGGTTCGGCGAAAGTGCACACCAGCGCCTTGGGCTTCGGAATAAGATGCAAACAGACATTTCATTAATCCACCATGAATTTTTCAGCATTACACCCCTTCAAAGTCGTATTATTATTGTTGTTATTATTTAGAATCCCACGTTATGGATAAATTATGGAGCGAAACGGGCACAGCTTGTGTGCATTTTAATTAATCTCCGACTGCAGGGGGAGGAAAAATGACTTTTTATCTTGTGCCAAGTGAGGACCACCTACAGCAAGAGAACAAGCAGAGAGCTCTGAGTGTTCCTGGCCAGCGCTGCGGCCCGGAGAGCCACATGTTATACCCAAACAGTCTGGAGCTCCATCACCTCACACACTGCAGAGAGGGTGTGCAACTTCATAAGGATTACAAGTTAGTGCAGATGATGCAAATGGAGCTGGCTCAAACATTTCCCGGACTGCGGCTTTTGCAACTTGGATAAGATGGTCATTGCGAGGCATTGCGTTGTGTCTGAAAAGTCTGTCCCGCCAACCTTTACCCAAACCTAAAAGCTTCTCAACTGGAGTTTACAGCCGATAGGCCTAATGCCTCATTTGAAAGCTAAGACCAAAATAAGTGATCTAAACAGATCTTTTTCCTTGTGTTGTTGTCGTATTGTTTAAACTTCATCATCGCTTTTTTTGTTGTTTATTTGTTGCTCTTTTGTGGGGGGGTTTACTCAAATTTTGCCACTTTTTTGTTGTACTTTCATTGTTTTTTGTCACTTTTTTGTGGCTTTTTCTGTCAATTTCTGTCACTTTTGTGTTTCAGCGCTTTTCTGGGCACTTTTTTCTTGCATTGCAAGGCTTTTCTCAAGAAGCTTTTAGATTTGGGTAATGCTGATCTGGAGAAAATGCGCTCGGTTCAGGTGGGGTTAAGAGGTTAATCGCATATAATTCCATCCATCCATCTTCTTCCACCTGTTCGTTGCCAGGTTGTGGGGGCAGCCGTCCGAGCTGCCCAAATACATTGCACCTGCCCCTTATGTCGCCCCCTGCAGGTGGTGGGTCCACGGGAGGACGGCCTCACGATTAACCAGGCCTGTTGGTCTCTCATAAGGGGTTTCTGAACCGCTCTTTGTCTGACCTGTCACCTAGGACCTGTTTGCCATGGGAGACCCTACCAGGAAGCCCCTGACAACAGAGCTCCCAGGATCATTCAGGCGCTCAAACCCCTCCACCACGTTAAGGTGGCAGTTTCAGGAGGGGGCATCTAATTGCAAACTTTAAAACTATTTTTTGGGGGGGAATCATGCAGCGCTTGAGCTTTCGTTCCACATAGCGCAACCCACGATCTACGTGCACGTATCGACTCTATCCCCCCACACTTCTGTTTCCACCACACACACACCAGCATTTGTTGTGGGCTGGGCCCCCACAGAGGAGCACGCTGTACAGATCGTCATTAAAAGTTTTGTAAGCCGCGACGAGAACAAATGCGGACAAATACTGCCTTCTGGTGGGACTTATGGAATCATTCAGAGGTGCCAAGCTGTATTTAAATAGAAAAGAAACCGTTAAATACAACTATGATGGTTAGCTACATGCAAATGTTATGCTAACACCAGCTAAAGCTACGCTAACAGCGGCTTAATGCTAATATCGGCAAAATCCCCTTTTAGAACAGCCGTATGATGTTGTTAAAATATTAAATCCATATGGCCTGCGTGTCAATAGTGAGGGCTGTCCACTCTCTCTCTTGCCAATCAGAGGACAGCAGTCACGGTCATCAGACACGGGTCAGCGCTTTGGCCACAGCTAGAGGTCAGTCCCAAAACCTATACCTGGTCAGACCGGTTTGGCCCTGGCCTTTGTTTTGGAAAAGCTCGGCAAAGCGGGTTAAAGACCCATTCAGCTGATTTGCACCTGCATGTGGAAACACACCTATAAAGTACTCAAAGGGGATCAATTCCAAAGTATATGTGCAAAAGTGGATCAGCAGAGTAATTTCTGCATTTATCTATTTACATAGATTTGGGGCCATAATTCATGCCCACAAAATAGCTAATTTCATTTTTTCAACTTGCACTTGTTATTTAGCACCCTTCTTGATAAATTACCCCATAATATTGAAGCAATAGGAACTACCAGCGTAGTATATGTATTCTTGTCAACCATGAGGTCAGTCCTACAGACTACAAATTATAATATTTTATTGCAAACTTTTTCTAAATTGTATTATTTGTAATTTGTAATTTTGTACTGTATTATTTGTAATGATTTATGTAAATGTTAATATTTTATGTCTTAGGGACCAGGTCTGCGAACTAGCTTTTAGCTATACGGCCTATGAGCATGGCATCGGTTATTGTAACAATGCTTCTTGTTCTGTCCCTATCAAATAAACATATAAATAAATAAAAATAAACATGAACAAAAAAACATGACTATGGATTGGACACAGGCCTTCCATTACTGGCACTACTGCTGCTAAAATTACATCTTCTACAACTAATCAGGATGCCACTGTACCGCCACGGGCATCGGATTACATTGCGATTCCTCGATTTGGATTCCGTAAGTACATTTACATGCCCCTATCTGACTCCTTTATAATGTTAAATCCCAGAGAAAATCCATAAAGAATTTTGGTGCTCTGCGTTTGAATTCCCGTTACAGGAAAACGTTTGGTATTAGATGATACAGTGCGGCACATCCTCTTCCAATCACTGCTCTTTTCACCGGCCTGAAATCTGTGACTGCGTTTGATACAGTGTCAATGCAGAGAGTAAATGGAATGTTCACAGCTCTGCCAAACTAATCAGGTTTTGAAAAAAGGGAATGATTAATTGCGCATTTACATAAGTGTCATTTTTTAGTTGATCCAAAAATCATGCCTGGAAGGACTGCAGACTGTTTATTCAAATGTTAGAATGAGTATTTTTGATTTAACTTTGCCTCATGTTAATCTGCAGCAGTTCCCAGGTCTGCTCAATGTTCTGTCAGTGAGCTCCACGGGGGAAAGATGTGAGTATTCTGCAGTTGTTTTTAGTTTTTCCTATGAGCTACATTGCAAACACTAACGTTTTCAGGAAATTGTCAAGACACGATTACAGCCTTTATGCCAGTGTGCAGCACTGATCTGATCTTATCTGTTCATCACCAACAACAAAGATACAGACGGCATGTTTGAAATTGCCCACATTGACCATAATTGGAATTGCATATACAGATATACAGATATACTGTATACAAAACCGCAACAAAAGAGCGACAAAAACATGCCAGAAAAGCAACAATAATACAACAACAAAAAAGTGATTAAAGAGTGACATAAAGGTGACTAAAGGGACTAGATGAAGTTGTCCTTTTTGTACTCACCACTGCCACCTCAGGTGTTACGTGTAACTGCAGTCTCTATATTAAGCTTGTGTATGACGGCGCTAGTTGAGCCCGATGTAACACCTTTGTGAATGACAGTGCAGGATTTTAGAGGCAATTGTGGTGAATAGGTCTGAGCTCATTCTACTTATTAGGACATTGCTGATGCATGTGGGGGGAGGAAAATACAAAATTCTAACATCTTTGAATTCCGTTTAACAAATGCTGAATTATGAATATATTTTTCTACTAAACAAAGAGACAGAGACAGGGAGAGGCAAAGTGGTTTAACAGCCCATAAATACTTAAAAAATGGACATTGCTAACAAGGAAGCTAGTGAAGCTAATGTTAGCTCCATGCTATGTTAGCAAACAAGTACCGTTTTTCGCTTCTACTGATCAATTTGCTGTGACGAAACATCCACACGGATCCGATTTTGGCTTGACTTTATTGGTGTGTTATAAATGTGTTTATAGTCTGCTAGAAGAATGTTTTTCAACCACTATGTGTGCCGCGGCACACTTGTGTGCCTTGGGAAATTATCCAATTTCACCAAGATGGTTTTTTGAAAACAAATTCATTATTATCCGCAAATAATGTACCATTTTCGGGTGTCTGTGCTGTCTAGTGATTGGCAGAGTAACCATGTAATAATACTCTTCCATATTAGGTAGTAGCTAATTTCTTTGAGACAAGAGAATTTGTGATGCATGGATGCAGCAGGTGGTGGTGACTGTGGCATTGTGGCTAGCGAGATATACGGTGTTCCTATTGAAGACACTTTGATGAGTACAACTGAATGTAGGCTACAGAGATACATTTTTTAACATTTCCTGCAGCACGTGTGCCTCGTGATTTTTTCAATAAACAAATGTGGCTTGGCTCAAAAAAGGTTGAAAAACACAAAAAAATTGGCTAAAAATATTGAAAAATTGCGACTCTCCTGAGAGGTTTTCTACCCCCTGGGCGAGGCCACGCCCCCTTGTATGAAGCGTTGCCGTGTGCATCTATTGGTGCATTCATTTGGACTGGGGAGCTCGTTTTCCCGAGATGTGACGTCATTGTCCCCAGTTGGTTTGTGTTCATGTGGTTTTTATGTGGGTCTAGCGCCTAGCTGAGCTAATCATTGTGTGTGTTAGCACACAATGACTAGCATCTCAAATGTTGTCTCAATGTGTTAGCATCTCAAAAGCTAAACCTTCGTCTGTTAGTTAGTTGATGTCAGGCATGACAACAAATCAGTTGATATCCGCAGTCAGGTGCGGAAGTCGGGAAGCTTGTTTTGACCCGAGTTCCCCAGTCGTTTTTCCCCAGTTGAACGAGCATTCACGTGAATTCCCCAACTGGGGAAGTCATTCGCCCGAGTTCCCGAGGACCACATGAACACACCATAGTGTGTTTTTGTATCATTCAACTCATCCTACCAAACTACTAAGTCACACACATGGCATTCTGAGGAAAACCATCTCTGCGAGCGTGTATAAGCTCGGAGTGCTGTGCCACAGACAGGGCTGTAACTTGTGCATTATGGATTAGCGGTCAGCTCATATTTAAATGATAGAGATCAGGAGGTCAGCAGGTTCAGCGCTGCCGCGCGGTTAAACAGGGTTAAATCAGCGAGTGTGCTCTGAATACCTGCAGGACCTGCTCTGGGCACTTTCTGACCTCAGCCACATCTGGACCTGCGCTCATGTATATGGAACATCCTCGTGTTTATAATTGTACGCCGTGCATACACATTCACAGGTCTGGATGAAATCAACAGCCATACACAGCGGAGAAGGCTGGACTGGAGACATATTATTTGCAATGCCGTATGATCAGCTAATACCACCTTCTCCAGCGTGAACTTTCGCTGCTTTACCATGACAACTCCTCATGCGGTTTCTGCTTGCTTTGGTTGGATACACGCCATGTACTGTTTGCAAGTTGCAGACCTGGTGAGGACTGAAGTTCACAACAAAAACACTTCAAAGAGGTACTGCATGTGCGACAGATGTGCTACAAATGAGACGTAAAACAGGACGTATTCGCCTGTTTTCAACCTGAACATTTGAGAGAAGCAAGTCATGTAAAATTGACTTTTCTGAGCTTTTAATACTGTTCCATTGTGTGGAATAAAAAAAAAAAACCTGCCTGAAATAGAGTTTTGAGTAATCCTGTTTGCTTTGGCCAACCCATTATCCATCATTGGACCTACTATACCTTCAACATGGCGCCATTGATTCGTTGGCATCCAGTAAACTAAAATGAAAGCTTGTTTTTAAAGTGTCTGTTCCACTCCAGGCCAATTCAAAAATCCTAACCGGCCTCTCACTTCTCACAAAGACACTATTTCTCCTTTTAAATCATAAACGCCATTGCTAAGCGTCTCAAAAGACTGCTTTGAAGCCTTAATTTTGCATGATTTATCCACTTGGAAGATTTTGGTTTCACATTTTGGTTGTACAAATTGAAATATAATAGGTCTGTTTCTTGAATGCTTGCATAAGACAAGGCTGTGTTTTGCTCGTCTTACTCATGACAGCAGTGTGGGCAGCATTATGCTCCTGGCACAAACTGAAAAGTCAGTGAAAGTCGACTATTGGACAGAAATGGCTGTGCTTTAAGTCTTGGAAACGCTGCAGCAATGTTTTTTTTGTTTTTTTTCCCCCTTCCCCTCGATGGCCTGCGTTGCAGTTTAGAACACTGAACATGTAGTTGACCCATGGCAGTAACACATTCAGCCGATTGTTATTTGCTGCCGTATTCTGGAAAACATGTTTAACTCTCTGACCCCTGCCCCTGAACCTGCAGAACACGAGCAGTTATTGTTTTGCCGAGACGCGACGCCAGGGCTGCGCGGTCTGAACAGAACCGTGTGGGCGATGCCTCAAAAAAGAGCAGATAGATCAAGCTTCATCACCATACTTTGAATAAATATGTTCTACATTCATAATGATGACAATATTGGTTATTCAGAGCTTGTTCTGAGGGTTATTCTTGGATAGATATTCAGGCAGTTTCATTCTCCGAGTCCAATCAATTGAACCACCATGTGAATGTTCAGCGTCTATTCCGCTTTGTCTCATGGCTATATCGTGTTGGAAAAAGTTGTCATGTTTTGTCACGTGTTCACACCTTTCTAAATTAACAGGCCACTAACCATCTCCAACTGATCTAAAAGTACTGTGGCAATTGAAAATCATGCAGGAGATTTTTGGCTACAGTTTTCTAAAAAAAAAAAAAAATCAGCACAATCCAGGTGCATGCACAGATGTTACAAAACTGTGAGTCCCATTTTCGCAAAATCCGTCTTTCTTTAGACTTGCAAAAAGATCTCGTCTTTACCGCAAACAGACTCCTAACTATCCAGTCTTGGACTCAACAATATTTTAAGGGATTTTTCCAGAAGAATGTTTCAACAATTCGTAGCCTGTTGCACTGAACTTTGAGAAGCAAAAAACAAGGTGAAATTTTATTGTATTTTCCCCTTGAAGAGGGAGCTGAGTCGGGGGGGCAAAGATCTCGATTTAACGATCGATCTACGTTCCCACCATCATCTATGGTCATGAGATTTGGGTAATGACCGAAAGGACAAGCTCGCGTATACAAGCGTCCGAAATGAGTTTCCTTCGCAGGATGGCTGGGCGCAACCAGCTTTGATCAGGCAGCGTTAGCATTAGCATACTCTTGCTAGCCGTGGCATTTTGCACGACAATGAAAAATACAATGGCGGAGGCTAAAACTAACTCAGCGATTTTCCTGTGTCTGTGCCTCAAAATGACATACAGTACAGCATGTCCATATTGACTGAGGTTTAGTGAAATGTAGCTAACCAATTTTCATCGGGATGTTTCTCTGTTCCCCTGAGAAGTTGTAGGAGGACTTGTTTTAAAGCCCTGATAGCCGATATTGTAAAATCCCTAAATATCGGCCTGATATATCGGTCAGCCAATATATCTACTAATAATTAGCTCATTCATAAATAAACAAGATCCTGAAAATATCGTTGTAACTAATAGGACTATATCAGCAAATTAAAACCATAAATTGAAGCCTGGATCGATCCATTTTTACAATGGAAAACTTGCAATACATTTTTTCCCCCTCATATTTATGTTAATAATCCACAGCAAAAGTTTCAAATTGATCTTATTAAATGTAATTTTTCCCCCCCTGTTTGCCTGCAGTGTCTCGCCTCAAAATGGTTGATGCATTTTTCTCAGTAATTGAGAATCTAAGACGAAATCTCTGTGTGGTAAACTTTGTATGGCGGAGCTCTCGTAGATCACCATCTGCAGGCCCACAGTTCAAATTGCATTGTTCTAATCCGCCTAAATGAGAATAAAGCTTCTCCGAACAAGCCAAAGCTGGGGGCAAACACTCTCCGGCTCTCCATTCGATCCATTCTGCGCTCTCATTTTCACTCTTTTAGCTGTCAGCATTCCCACACGGCTGCATTACAACATGACAAACTAATCAAATGCCATGGGAACCGGGGCGGGCGGGCGGGCGGCCGTGTGTGGGAGCCATCTGCAAGAAAAAGCCAACCCATACAATTCCATCTAGCGACTGCGTTCTGGTCCTAATAAGTTGTCAAGTGGTGCCGGTGGAGGCTCCTGAGCCCCTTAAGCTCTTGCTCAAACATGATCGAGGCCGTGCGGGTGATTTGCAGGACAATTGGCCCACTAGGGAGGTCAGGAGGTCAGCCGGAGGTGCTTGTCCGTGCCTCCGCGTTAAAGCCGATACACAAGCAGCGCTAATCTCTCAGACACCCGTACTCGCATTGGTGAATATGGGAACCAGGAGGATACTATATGGAGCTCTGAAAAGGCCTGCTGAATTTCATTAATGTCAAACTGATTGAGATGTTACTTGAAAACAGGTACTTTTGCCCAGTTAAAGCCATACTGCGTAACATTGTGTCAAATAAATCTAATCTTTTTCATGACAGGGGTTTTTATTGGTGAAAAATATAGATTTTTTCTGTGTTCAAAGGACATCACTGCTGGTAGCATCATTGACAACCCACTGCATAATAGCATTTTGTTTTGTGTGTGTCAATAGCTCATGATTAGAAACCACTTTAGTATCAATGTTTATTTATGTTTAGCAGTTGCCCTTGTGACTTAGCCACATGTACTGCTATAACCTGGGATGTTACGCAGTGTGGCTTTAACATTTCTACACTCTAGAATTTCAAAGCAATGCCTTTTGCAAAAGACGGCGTCAATATAGGCTCTTTGCACAGTCCCGAAGTTAGCAAAACGATGCTAACTTCCTAGGGTAATGTCTGTTTCCTGTCATCGTTTTATTCCTATGTGGTGTAAGCCGGGACTTAGCCCCTGAAATAAATAAATATTTAAACTGTATGTGGCAGAGAACACGCAGCTGTTGGACAATCACTTACAACGGAGGAGATTTCTGGTTTATATCTGTAAGTGTTTCAGCCGTGAAGCTAAAGGCTAATGCTAATTTAATGCTTACACATGGTAAAAAAAGAAAACAAAAAAACAGCACCTCCATCCCATGTGATATATTTATTAGAGTTTTCTTCTGTTTTTAAATCATTTCATTTCTAATTCATATTCAAATTTGTACAGGAAGTAGTCGTTACCCCGCACTGGCCAGCAGGAAGTTAGCTAAAACATTCTGTGCCCTGCTGTTTTGTGATCGGCTAATAATTGATTTGATGGTGTGAGTCATGCGTCGATTGATCCAGCTTGTACCATTCTGTTCTTGTGTCCTTGCCGTTTCACATTCCTTATCCTAGAAGGGACCCTATTGTTCATGTTTTAGTGGCAATTGATAGTTGTGGCGTAGCCCCCCAGTGAAAAAGTCCCATTTGAATTGGATTTATTTATTTTTAATCGTAATCATTTCTCAGACACATTCTCCAGAGCCACAACAAAAATCATGGACCTGTTTTTTCCGAGCAGCATTGTGGAGATTGTACTATGTCCCAATCTGTTTGTGTTTCTATGGTTCGACAGCAACATAGAAACAAGTCAATATACTGGAGACATGTGACTCACAGAAGGTAAAAGAAAGATGACATCTGCTGATTATCTTGTTCTAGCCTGCCATTACAAGAAAACAGATCTTTACAAGTCAGGGATCCCTTAATCTTCAAGAAAAACGAACTTCTGACTTTTACCGACATCCACCAAGTTATTTCCTAATATCTCCTCAGACAGTTGACTCTTAACACCAAACTCTAACCATTTCATCTTCAAAGAGAAAAATTGCACCATTACAGTTTGTCAAATACCCCCCGCCCCACAGTGTTTTACATACGCCCCCCACAAAGCGTAAAACAGCCCTGTGTGACTAGAATTTTTCTGCCGGTTCCTGTCGGTGCAGCGCAATTTCGAAGCGCTGTTTCTCAGAATACAAATGCACAAGATTACTGGTAATTTGATTCGATTATACACCGGAGTTTGTCTCTCATAAGAACGCAACGCCCCGAGCCAGGAAACAAATTACATTCAGCTTGATATCATAGACGGCAAATGTTTCCTGTGAAGTGAATACACCGCTTCGCCGCTCATATCAAGTGTAAGTACACGACTCTATTTCACAACAAGGAGGCCAGACAAAACGGTGGAGGATTGTGAGGCCCGGTACAGTGTCTATGCGTGCAGTATGATGTGGATTACCGCGCAGCGCAATAGCGTAGCATGGAGGGGCGATCCTCAAGTAACAACAATAGATTCTGTCTCCTCACTTCTCCCCGTTTACCATAATGACCACGTTCGAAAGGGAAATCATGACTCCTCCTACCCTGCTCTGACGGAGAATATTCCTAAAAAGGGCATAAGGGCGGGATCTTCACTTTAGACTCACGGGGCACGTAGTTCTGTCGTAACCGCGCCATTAGCTCTAATGCTAACGGCCTGTCAATCAAAGTCCGGCCCTCATTAGTATACTTCTAAAATTAACTTTACGAAAACCAGCCTGTTTTTTTTTTATTGTAACTAAGCGTTACCACAGGAGAAATATCTAGCTGTAGAAAGTTAAAAAAACAACAACTTAGAAACCAGTTGCTTACAATGTGTGTAAAGTGCAATGCTTTCTAATGGAAAACTAGCTTGCTTTACCGCCCATATATGGAGGTACTGCAGCAATGGAGGGCAATGTCGGCCTGTTTAGCGTCAAGGTCATAAAGCAGTGCAACAGCGGCCATTGGTCTGGCCGTCCTCATCCTGGACATTTTTAGAGGAATTGAAAATGTGTTTGGCTTTTTTATGTTAACGCTTTTTGCTCCCCTTAGTTGTGCAGCTGTTTCGAAGAGAGAGAAAAAATACACTGCTTGTAACAATAGTGAAGCAATGGTGAATGCTATGACTTTGCAATGAGATGCTATTTCCCTGCTACGATGGACCCTCAGGAGAAGCTTTATTTATTGGTTTATTTGGTCGGGACAGTGCATGTTAATAAACATACATGGGACTCATGCATGTAAACACGCCACACCAGATTATAGCCTGGGGTCATTTCCGGTAGGCATTTGATGAAAGAACAACATGGTAAATAGCTCTTGGAATTACATTTTGCTTGATATCTGTTGTGTGCAATCATGTCTTTTTAAATCATTATAGCACACAGATAACCAGGAGGGGAGCCAGGACAGTTGACAGAGCTGGGACTGTTTTCACCAAACACGATTATCTTTTGGAGAAGCTGCGGCTGAAGTGTTGGGGGGAGGGGGCACGGCTGTGTTTTCAGTCCCCATACAACTGACAAGTGAAAGAAAAATGGCAACTTTCTGCACAGTGCTGTAAAAATACTGTGACCTTGACCAGGATTCCTTTAAGCGCGAGTGGTTATATAGAGACAAACTGAATTCCACCTACTCACTGGAGGACTGTATTAGCTCTAATAAACTGAAACGCTCAGTGAAAAGATGGATATTGTAAGAAATGGAATGTGCTAAATCGTCTCTTCACGCTGATGAGCTTGTGTGAAAGATGGCAGTGTTCGGGGCTGTTTGCGGCTGCGGTGTGAAGCGCGCAGAGTAAACACGCTTCTGATTCTCATTCCCCCGATGTGCTCTGTGCAGAGGAGGAGGTGCGCTCTGCATATGTTTTTTTATGGAGAGCCGTAACTCTGACAGATACATCCACGCAGCAGCCGCCTCCGTCTGTCCAGCCCCTGCATGCTGTTTGTGTACGAGATGCTCCGGCGGACTGAGAGCTCATATATTAGGATGGCAAAAATGAGTTCTGATTTCGCAGTGGCCCCAGAAGTCTCATGCTGGAGTAAGAATCCTGACCTTTTTCGCTCCTGACCTTTTTCGGTCACTTGGAAAGCTAAGCAAGGCAAGTGAATTTGTAAGGCATTTGTTGTGCATAGTTGGTTGCCTTACTTTAGTTGCACTTTGTTAAAGGGAGTTGTGGATTTGTGCATATGTTTTGTAACAATTTAAAACAGTTTTGCTGAAAAGGGTGACATAACCAAAGCAGAGATGCCATCAGTAATGATCAATGGAAGTGTCAAAGTTTGGAATAATATTGGAATATTTGGATTATAATCTACACAACAATCTATTGTCTGCTCTGTTCGATTTTGTATGGGATGAGTGAAGTGATGGTCGCGCCGGACTTATCTGGACCCATGCCGTTGGTGGGCACACAGGTGTGAGCTTCCAGGCAGGCAGCCCAGAACGAGCCGAGCAACCCAATCGAAAACTCACTGGGGCATTACAACATCTGCAATTTCTGCTGCCAGTAGAGAGCCAGTACTTCCTGTTCAAATGTTTTCTTGTTTTGGTTTTAATTTAAAAGTGAAGAGCATATTCCTAGTAGATGGCCACTAGGGCTGAGCTTAATATCATACCGGCATTATACCGTTACAGAGTATGTGACAATACGTGTATCGTGGCGCCTGTGATACGCAAATATGTCTGTCCAACCATAGAACGTATCACAACATGCACTGTAACTACGCCAATAAAAGTCTTAAATTGTACATTGAGCTTATTCAGCATAAAAACAAGTCAAATTCAGAATATATCTTGTATTACAGACACTCAATTGCAATACACTTGAATCACAATACACTTGAATCACGGTGCACTTGGATCGCGATACACTTGAATCACGGTGCACTTGAATCACAATACACTTGAATCACGGTGCACTTGAATCGAGATACACTTGAATCACAATACCCTTGGATCGCGATACACTTGAATCACGATACACTTGAATCGCGATACACTTGAATCACAATACACTTGAATCAAGATACACTTCAATCACGATACACTTCAATCACGATACACTTGAATCGTGATACACTTGAATCGTGATACACTTCAATCACGATACCCTTGAATCGTGATACACTTGAATCACGATACACTTGAATCACGATACACTTGAATCACGATACCCTTGAATCGCGATACACTTGAATCACGATACACTTGAATCACGATACACTTGAATCGTGATGCACTTGAATCACGATACATTTGAATCACAATATACTTGAATCGCGATGCACTTGAATCGCAATACACTTGAATTGCGATACGTATCGTGAACTCTGTATCCAGATACATATCATAATGTGAAGTTGCTGGCAATGTCTAGTCCTAATGATCGCTTCATGTAAGATGGGCTCCTTCAGTGGAGGACATGTCTGTCTCATGATTCTCATAATGGCGAGCGACTTTGTCTTGATGCTAATGAATAACATTTATTTCTTGCGTGATACATTTATTAAACCGGGCGCTATCTGAGCTAATGTTAGCCTTTAACTTCGAGACAAATCAGACAAAAATGGGATGGGATCCAGTCCTGGCGCTTGCAAGTTCTTGGTAGTAGAAATAGCGTAGGTGTACATAGTGCAATGAGCCAATTACTGCGCTGTCAAACAAAGTGTGACCATCCCATTGCGTCACGTTGCATCATAGCCAATCATAGATCTGAATACCCGTGCATAATGGATTGCTGAGCCTGACACTGGTGTACAGATATCCCTAAAATACTTAATTGACTTCTCCCATCGCGCTTGATCCTTTTGTTTTGCCTTTCCTTGAACTCTAACCCCGTTGCAGATTTGAAAATGTCTGGCTTCATAAACTCAACACCGCAGAACGATTTGACACTGCTAATGTACTCAGCCCATTACAGAGTCGGAAGTGTGGTTGATGTTGCATAATTGCTCCTCATTGGTTCATTTCCTGATTATCACTTCTTGCTTATTTCAGTGCGGCGCAGCTCATTTAACTTGATGTGCATTATGGGACCATGACAGCGGAACAATCACGAACAAGTGGAGCTGAACACTGCGGTCTGTCGCTACAAACGGAGCCACTTCTCACCAACTGTTTGTGCTATTCAAGAGAATCCACACGGAAAGTCTAATGGATGTTCAAATGAAAATGTATTATGCGTCACAAGGCTGGCTGGGTTTAAAAATGTGTAACATTAATGCAAGACGTAGCGTGAATTTATTCCATGTGTTGACTATCCTGATGTTTGCAGGTGGATCAGAATAACGCCAAAGACGCTCCCTCAAAACCTGTTGATTCTGGTCATATTCTTGGTCAGTGTTTCACACCACGTACCATGTGAAAGTACCGCACAAACTAAAACAGGTCAATAATTTCCTCCAGCTCAGTAAAACTGAGGTTTTAATTATTGGTCCTGAAGCTCAGGGCTAGGCTCCAAACATTTTCGCTAAATTCCTTTGACAAAGTAAAGAGTCTTGGTGTTTTGTTTGATAATGAGCTTAGTTTTGGGCCACACATCAAGTCGGTCACAAAAACAGATTTTTATCCCCCAAAAAATATTGCCCAAGTCAGACCATTTGTCTTTCAACCCAGTGCAGAGATTGTGATACATGCGTTTATCACTAACCGTATTGATTATACATAGTAATGCTCTCTTTTCTGGTCTTCCGAAGAAAGCACCTTTGCAGCTACTCCAAAACTCTGCAGCTCGCCTACTGACGAGGACTAGAAAGAGAGAGCATGTCACATCAGTTCTTAGTTCTCTGCACTGGAACTTCTGGATAGATTTTAAGATTCTTGTATTGGTTTATAAAGCTCTTAATGGTCTTAGTACTATTTATTTATCTAAGACCCATTGAACTGTCCTTCAGATTCAAACAAAAACTCATGGTGGGGCCTCTTTTAGTTACTATGGCCCCTGCCTATGGAACAGTCTACCCGAGGACCTGAGGTTCGCCCAGAGTGTTCATATATTTAAAAGTAAGCTTAAATCATAGCTTTTTAATGCAGCTTTTAGTTAACTGTTTTTATGTATTGGTTCCTTAGGAAATCCTTAAGGGGGGGGGGGATTGATTGAATATCAGGACAAAGCCGCTCTAGCAAATATAAACGTGTTAGAGATGCCAGACTAACATCTCGGTCTAGGGCTTTAGGCTCATGTTTGCAAAGAGTCTACAGAGATACTGTATGTTCGCACCAAAGTCTCAGAATGAAGGTTGTCCGTGCCTTATTTCAAATGAACATTCTTTGTTGTGTGATCTTTAACAGTTGCTGTGGCACGAAACTCACCTTCTGTCCATGACACTGAATTTACCGCTGACTGGAATAAACTTTCCTGTGCATCCGGATTGTTATCGAGGGTACTTTCACGGTTCAAGAGTGACGCCGCTCGCAAACGAGAAGTGACTGCAAATAAACGAATCTGATTGGACGGTTGGAGTTTGCTGGAGGAGGGAATGAGGGCGTGGTGACCAGACTGATATCACTATGTATAAAAATTACAGAGGGGTGTCTGGACCAGGTTTGGAGCAATTGTGTCCGTGCCAAAGTTCACAACCAACCTACTTCATTGGGAAAAGGAATATGGTCAGTTGTTTGCCTCTTAGGACATTGATAGTTCATTCCCTTCTCCTCTCACTGGCCCTTGATGAGTCCATCTCCAGCTCGAAACAATGACGATTCTGGGGCTGCTCCTTAGCACTGCCTGCTGCCCCCGCCAGGTGATGAGACGGTCCGTAAAACATTACCCCTCTCCCACACCGGCCGCGCATGTTTTGAAGTGCCCGGCGGATCCGGGGAGGGGCCCTCTGTATGACAGTGAGTGCTCCGCGGTGTCGGCCCAGGGCCCCCGGCTCTGACAGGCCAGTCTGTGGGGACACGTTGACCCCCCTGCCCTGTCCGTGTTTGTTTACCTTCACCGCGGCACCTGCCTCCCATCGCAGCGTCGAGGAGAAAGAAAAAGAATGAGAGAGCGAGGGAGAGAGGGGGAGAAAGGAGAGTGGACAGGCTCAGAGCGGCTGCCACAAGCCAACCGGAGCTTGACCATGACTCAGACCGGACTGCGGCTAAATGACATGACACGAGAGCAGCTTAATCAATGGGCCACTTTAATGTAGAGATTGTTTCTATGTTTATTATCATTCATTCATTTATTCTTTACAACTACTCTGCAAAAAGTGAATATTAAGTATTGGCTTAAATGACTTGAAGTGAGGAAATGTATCTTGTATGGAGCGGTTTTCACTCATTTAGACATTTTTTCCTGATCTGACCAAGTTTACTTTGCTAGTTTGATGACATTTCAGATGAGTTCCTTGGTGATCTTGCTTGAAATTAAAAAGTGAAACTGCCAATGAGAGAGACCAATAAGACCGATTTTCTTTCCCCATTGGCAAAAAAGTACCTGAAATAAAGAGAAAATGAGTCAGAAACATCTAAGAACAAGTGAAATAATCTACTGTTGGTCAAAAGCCCAACTAAATCTGAACTAGTCAAAACAACTCAATCTTTATTGAGACATTTAGACTAATCTAGTTACTTAGCAAATTACTTTTTGCTGTGTACACTTTATACGCTTTACCCTGATCTTTTTGGCATAACTTAAAGGCACACTGTGTAACATTTTAGATTATACTGTTGCCAGCCACACAAAACATGATCTTAATGACCAGCTAGACACAAATAACGCTATTTTTGCAGTGGGTAAGAATGGATTTGGATGAGGACCTTACTGATTTAATCCGGCAGGGGTCTCCTAGTTATTCCTAAAGTCAACAAAAAGATTCATGGCGAGGCGTCTTTCCAATATTACGGCCCTCGCCTCTGGAACGACCTGCCGGAGGAGCTCAGGGCTGCAGAGAATGTTCATGTTTTTATGAGAAGGCTCAAGACCCACCTTTTTAGCTTAGCCTTTACCTGACATCTATATATTTAGTCCTAATATATAAAATATATGGGAGGTTGTGCCAGGCGTATTGTTTTAAATGTTGTAATCTGTAAAGCACTTTGTGATACCTTTCGGTATGAAAAGCGCTTTATAAATAAGGTTTGATTGATTGATTGATTTATTGATTGATTTAAATCTCATATTTGGCTGCCTCAAGTCAACATCTCCATGGAGACCAGCTGGAGACGTCCCCCCTCCCAGGTCAGGTCTTAGGAGCCGCTAAGAACAAAAACTCATGTTTCTTTGATCATTTCTTAAGAATCTTTCAATGATAAAAATAACTGTAATAAAACAAATGCTTGTATTTTTTTTCTGTTTATTGGGTGAAATGCTACGCGGTGTGTCTTTAAAGAGGAGGTATTATGTTTTTGGCAGGTATTATGTCATAATGTCAAACACATCTTTATCATTCCACTTAATGTATAACTATATATACAACAATATTGATCTAAAACAGCTGAAACAAAATTTCACTCCCTGTTTTTCTAGAGATCTCCTCAAAAATCCTTCCCACCTTCCCTTGCTCTCCTTCACTCCCAGCTGTTACAATAATGTGAGGGAAAAAAGAAAGAAAACAGTCCATGTGGCTCGTGTGGCTGGAGTGAAGCTGTAGGAAAAGCATCTCCTGAATACGAAAAGACCTTTTTGAGAGCTGGCGCCACGGGGCTAAAAATATTTTTTACAAGCTAATTATTATCTGAAGTGAAATCTCGAAAGGTCTGTGTATTCAGAGACTTTTAACCAGGTTTTGACATCACAAAATGAGGGGGGTGACAACAGCTGGAAACACCTCGACTGCAATACTAAACACAGGCCATTTCTACATAGTTATTTATAGATATACAAATATGTCTCTATATTATGCAGGGCTATTGACTGGATGATTCAATACAAGAAAGTTAAATACCTGACTCTGCAGGGAAAAAGACATTTCATTTACTCCAATCAAAGCAGTGGGATACAGTACTGATGTTAATGACTTGTCTGAGGTCATTTGAAACATTACCCACTATTCCCTATTTATATTCAAACATTAACATACTTGGCGCTCTTTCATTAGGCACATCTCCGATTTGGCAAACATGACATTCAAATGAGGATGGGCAGATACAATAGACTTTAAATGCATTTTGGCCTCTCATTTCAGAGGTTAAAACAACCAGACCACAATTACTCCAAATATGAATGTCTCTGACTCCTCGTGCTCGGAGCTCTGAGTAATTATGGGGAATTATTCAAAAGCAGCCTAATCATGTGGAGTCTGAGCACAGCCAGGACAAATCCCTCACATTATAAGCATTGTCTTGCAAATGCTGCAGCTGACAGTGTCATGTGTGTGGGACTGGCAAAAAATACAAACTTTGCCACTTGGGTTCTGACACAATCAACACATGACAATATCAGGCTAATGGTTTCTTAATCGCTATTCGCAATTTGTCTCGTAGAGTGGTAAATTAATTCCACTATTTAAAAATCCCAGTCCCACAGGTGGTTAATTCAGTTGGGTAAAGTCAAAACAAGACAACTGGACATGCATTAGCCTTTGCGTAGCACCTTTTTCAGATGCTAAGCTACGTTAGCAGCCACAACTGGAATAGGGTCGACTGATGAAAGTGAGGCTTCCAGTCTGCCTGTACGCAGAGACAGGGACCACCTTTTGCCCTCGTCTCTTCACCCCCGTTTGGAGCTATAGGAATACACTGGGAGAGGCCAAATGCTAGCCACATCTTTGGTCGTTTAGCGTGACTGAGGGCACACACAAAGACCAGTTTACATATCAACTCGTCTAAGCTCAGGTAAGAACATATCTCAGAAAGTAAAAATGGTGGCCTGTTCCTTTAAGTGGGAAGTACATGGGGTGGAGAAACACCCTTGACCAATGCCGATGTTACGTACAACAGCCTTTTCCTCCAACCAGACTTTGCAGAGAGGAAGAAGTTGTGGAGGAGTGGGGGGGTGAACATGTGCTTTGTTTTGGTCACATTAGCGCAATTATGGCCGAGCGAGTGCCGATCCGCTCCACAGCGTGACCGGCTGAAGGCGAAATCTCTTTCTCTCGGGTCACGAAGATCGTTTAGCTCACGATGGGGTTAATAAAGTTTTTAGTTTGATCTGTGAGAGCTTATAATGCGTAAGGAAGAGCACAATACACTTTTATTTTTTCGATACCAGTATTACCTTAACTTTTTTTTCACATCCTTTATGGTTTAACGGTACCCAGCCCAAGTCCAGATATAGACGAGAGGTGGATGGTGAAATTCCAGTAATGTCGGATGACGTCACTGCCCATCAACTCCAAGTATAATTTGGATGAGGGACCTTGTTACGCGGTATAAAGCTCTTAAAAGTTGATTTGCATATATCCCCCTTAAACATCTTCAGCTCTGCTTCTCTCTACACCTCCTGTCTTTTCCCTCAGCACCACTGTCAGCCATTGCTGAATTGCACACAACACATCTGACACTTTTCTCCGCTCATTGTCAGTAGCTTTCCCACCTCTTCACCTTCTTTCCACTCACTACAAACTTATGCTCCTTCTGCACTGCTTTGTTGTCAGCATATAATTGGAAGGTGCAGAAAATTAAGCTGTAAGTAGCTGACTTCTTATTTTAGTGTTCTGACTAAAGTGAGGTCAGAATCAGGACCCGGGTCAGCCTGTTCGGGAGCCTTTGTGTCGTGATATCGTTCCAATCCTTTTACGAATGCATTTTACATTAAAACCTTGATATATTACTGATCATTAACACTTTGATACGGGTTCCTATATCAAAATAGTATTGATCCATCATCACCACTGAATGCTACACCTACTTGCAATACGACTGCAGTTTCGACCTCTATGAAACTGCAACTTACAAAACCCAAAAACCAACCGGACAATTACGGACTGTCACTTCAGCAGAATTGCAAGACTGCACCCAGGAAAAAGATGAAACGGCACAAAACAAATATAAATTCCATTGCTGCTTTAAGCGTCAGAGACATAAATCTCGACTGAACTCTGGGCCAGATACCCGCGTGTTCAAAGAAAGCCTCCGTGCTCCAGTGTCAGAAACGCTAACCGAATGAGAGCAAAGGTGAGAAAATAGCGCCGCGGTTCCATTTGATTCTTGCGTTGCCGCGAGTCTAGTGTAAGTAACAGAGTGCCATCCCCCCCCCCTCTCTGCGAATATATTCCCCCTGGGGTCCCAGTCAATAAGCCATTACATGGATTAAAAGAGGCTCTTCTGCCCCGCCGCTGCTCGCTTCTGGACAGCAAATGGCTTCTGATTTTTTATTCATGGCTTTCTATCACAAAGAAATAGTTGGTAAAGAATGTGTCAAAGCAATTTACTCCTTAACATTTACCCGGGCAGACTCGACCTGCCGGACCTTCCGGGCTCACTGACGGAGCAGAGCAGAGAGTGAACCCATGCTGCTCAACGGCGCATGGGGGGACACTTTCTGCTCGATCGCGCCTTCCGACCAACGGGTTGCTGAAAACAACCCAAGTATAACGTTTTTTGGATAGGGGAACACCATCGCGAAACGCAAACACTCGAATTGGATCTTTACTGCAAGAAATACTGATTACAAATGCGATGAGAGCAACTGTTTTGTTTTTCCTTCGAAGAACCCGATTGTCTTCTTGTTCCTCGCCCCCGGTAATGTCACTCGTTTCAAGGGCAATTATCCGCTGGCACCTACATGAGCCCCGACACGGCCTAAAACAGAGCCAGAAAGTTCAACAACATGGACTAGGAAAAACACAACTCGGGGGCCAGCTCTACGAAAACAACGGAACTTCCAATACAGCGTTGACCAAATCCAATATCCTGATTATTCCGATGTCCAGCGCCAAAGACGTGGCCAAAGCGGTGATTTATGTGGCCAATTAAAGCGGTGGATAATACTGGGCGAGGGGATTTGTCCGGTATGCAGAGGTTAATGATAATCCTCTTCAAGATAAGTGCACTGGAACCAATGGGACTTGAGTCTGCAGTTTGTAGACCACATTATGTGCATGGACAGTTTAAGCATTACATAGAAAATACCCCGAGATAATGTAACTCTCCAGAGAATGTCTTTGCTTATTTCATCTGATTAACGCCGGCAAACCTCTTTGTGCAAAGTATAAACATAAAAGCGGAGTCTCCCCAGGCCTTCACAGTGGATAAGGGCCGGTGGTGGGTTCTGTCAACATGACGTATGCAATAAGCCTTTGTATCTTCTCGAGCATTTAAAAGCCTCATTGTGTGTAACATGGTACAAAATGTTACGCAGTGTGCCTTTAAATCATGATGTAACAACAGACAATCTGGAATGTTCTTCACCATGAGGTAGCCTGTCGGAGGGGTGCCAGGTATTTGGATTTTCACGTCCTCCTGCTGGTGAAACTGTCCACGGTAATAGGCTTTTTTGGCTTATTTGTTTCTTGGAATCCCTTTTTTGGTTGAAAAAATCACATATTTTCTGACAGAGAAGGGAAAGGAGCAATTCCACATGGCTCTGTAAACATTTGAAAACATTGGAAATTCTGGGCGGTTTCCCAGATATGTTGGCCTGCCGTGTGTTCACCTGTCCACATGCCAGACACTCACCTGTTCGGAGGTTGCATGTCGTCGTTACATTACAGCAGTCAGCCCTCTTGCCTCACAGTCGGAAAATCCCGAGTCAAATACTGTATAATCCTTTGAAGCTGGAGCAACTCAGTAATAAGATGTTGTGTCTACTTAAGCATGTTGAAATCTGAAGAGTTTCCATTCGGAGATTAGCGCGGTCGCCAATAGATACAGTACAAGCGTGCATGACTCAGGAGCGCGGTGTGGACTGCTCGGGCCGCCGCATCAGCGTGGCACTGGTTAGACACTTATGAATAATGGAAAGGAAGTCTCACACTAACAGGGGCTGAAAGGAGGGCAGGGCTGAGAAAGTCTTCAATTAAACAGTAAACTGCTGGAGATGTTATCCGTCACCTCGAACATGTCGGAGCCGGAGCCGAGATGTGTGTGTGCGTGTTAGTTTGTGTGTGTGTGTGTGTGTGTGCGGGCGGGCGAGCGTGTCTACAAACAGCTGTGCTTCTCGGGAACTGCTCACGACAATCTGAGTCAACACTGTTCACCGACTGCTCAACACAGTCATTGCATTTCAACACACACGCCGAACTCATGGAAGGATTGACCACACGGAAACCACCAATCGACACCAATCTCCGAGGCCAACGGTTTTAAAAGGAACAGATTTCCATGACTGTACTTTTTGTTTTGGTAGATTAAGTTAAGTTTGCACCGTTAAAAAAGTTCACAATATTCAAATGATTACGTCTGGTTTCAAAAATGTGATGGAAGGTTACCAAACACCCTCAGGGGGCTTCACAGGTATTGTCATCAAAGGAAATTTACAGTAGTACAATGGATCCCATGGGGAAAATTGCAGTTCACTCAGGAGCAGAGATTTGAAAGATTTTCTGAAACTGAATTGGTGATCGCTCTGTGAAAGGAGTTGGCAGGATAGTCCATGTTTTGGGTGGTCTGTATAATACACTGATCTGAGAGTGACTGGAGCGAGCAAAAGGTGCTCTAATCAGACAGCTACTATGAAATCTGTGAAATTCATTGTTAACCTCTTAACCCCCCACCCTAACCCGAGCACATTTTCTCCCGTTATTATCCAGGCATTGCCCATAATAGCAACGAAAAACACAATGTAAATGAACAACAAAGACCGCAAAAAATTGATGAAAAAGAAACAAAAACATGAAAAAACTAAAATGTGATAGAAAAAGTGACAACAACGCATGGAAACACAACGAGCAAAAAAATCTAGATCAATTTTGTAGGTCTTAGCTTTCAAATGAGGCGTTACACTGACTCTCCAGTCGAGAAGCTTTCAGATTTGGGTCAAGCCGAACTGGAGAATTTGATTTTTTTATTCGATCAGGGACAATGCACAAAAACCCATCCACTTTCTTCCACTTTATCCGGGGCCAGGTCACGGGGGCAGCAGTCTCAGCAGAGATGTCCAGACTTCCCCATCTACGCACACCTGCTCCAGCTGTTCTGGGGGGACCCCGAGGTGACACAAGGCCAGCTCAGAGACATAGTCCCACCAGCGTGTCCTGGGCCTTCCCTTGTCCCAATGGGAAATGCCTGGAGCATCTCCCACGGGAGGTGACCAGGAGGCATCCGGAACAGATGCCCTAGCCACCTCAGCTGGCTCCTTTCGACGAGAAGGAGCAGCGACTCTACTCCGAGCTCCTCCCGGGTAACTGAGCTCCTCACCCGATCTCGAAGGGACCAGCCACCATACGAAGGAAACTCATTTCGGCTGCTTGTATTCGCAATCTTATCCTTTCGGTCATTACCCAAATCTCATGACCATAGGTGAGGGTGGAAACGTAGATCGATCGGTAAATCGAGAGCTTTGCCTCCCGACTCAGCTCCCTCTTCACTACAACAGTCCGATACAGCGCATCACTGCTGACGCCGCACCGATCCGATGCACAAAAAACATTTGTCTAAAAAAGAAAAAAATGCGAATTCCAACCCACTGTCCCGGGACAGGTTGCTGTTATACTTACAAAAGTTCAAATTTATACAGAATAATACATGGAGGCATTACTTCTGTCAATCACTCACCGTTTACACTGTTCATATCACAGTCATTCAGCGCGTACAGGTTTACTTCGATAGTAACCACTGTTTGGTCAGGCATGTACGTATGTGTTCTATAGTTTGTGCATGAAATCATTTCATTTGGAAGAGAGTTCCAAAGACTTTCTGCTTTATTAGAGAACGATTGTTGACCATATGCGGTTCTGTGTCTTGGAACGCTGCACTCTCCTCTGACTGTCGACCGCGTGGCTTTAGAAATTCTCTCCGAAGCAGCTTTTGAAATAGAGCCGTAATTAGATTATATTTAATGAGGTTTTCGAAACTCAAAATGTTATATTTACTTTACTTTAGTTACAGCGATGGTACTGGCGAGGCTTTTTATCATGAATTTTTATTACTCTTTCATGCAATGATTCAAGTGGTTTTAATGATGTTTTACACGCCTCAGACTAGACATGCAATACAGAAGATGTGGAACAATGAAAGCATTGAGGTATTTGAGGCTTAATGAATTTCTAATATGTTTATAGTTCATCAAGTTAAATATAAATTTGTTACCAAGTTTTTTTATGTGACTTTTAAAACCAAGGTTCGAATCAAGTATTAGACCTAAAGATGTCTGTAACCATTCTGCAACTATTTGCGTCTCTTTTGATAATTTGCCAGCAACCTTCACCTTGTTTTCCACAAAAGTGAAGATCACCGTATCATCAGCGTACGTGATCACGTCAACGTCAGAACACACTCTAGGGGGGTCATTTATTATAGATGCTAAAAGCAAGGGCCCCAAAATAGACCCTTGCGGCACTCCCATCGAGGTGGCTCTAAACGCAGATTGGATATTATTCACTCGTGCACACTGATGTCGGTCGCTCAAATAAGATCTTATCCAGTTTTGGGTGTGCTCAGAGAGACTATATTGATTGAATTTACTGTAGAGTATCTGGTAAACACTAAGGGGCAATAGATTACCATTAGCTGAAGTGTACAGTCATTGTTTAGTCCTTTTGCATGTCGATTTATAGACCTGTTGCACTCCGAAAGTCAAGTCTTTAAGAAGTCAAAATAAATTCATGAATTGAACCAGAGTGGATACTTTTGGATCATTGACAAATTTTAATAGGTTGAGAGTCTTAAATACGACGCTATCTTACCAGCTTTTGATGGTCATCCATGTTTTGATATTTTCTAACTTGCAAAGCTGCCAAATGTTCTCGTATGTTTAGATTCCTATTATTTCGGCTGGGGCTTATCCTGACGCTTTGAGAATACTACAACAAGTTCAGGAAAATATTGCACACCGGATAGCACACCAATCACTCGCCATTGTATAACCATGTCAGGTATACAGTTTCAAAATGTTTCGCGGGAAGACACGCTCAAGTGGTTCCTCGGGAGTTTGTTATTGTTCAAAATAAAACACTGTGGGAGAAGACAGTGGAGGTTTCATAAAATTTCATATTCATAATCGTAGAGGGAGCTCAGACGTACAACCCATCCCTCTGTGAATTACGACCATTTTCATTTTGGGCAACGCGTATTCATTCTAATCACATCCGCAGAATTAGCTGAATGTGAGTGAAATGATGATTTGTGCCAGCTGCCAGCAATAAAGAGAATACAATTATTGCTTGTGATTCATAATTATCTGACGAGAAAGTGAGCTCTGTATTAAAATAATGGTTTAATACGGCTGTCTATTATTGCAGGCAGAGATGTGTTATTGCTGATATGACAGTGAGGAATCTCCCTTGTGTTGCTAATGATGTGCTTTCTGAAGAACTGATAAAGTCTCGGCTTCACCATCTGTGTGCGCTCCCACACACCAACGGCTAATTTAACAGATAAGGGGGGAAAAAAGTAAAATAAAGCCGTCACAGTCGTATCCATAATGTCCGGAGAGGAAACAGCAGACGTAGAACTATGGACTTTGAGTTTCTAGTTTGAGACACTGGCTCGATCACCTGTCAGTTCCTTCATGTGTCATGGGTTCATCAGTTGCTTGAGACTCATCCACATCCGAAGTGCCGTCATGCACGAGCTTAAAGGAATAGGCCACCGTTTTTACATACTGAGATATGTTCTTACCTTAGCTTTGAGGAGTTCTTTAGGACCTGTCTGGTCCTCCCCCGTGCCTTCTATCACGTAAACACAGCGCAGACGGCGTTAGCATTTAGCCTCTCCCCCTCTCCTCTATAGCTCCAAAACATTTCAAGATAGAAGCTACCAAGCTCTTCCACGTTTTCCCTATTTAAATATGGTTACGTGAAGTGTTACACTACAAAGTATAATTACACAAAATTAAACAATGTGGATTTTCTAAGCGGATAAAAGGAGGAACTATATTGTAAGGCGTAGTAATACCAGGAGTAATTTGGCATCCGCACAGTAAAGTGAAGATTACTGCGCGGATTTCGAACTACTCCTGGTATTATTACGCCTTACAATATAGTTCCCCCTTTTATCCGCTTAGAAAATCCACATTGTTTAATTTTGTGTAATTATACTTTGTAGTGTAACACTTCACGTAACCCTATTTAAATAGGGAAAACGTGGAAGAGCTTGGTAGCTTCTATCTTGACCTGTTTTAGAGGAGAGGGGGAGAGGCTAAATGCTAACGCCGTCTGCGCTGTGTTTATGTGATAGAAGGCACGGGGGAAGACCAGACAGGTCCTAAAGAATTCGTCAAAGCTAAGGTAAGAACATATCTCAGTATGTAAAAACGGTGGCCTATTCCTTTAATATAGAAGGTGCAGTTACACATATGACCTGAGGTGGCAGTAGTGAGTGTAAAATAGCCAACTTGCATCTAGCCCCAAATACGGTAATATATTAGTCGCTGCAATTCAAGTAACTCGAGTGCAACAAAAAAATGCCAGTTTCCCAAATATAATGCAGCATGCCAGATTAAGTTGGGCGCTGGTGTGTACGATCTGCGTGAGGCTAATGTCGTCAAAACAAAACACGATAATGGGGATCTTTGACTGCACTTATGTTCGGCAGCTTTATTACAATTTTTAGTTTATAATTTACCACAAGTAACTCAAAAGTAACTCAAAGTAGTGTAACTCAGCTACATTTTTGAAACAGCAATATGTAATACAAACATATTACATTTTTAAAGCTGTAGCTACTAATATAGAATATATTACAGTTTTAAAGTAACTTGCCCAACAATGCAAGTAGTTTAAAATTAAGACTGTTGTCATAGGGATCAACAATTCACTATATCGAGGTCACGCCATTTTGTTGTGGTGTCTGAATGTCCTGAGAGAAAAAAGTAGTGCACTCAAAATTCCCCCAATGCATTCTGAAAAGTAGTGAGCAGTGATGCTCTCGAGACGCTTCAATATAGACCATGATGCAAGTATTAGAGGAAAAGACCCGACAGCAACAGGTCTTTGAACTAAACACGACAGGTATGAATGAAAACAGACATTTTAATCATGTGCATATTTTTCATGTATAGACCCCCTGAATATGAATCGCTATAAAGAAAATTTGCTAACGTTAGCTGCTTACCTTTAGCTTAAGCCACTAAATGATCGTTAGTTTCACCTCCCGGGCAATAAATCCAAGCCATTAGATGCAAGTCGGCCATTTTATACTCGCTACTGCCACCTCAGGTCTTGCGTGTAACTGCAGGTTCTATATTAAGCTTGTGCATGGCGGAAATTCGGACCCGAAGTAACAACTTTTTGAGTGACAATGCAGGCTTTTAGAGGCAGTTGTGGTGAACAGGTCTGAACTCATTCTACACATTAGGACATGGCTGGAACATGTAGGGGGAGGAAAATACTTTGTTTTAACATTTTTAAACTCTGCATAGTCCCTTTACATCAAACGTATCTGATTAAGGCTGAGAACCGTTAAATGATAGCAGTGTGGTATCGGACGAAAGGTTTAGGTACTACTTCTATCGAGATCCAAGTTTTGATGCTGTGGTCCAATTTTTTTTCTTATTTTTGCCCCAAGTTTTTTTCTTATTTTTGTGTCCCCCCCCCCCCAATTTATTCCCCATCTTTCCGCAAATTATTCCCCATTTTTCACACATTTCTTCACGTTGGAGATGAACCCGATATTGTAAATTTGCAGATCTTAAACACATTATTGTTTTGTTTTCTGGTTTCGAATGACAAACATTTTAGTATAGGTATCAGAAAATGTATCGTCCAGGCATCGGTATCGAAAGCCAGGTCTCTATCGCAGAAATCCATTATGAAGAATATTTAGGGACGTCATAGCAGTTATAGTTGTTGTCGATTCGGACGAGCCGCCCACTATTTTCCCTGCAGTCAAAGCGTACGTTTTGAACATGATATCCTGACCTTCTTTCAGACATTGCTCAACCTGTGCTTTCTCCCTGCGCGTTGTAACTCATGGGTTTGGGACGGGGCGTGGGCTTCGAGCTTTCACCGGTCCGGCCCTGTCCTTTAAAACCTGTTGTGATCCTGTTGTTTTGATGACTATCTGCGGCGCATTCTTTCCTTTCAGAGGCTGTCACTGAGGCGAGAGCTGCCTGTGTGTGTGTGTGTCCCGGGCCCGGTCTGTCCTCGCTTCATGTTCATTTGTTTGGAACAGTGCGGAACGCCTGCTGCCGACGCCTGTCACACACCATCGCCGCCTGTGTGAAGAGCAACAGAGCTAAGCAGCGTCGGCGTCTCATCACTGCTCTGTCAAAGGGATATCTGGCCGTCCATCTTCTGCCAGAGAGAAAGAGAGCTGTCTTTACCACGTGACAGAAGTACGGACGTTTTTACTGTCTATGTGCGAGAACAGTGTTGATCGGGATTTCAAACTTGGCCTTGAGAACCCTCTTCAAGCAGCAAAGGAAACAGAAAAATACAAAGCAAATCAGTGGAGCCATGATAAACTTTGGGTAGACAAGTAAAAGTGCCTGATGACAGGATGTTACTCTGGAAATGAAGCAGTAAATGCACTTCTCGGCGCGTGTGGCTGTAGTGAAGCTGTGACGGGTGTTTTCACTTCACGATTAGAGGAGTAAGCTGAGAAAGAGATCGAGAGGCTTTTGGGGAAAAGGAGGAGCTAACAATAGCCACGGGTCCAAAGATTACTCGAACATGCACTAGCGGCTCGAAACGCAACTCTGGGTTTGTTTCTGATGACAGAACAACATTGTAACATGGTTAAAATGCTCTCAAAAGTCGATCTTGCGCAATACTCACCCTTCAATCTCTTAACCCCCACCTGAACCGAGCACATCAAACATCTGCGTCCACTCTGAAACCAGTCACTTCTCTGTATAAACAGGCAATTAAGATATTTAACAAGCAACCTATGAGATGGCATCATTGTGATGTCATACAAAAGCACACGCTTTTTACTTTTGAAAACTTTGTCAATTTTAGTATAATTAAATTGACTTTTAAATGTCTGAACAACTGTGTGTCACCACTGTTCTCTGGCCTCATGGTGAGGGGGGGCTCTCTCAGACTCACCAGAGCCTCAGTTAGTGGGGATTGTAGCTTGCAAAGTTTAGAAAATCTTTTGGACAGTCTAGCTTCTCCTTCAGAGGGGTGACACTGTGGAACTCTCTCCCCACTGCTGTAAAAATACAGACTAATATTAACATCTTTACTAGAAAGCTCAAATAGTGGCTCAAATCAGGCCAAAGTTGTTCCCATGTGTAAAATGTGCCTTATCTTGTTTAATAATGTGTTTGATCTTTGTGATCTAAAAGCCCCCTAAGGACAGGTGTTGAACTTTTAACAATGCATCTGGTTCATCCAATATTTATATTGCTATGTCCATATAAACAAATGAAATTAAACATTTTCTCCAGTTTGGCAATGCCCAAATCTAAAAGCTTCTTGAAAAAAAAAAGTGGCAATGATGAAAACGCAACAAAAAAGTGACAAAAGTCGTGCCGGAAAAGCAACAATAACACAAACAAGCGGCAAAAACACGACAGAAAAGTGATGACGAAATAAAGAAAGCAATTAAAGAAGGCGGTGAAAAAGTATCATCCATCCATTCATTTTCTTTCACTTCATCCGGGGCCGGGTCATGGAGGCAGCAATCTCAGCAGAGATGTCCAGACTTCCTGATCCACGCACACCTCCTCCAGCTGTTCTGGGGGGAACCCGAGGCGACACCAGGCCAGCTTAGAGTCCCACCAGCGTGTCCTGGGTCTTCCAGGAGGCCTCCTCCCAATAGGACATGCCTGGAACCCCTCCTGAGGGAGGTGACCAGGAGGCATCCGGAACAGATGCTGGAGCCACCTCAGCTGCTCCTTTCAACGTGAAGGAGCAGCGACTCTACTTCGAGCTCCTCCCGGGTAACTGAGCTCCTCACCCGATCTCCAAGGGTGCGCCCAGACACCCTGCGAAGGAAACTCATTACAGCCGCTTGTATCCGCGATCTTGTCCTTTCGGTCACCAGATCTCATGACCATAGGTGAGGGTGGGAACATAGATCGATCTGTAAATCAAGAGCTTTGTCCCGGGACTTTTGTGGTGAAGAGAGAGCTAAAAAAGTAACAACATGTTAAAAAATGTGACAAAAACGCTTCAAAAATGTTGACATAACCGACAACGTGACAGCAAAGTTACAATCTGTTTTGTAGGTCTTAGATTTCAAATGAGGCTTTACACTGGCCTATAGGCTGTACACTCTCCAGTCATGATGCTTTTAGATTTGGATAAAGCTGAACTGGAGAAAATGCACTGTTAGGTTTGCCTCATCAGTTGGTCAGGGCACACACTCTCCTCTCCTGATTACAGTCCTGTTCAAAAGGAAGCTGTGGGAAGAAAAGGCCTCTTCATAACATCTGTAAAACTCACTGTTACTTTATATTCTACCTTTATAAAGTCAAAGCAATACTGGGTCAAATCTGAACTAAAATGTTAGGCAACTTCTTTTATAATGGATGTGGCCGAAATGCCCTTTTCTTCCAACTTCATTGACCCTTTCTCATTTCTTTCGCAAACTTTCACAGTGCAAAGTGTCTAATAAAAATACCTCAAAGGCGCGGTTTAAAAGGCCACTGCTCTGGGATGAGTGCGCGGCCGCCGGGACAGTTCTTCAGAGCCGACAGATCGGTGTGAAATCTAATCATGCTTTTAACAGTCCCCGGAGGGCCACACTAATGATGGCCCTGACCTCTGACCCCCGTGCGCTGCTTCTACTATCACTTACTATCACTCAGAGCGCGCCGTGTGAGGCTACCGTTCCGGGCTGCCGCGCCGTACTCCTGAACTTAAACAGTCCTCTGTGGCCCGGCTAATGAAGGACAGCTAAGTGTGTCCGGGAAGTTCTCAGCATGACAAAGTTTTCCATTAAAGTTAGTGTTGTCAATTCTACCACGTGTGAAGCAAATACACAGCATGCATCTAATCTTATCACAACCCTTTGGTGCGAATGACTATAGTCAACACCGTACAGAGCAGGCGTCTCCAGTCATTCCCCCTGTGAGCTACTTTTTTGAAATAAAAATGGCAGAGAGCTACATTTGCTTCAGAAACAGCACTGTGCTGGACAGCTGGACCTGGCCCGGATTAAGACACAGTCTTCTCTCTGCTGTCAGGAGTGAAGTGGCAAAGTCATTCCTCTATGTAAAGTTCAGCACACACTACACAACTTTTCTGCCAGATCTTTCTCTCATTTTCAGTCGCGCCGAGTCTTCTCGAGACTTGACTACACCGCGTTCCAAATTATTATGCAAATTGTGTTTCATCGTCATGAAGGTAGAAAAACAAAAGTTGTCAGTTAAGTTCAGTTAAGGGAAAAACTACTGAAAAAGGAAGTTCCACATTATTAAGCAGACCATTATTTTCAAGCAGTATGGGAAAGAAAAAGGATCTCTCTGCTGATGAAAAGCGTGAAATAGGTGAATGCCTTGGACTAGGTATGAAAACCTTCAATATTTCATGAAAGATTAAGCGTAATCATCGCACTGTTAAGAGATTTGTGGCTGATTCAGAGCACACACAGGTTTGAGCAGATAAAGGCACAATGAGGACGGTTTCTGCCAGACAAATACATCAGATTAAGAGAACAGCTTCTACAAAGCTGCAGACAGGTATTTGAAGCTGCTGGTGCTTCTGGAGTCTCCCAAACATCAAGGTGTAGGAAACTCCAGATGCTGCAGTTGTGCATAAACCTTCTATCAGGCCTCCCCTAAACTGTTAATTGAAGCTCATGAACAGAAATAGCTCAGTGGCTCAGAAATACATGAAGACTCATTTACAAACAGTCTTGTTCACTGATGAGGCCGTGTAACCCTGGATGGTCAGATGGATGGAGTAGTGGATGGTTGGTGAATGGCCACCATGTCCCAACAAGGCTGTGACGTCAGTAAGGAGGGGGCGGAGTCATGTTTTGGGCCGCAATCATGGGGAGAGAGCTCTGAAAAACATGTGGAGTTTCTGACTGACCACTTTCTTCCATGGTACAAAAATATGAGCCGTGCTCCTGTGCGTCCTGATTTTGGAAACGTGGGTGATTTTTACTGTCCCCAAAGTGAACACACAGAATGCAGCGGCCAATGACATTTCTCTGTCAAAACAGCGGCACAAACAAGTCATTTTCATGGCCACAGCCCCACACGAAACAGCACAACTTTACATCACCAAAAGTTCACGAGAACCACCTTTTCCAGCTACATTTCAACCGCAAACAGTTACTGAGTTTGGAGACGAACTATCCAGCTACCTTCTCTCGGCTAGCTTCTCACCGCTTTCTCCGCTGTCTCCTGCGTCTCTGGGCTGAGGTCCGTCTCCTTTTCTTTTTAAATCCACTGAAATACGGCCTGCATCTTTGTGTCGCCGACATCTATCTCCTTTTGACAGAACTATAAACGAGTTGAAGGCTCGGAGCAGCAGCATTGAACTGCGTTGTTGTGACAGCGATCACACTGTTGACCAATCGGGACACGCACATGTTTCCCACGTTCACAAACCTCCATCGGCTGCATCCAGACCCTCCTCAATTTTTATGGTTATTTTCTCATATCTAATACCTTAATGATTTGATTGTGTCTAATCACTGCCTAATCATGCACATTGAGCTTATAAATGCAGTGATTTTATGTGTAAATTAGAAATTAACCCATGGCTACAATCCGGTGTGGTGCGTTCATTAGTCCCGCCCCCGCACATATGCACACCTGTTGGACTAATTCTCAATTAATGAGGATATTTTCTGTTTTTTGAATGACTTACTGCAATGAGATGTATGGCTGGCGGCACAAGAGGAAGTGGGGGAAGCTAAAAGATGCTAAACAGACTTCGGGAGGAGAGAGTCTCGAGGCATCGGTGAGTGCTAAGTTTTTAATATTTACTCCGCGGTTGCCTCTGGCTGTTAGTGTACAGCGCTGTGCTGTTGTTTTTACTGCTCTGATATTCTTCACGGTAGTTCACTGTGAAAACTTGATGCCAGTGTGGTTGACATGTTAGTTCTGGTGCTTTGAGCTCTGCGAATAGTGATTGTCTGTAGAGTTGGGCTGTAACGTGTTGTCCAGTTAAAATAGATGTTTTTGGGTAGTTTCAATGATCATGTAAGATGGAAGATCATGCTTGCTGTTCAGTTTGGATGAAAATATGCTTGTCATAGGCTCATAGTATGAAACCATCAAATTATAGCCTCTAAGTACTAGCACTAGCAACTAATTCTTAACCTTTCATGGGGTCATCTGTTAGATCTCTATGCAGTTAGTGAACTAGAGCTTCAGAGCTATTTTCCCAATTCGACTATCCTTACTCAGGGGAAGGGGAAGTGACATCACCAACAGCTGTTTTTTTTTTCTTCTTTAAAGTTATTGGTGGAGTGCAGGCCAAACAAAAGCGCATGCCGCCCCCTACTGTATAGTGTCCAACAACAACATAGTGTCCAAATAAAGACATTTAAGGCGAAGTGCAGTGGCGCATTGGCTTATGGGATGGCACATATCTCCTAATCACCGATTAGTTAGCATCAGAGATCCCTATGCTAAAGTGGCTATGATAGTTAGCATGGAGGCTTCTTTTCCTAACTCCTTTCTAACTGACAGACCAATTCGGACACTTCTTATCATGGCGGACGCTGATGGACATCCGGTTGGGGCGTAAGACCTCTTAAAGGTCCTATATCATGCAAAATCGACTTTTTGGAGCTTTTAGCCATGTTGTTATGCTATTTCCTTATCAAAAACACCCCCAGAGTGGTTTGTGGCTTCATTCACGCAGCTCTCAGTAATCCTCCTGAATCCTGCTCTCTGAGCAGCTGCTCCTCCCTCTCCTGGTGAACGACTGAGTGTTCAGTTGTGTCGAAACAGCGGAACGGAAGTGCTCGACGTCTGTAATGTAATGTCTTAATTCTATGCTTACGGCCTGATTTTAATTTGTTTTTTCATTATTTTTCATTATTTCTGTCGTAAGAGAGATGCAAAGAGAGAAAAAAAATAAAAATAAAAAGAATAAAAAAAATAAAAAGGATGTGCCCGAGGTGCTTCCAGGTCAGCTGTGGCCAAAACAAACACCCCTGAGCGTCTGAACAGATCAGTCATGTTTGCGCTGCAGCGGAAGATGGAGCTCGTTATAACTGGACACACCTGTTCTTATTCTTAACTAACGATAATGTCACGGAGAAAAAGAAGCGCGTTTGGCTACGGAGTTTATTCAACCTTTTTCAGGAAGAGGCCACTCGTC
The DNA here is from genome assembly GCF_951799975.1 of Gobius niger. Taxonomy (NCBI): domain Eukaryota; kingdom Metazoa; phylum Chordata; class Actinopteri; order Gobiiformes; family Gobiidae; genus Gobius; species Gobius niger. Next base: position 12,891,805 of record NC_136866.1, on the reverse strand, counting down.
TAGCTGTTGTTTTCTCCGGGATACAGCGACTGTCAGCCAATCAAAGTGGATTAACTTTTATAACCAACGCGAGTCCCACTATGTAAACAGCGATAGACCAGAGTGGTGAGTCAATCCAAACGCGGGTTAGCTTGTGTGTTAGCATATTAGCATGTGTGTTAGCCATTTATGAAGCTGTGTTGCAGATGTCAACTCCGTATAACTGCATTGTGAAGCAATTTCACTTATTGCTGTTTATTTATATTACGGTAAAGTTGTATGTGCGGAGAGAGGGGGCGGAGTTAACTGAATCGAAGCGTTGTGTCTTCCGGATTCGAAAAATACCTCCAGAAAACACTTATATTTATCACAAAAATGAGTGCTCCATAGTGGTAGAGGTAAAATATATATTATAAATGCCTATACTTAACTTTGGAATGGCTAAAATAGCGTGATATAGCTCCTTTAACAATCTGCTGGTTTCGGAAGGGGCCCTGGCGTCATTAAAGTTACTGAGGCGCAGCCAGGTTTCTGTCAATCAACCCATGTAGCCACTTTGAGAGGCCTGTCAAAGTTGAAATGACCCAGACATGAATCATTATAATCATATTAAACACATATCATGACAGTGCATCTGTGACAGACACTGACAGAAGAGCTTTGAGCCAGACGGATGCTGCAAAAGCGCCAAAACAAAACGTAACACAACCTCCTCACGAGTATACTGCTGCACGAGGTCGCGGCGTGTATTTGCTGTGTGGGCCGCTTGTATGTGAGCTGCATATAGACTACGCAAGCATGTTCCACAGCAGCATGTCTGTGCAGGATGGGACACATGCACACACACACACAGACACACAGACACACAGACACACAGACACACACACACACACACACACACACACACACACACACACACACACACACACACACACACACACACACACACACACACACACACACACACACACACACACACACACACACACACACACACACACACACAGGAGCCTTGTTTTCTAGCCCCAAGTCTCAGATAGAGAGATCAGCAGCCTGCCTCACCGTCTGCTGCGCTAGTCACTCACTCAAACTGCGAACTTCTAATGTGATTATCATGAATATGTGCTAATGTAGCGCTGACACTGATGACTCGCCCGAGGGTGTGCAAAAAAACAATCAGCGCGCAAAAAACCACCGCGGGGGACGGGGGAGAATAGGTTTTCTTCTCTTCTCATAAGCAGCGTGAGAAAATGGGTTTTAATATTTGTCGCTCGGTGTCATTCATGTCAGGCATGTCGACATAATCATTTCCCGGTGCTTCCTGTGCCATGTGTGAACTTCTAATGAGGAAGATGGGGGGGGAATTCATGTTCTTATAAACAACCGTTTCTTTTGATAAGTAAAAAGATATGGGAAACCTGGACAATGACTACATTCTAAACAGGGAAAATGAGGAAAAATGTCCTGGAAAACTTTCTCCGATACTTTGCTGGGTCTTGTGCCACCATCTGTTTTGACATGCAGCTTCTTATAAAGTCTTTCAATCTAGTTCAAGTCCATTACGGTACAAAAGTGACAAATCCCTTCCTGCCGCCTTTATATTTTCCGTATTAGAAAGAGCTTTATTGTGAAAAGTGCTGTCTGTTCAACAATGAAATGGTAACAGGTGACCAGCGTAAAGACTAGCTCACTTTACAGGAGTCTTTTACAGAGAGTTAAAGCAGTACTAAGTAACTTGTTTATCTTAATAAATCCTTTTCATAGTCCCTCTGGGGGTAATACAAGTGTTAATGGGATGATTGGGGGGTCTTTCATATCCCCCGGTGTCTCTGGCTAGAAAACCACCCTTGCAAATTTGCCTGCACCGGATCGGAGGCCCCAATACACACTAATGGAATCATGAAGAAGAGGCTAACAGGCTAACGGGCAAAGCTAACTGCGGGCTAGCACCACTTAAACAGCATTTACAGCCAAGTTTGACTGACAAAAATGTTCTTCATTGTGTAATTGGATGTACAATATCCCTCTCTCTCTTTGTCTTTTCTGTCATTGTAGTTTTTACTCTCACGGACAATGAATGAGTACAAAACCGCAACATGCTACGTCACCTGCAATGGCGCTTATGGCCTCTAGGGGCATGAGTTACTTAGTACTGCTTTAAGTTTTCATGTTGAACCACTGTAGTAATCCTAATTAATCTTTTGCTCTTATGCTCGTGTTTGACCTCATTGCTTTCACAGGCTATATTGAGTCTATAGCGAAAGTGCACAACTTTTGGGCTCCCCCAAGCTGCTCTCCTCTAATTCATATCTGTCAAGTTTTGGATTTGAAAAAAAAAAAAACGGGCTATTTTTCGGCGCCTGCTGCGAGCCGTCCCACCAGCCCAACCAAGCTCCAAGTCGGGTCAAAATACTGTAGTTTCTCGGCCAAAACGGGAGCTATGCAACCTACAGGTGGCAGTTCTCGCGAGGCTATTGACAGAGTTTGGAGGGGCAGAGGAGTGTTGTTTTTTTTAAATATATTTTTTAATAATACGGGAATTTATGGGGATAAAACGAACACCGGGAAAGAGGGGTGAAATACCAGCCAAAACAGGACACTTGACAGCTATGCCCTAATTTAAACAGATAAAATACAGGACCATGAATTTATAGGCAATGTGATGTAGTTTTGCACTTTACAACGTCCTGAAAAAGTCCTGTAAAATCGTTTCAAGTGAGCCTTCTCTGCACCTGCCCCAAGAGAGGCGTCGCACCAGCTCTTATCTGTGTCCTTGAACAGTGTTAGCGTGTGTGTTCCCGCAGACCGGCTTACACTAATAAGGACAGATAGCTCTGGCTGCGTGTTTTTGTTCCTTCACCCGTCTTTCTCTTGTCTCCGAAACTGCTCCACAGAAAGTGTGACCTGCCGAGCGACGCTGGCTCGTGGCCACCGTAAAAACTCCCGAACTGTTCAAGTGACTGATGGCGATTCCAGAAGCCGTATCCGTTATGTCAGGGGGACAGGATTTCAATTTTACGGCAAATATAACTTTACAATGCCCCGCCTCATAAAGCGTGTTTTCACACTCCCTTTGTTATAGCAGCTGTTAGTAAAGCTGCCTTTGAGATGAGTAATAAGAGGCGCTCATGCTCTGTAAAGCTCTCATGTTGTAGACATAAAGCTATATGTCACACATCACAGCCTTTTCTATGGGACCAGCCTTATCTAGCATTGGAGCCGATTGTTTTGAGATTTAATTATCTGATAACATTGGATGAAGTATAGCTTTTCTGCGATGAGTGCCAGTTTAGATATGCCCCATCTTGTCGATGGACTCTGATCAAAGCTGGGGGGCGGATCTCATAGATCTTAAAGGCTGACTGACATTATTGTAGCATTCCCGCATTAATAATACCATCACCAGCTATGTATTTCATATGTGAGCTGTTTGATTGTGCCGGTCAGCCGCCTGAGGTGCGCTCTGAGACATGCTCTTCGTGTCGGCACAGGTGTCTTAACTGCAAAGCGCCCGCAACCTATTTTCTGGAGCTTTTCCAACTGCAATAATATGATTCAACCCCATGGAAAAATGTCTCATAAAAGTCAAATACAAATCTACTCTGAAGAAAGATTTTTGTTTTAGCTAGCGTCAGTCAGCCACACAAGTACAATAGTTCTTCTTCAATTAAAAAGAAAATGTTGTGTATGTTTACATACACTTTGTAAAAAGACACATTTGCATTTTTTCTTCTGTCTGACATGAAACCAGAACCTTTTATTTTTTGTCAGAAGTACATACACTAAGATTATTTTACCTTTAGACAATTTGGGAAAGCCCAGATGACGATGTCCTGTCCTTGGAAGCAAAAGTCTGGTTCATCCTTGGGTGCAATTTCAAGACAGGAACCATGTGCCAGGTACATTAGTTAAAACAATGATGGAAATGTCCAGTCATCATACAGATCAGAAAGAAGGCGGGTTCTGTGTCCCAGAGATGAACGTGCTGTGTCTGAAATGTGGATATCAATCCCAAAACAAATGCAACAGACCTGGTGAAGATGATGAAACTGGTAAGAGTTTGTCATTATCCAGAGTGAAACAAGTCCTGTACCGATATGGACTGAGAGGGAACTCTGCCAGGAAGAAGCCCTTACTCCAAAAGAAACATCAAAAAGCCAGTTTGGAGTTTGCAAGTAAAAAAAAGAATAAGGTCACGTTTGGAGGAAAAAGGGGGAATCTTGCAAGCCTGAAAACACCATCTCAATTGTGAAATACGGGGGGCAGCATCATGCTGTGGGGTTGTTTTGCTGTGGGAGGGACTGGTGCACTTCACAGCATAGATTACATCATGAAGAAAGAACACTATGTGGAAATATTGGAGCAACATCTCAAGACAGCCTGGAAGTTAAAGCCTGGGCGCAGATGGGTCTTCTAAATGGACGATGACCCAAAGCAAATGGCCAAACTGGTTACAACATGGCTTGAGGAAAACAAAGTCAATGTTTTTGCAAGTGACCGTCACAAAGTCCTGATCTCAATCCAGTTGAAAATGTATGGGCAGAGCTGAAAAGGCATGTGTACTGTTTGGAGGAATGGACCAAAATTCTTCCTAACTATTGTGAGAAGCTTGTGAAAGGACATCCAAAACGTTTGACCCAAAATATACAGTTGGTTCCTGCTATAGGTATGCATTCGTAATGCTAACAACAACTAGCCTTTTGGTTCATGATTGATTAAAATACAGTACAATAAGATGCACAGTGCTTTAATATTTTTTGCAAATGTCTTTTTTGTAATGTACCATACAAACCAATCAAATTCCCCGACTAATAACGTTTTGTGAAACAGTATTCCATAGCAGCTGTCAGTAGTTATATATAATAATGCTTTACGGTATTTCCACGGGAGATGTTTCTTGACAGATCTGTAATAGAATCTAAGGTGTGAGTCCGTGCGGGTTTGCATTGGGCAGCTAATGATGAGAGCCGCTGAAGGGTTGGGTGAAGGGATCCACGCTTTGGGAACTGAGACTTTTGTGTTACATTTTCGCCTGTTCCAGGTCCCACCTTTTGCACACAAAAAAAAACACCTTTAGCGTTTGCTTCACAGCTAAGTCACAGCACAGTGTTAACAATGTGGCTGAAATAGCTTTTGTTAAAATGTGAGACAACGAAGTGGAGCTCCTAGTTGACAATAAGTTAATAAGTAAGTAAACATTTTCAAAGTCATCAGCTGGACTGGGTTGCCTCTAATCCGAGAGGCTTCTTCACGCTCATCTGTTCAATCTTGGTAATGACACTGATTTTAAACAATGTCTTAGCCTCGACATTTTTGTTCATTCTATAGCTGAAAATATCCATATGTTTGATTAAATGATAAAATGCAGTCATCCTTAAAGGGACTACACAGAGTTTAAAAATGTGAAAATATATATATTTTCCTCCCCCTACGTGTTCCAACAATGTCCTAATGTGTAGAATGAGCCCAGACCTGTTCACCACAACTGCCTCTAAAATTCTGCACTGTCACTCAAAAAGGTGTTAATTTGGTCCGAAGTGCCGTCATGCACGAGCTTTATATAGAAGGTGCAGTTACACGTATGACCTGAGGTGGCAGTAGTGAGCATAAAATGGCTAACTTGCATCTAGCCCCTTTAAAGGAACAGGCCACCATTTTTCCATACTGAGATATGTTCTTACCTGACCTAAGACGAGTTGATACGTACCTGTCTGATCTTTGTGCGTGCCCGTATAAGAGCGTGGTCGCTTCTAACTTCACCCCGTTTGGAGGAATATTCTGGGAGAGGCCAAATGCTAACAACATCCATGGTCGTTTTACGTGAGGCACGGACAAAGACCAGACAGATACGAATAAACTCTTCTAAGTGTAGGCAAGAACATATCTCAGTATGTAAAAATGGTGGCCTGTTTTTTAAGCCCACCAGAGGGCGCACTATCTCCCTTTCTACATTGATTAACAAGGAAGCTGTGCCAAACGAAACTTTGCGCACCACACCAGGTATGTTTTTAAACCTCAAATGAGAGGGGTGAGAGGGAGTAAGATCCGTGGCTCCACTGTGCTATTGTACGCACAAAACCAGTTTCACTACATAACCTACAATTGTTCTGGGCCACATTACTAAGCCCTGGTGTTTCTGGGATCTGGGTCTGAGGAGGCCATTGTTAAAGTCGGGACAGATTGCATCGCAAACACCACACCTGTTCAGTCATGGATTATGTTTAAACGTTTTCCCACTAAGACTGGTGTAATCTCCTCAACCCTCTCTCAAGCCACATCATCTCCTTGTCTACAGTTCTGAGGTCACTGTCATCAAAAGTGTGGTCATAGAGGCGTAGCTCTGACTGATACGGCGTCTTGCGAATCGGCTGAATTAAACCATTGTGCGTGTATGGGTTTATGGGATAAACCATCGGAAACTTACGCAGACATGGAGGAGAACATACAAACTCCCCGTCTGGGAATGTCACCTGGGATCTTTGCAGACCGGTTTCCACCCTGCCATCATTCTGGCAAAACAGGAGAGGAAGATTCAGTTTGTCAAAAATTGCTCTGAAATATTACCAGAAAGTCTTTAAGTCTTAGCTGTTTGTAACTTGCACACTCTCAGTCCGTGGAATAGGTGAGCTGACGGGGCCGGTGTTTAAACCTGAACCACGTAGACACACCGAGAAGCACGACTTTCATTTGCAGCGTCTACTCGTTCACTTTGGATAACCTTTCGACAAACTGCGGGCTCTTCCCCATTCCGCTCACACACACTTGTATGTACATCAGAGAGCAGCCTCAAAGCCGTTCTTGTGCCTGTGACGGCCAGAATAAAAAAAAAAAAGAAAACCCCCAAAGTCACAGCAGAAGCAGCAGATTTCCTCATACTAATGCTGCCACTTTGAGGAGTCGCCACGTGGCCCTGACCCCCGTGAACCTCGCACACGCCTCCCGCATATTAATTCCCTGTAAACATACTCCGGGCTACACTGGGTGTCCGCTGCGGCTGCATGTTGGCGGTATGGCGTCGCCAAGCGTGTGATGGCTGTAGCCGAGCGCGAGCCCAATCCCAAAAGGTCAGCGTGGTCAAGCCGAGCTATAATTGCAGGAGACGCTTAAGGGCAATTTTGACTCATCTGTCAGGAATTTTTAGCACGCAGGTATGATTAATGCTAACCATGTAGAATGTATAATACCACATGGGGTTTTATGCAGATCAGATTCCACTATATACGTATACGGCCAACTAAAAGCCGGCATTACTAACGACACTTTTTCTTATCGCAATAGGATTCTTTTCTTACTGGTCTTGATTTGAGGGTAACACTTTATACGAGACTAATCGTGCAAAAACAGCCTTTTGTCTTTAGACCAGATATCTTAAGGCGGAGTCACTTCCGTCTTCCATCTTGCCACAGAGAAGATTTCTGGCGAGCTCAGTGGTACCTGAAGTAAGGTACGAACACAAATCCTCTTATCTCGTTGAAATCTTGACGGATTTACAAGCGGTTTGATTTCTTACAAACGTTATTAATGTTTGTTCATGTTAATGCTGGAACATGTAGAAATTGCAGATTTTCTTTTTTATTCATATGTGTCCGGTGTCATCTCTGACGTTTAAAACAAACCAAACCGTTTGAAAATCGGTAAAAAATTGAGCAAGGGTCCCGTCCCGGGGAACATCGTTCCCTCCTAACGCCGGAGGGCCCGGTGATGTTTTGCTAGCATGACGTTTTGCTAGCATGACATTTTGCGAGCATGAGGTTATAGCTTGTATTCACTGTTCTACCACATGTCCCTCAATTTGAAATCCAATCCATCCCAATCTTGTCCTCCTTACTGTCTTTTTCTGTAAAACTGTGGAACAGCCTGCCCCTCGGTCTGCATATTCTCACAGATCAGTCCCTTTTCAAGTCCAGATTAAAGACTCATCTCTTCAAATTGGCTTTTAACACCGAGAACACTCTGATTTATATCTCGGATGTAATCATGTTTGCGTTTTTAATTGTTTTATCTATTTGTGAAGCACTTTGGTCTTCCTTGTATTGTTTTAAAGTGCTATATAAATAAACTTTGATTGATTGATTGATTGATTGATTGATTGATTGATTGATTGATTGATTGATTGATTGATTGATTGATTGATTGATTGATTGATTGATTGATTGATTGATTGATTGATTGATTGATTGATTGTACTGGCGGTATATGTAGGGATGGGAATCAAGAACCAGTTCTACAAGTAGACCCAGTTCTGTTTGAGCAAAGCATCGGAACCGTACGTCTACTTCATTATCAATCCCTCTAATCGATGCTCCCACTCTGAAAACACTCATTTTTCCCCATTTCGGACACCATAGTGCGCCGTGGAGGTAGACGGACATGCGTAATGACGTAGTTCTCTGAGTCTGTTGACGCTGACAAACGAGAAAAAAAAGGAAAATCTTGTGTAAAGATGATATTACTAGCAACATGCTGAAACACCTCACCTCTCACGGCATTAAATTACAAGAATGCCATGTTTTTGATCGGCTACGAACAAGAAGTCCGTCGTAATCTTCGGAGGCTATTTTTTCTTGGGAGAATTACCGTAGCATTGTGTCTTTTTTGATTGAGCTGACCAAAAGGCAAGGCAAGTTTATTTGTAGAGCACAATTCATGCACAAGGCAATTCAAAGTGCTTCACAGACAGTTGCATAAAAATAGCACATTCATCCCTTGAAGAAGGAATGAATAGAGAACCGATCAGGAATCGAATCGATAGGTAAAATTATTGATGGCATTAATATCAATAATATCAATAAAAATATCAATATTGATTTTATTGATAAAAATATCAATAAAATCAATTCTTCTTTCTTTACCCTGTCCTCTGGTTTCCTCAGTACAGGGTGTTTCAGTGTGAAAGAGGGCGTCCTACTTTGCATGTCTGGCAATCTCTCTTTGCATGTCTGTAGTAAAATGGCGCCACTGATTGAAATATGATATTTAGCTCGTAAAAGGTGGTGCATCTCTGTCTGCATGGCCTTAACGTCTCTGTTCATTACTCCCTGCAATGAAGCCTTAAAGTGACAGTCTGGAAGTGTAAATATATTGAAAAAAAATTATAATGTGCAAAATCTTTTGAGATAAAGTAAGTAATAATATTGAGATCATTTTTTTGAAAAGTCCCTCCTCCCCGGATCTCAGCAACTAATCAGAGTCTAGTATCCTCCCGTGTTGACCAATGAGACGAGCTTTTCCTGTGAACCAGCCTGCATGCGTCTCAGGTCCAATCAGGAGGGAGGGGGAGAAAATCCTGTTCCTGCTCTTCTCATTTTGCAAACCGAGAAGGGAATTTGTGGTTGAAGAGGGGAGGAATCTCGTCACTTTGCAGACTGTCACTTTAAGAGGCCATGTACCGACTGTTTTCTGTTTTCTAACCATGACAGCAGAGGGTAGTAAAACTTTAAACTGCTAGGAATGAGTTTGGATTGCAACCAACGCCTTATAAACGTGTCTCACCGCTTTTGGGGAAGCAAAGCGACGCGATACGACAATGACATTTAGCCCGCTAGCTCTTTTACAATCACTAATAATAGTCCATAACACGGCACAGAGGTCTTTTTTCTTTTTGCACAAATCCTCCGGACCACAAGTTACTACAATAGGGAAAAGTGGCTTTCACTATGCTATGAACAAAAGAAATCAGGGAAACCATCATGTTGGCTCTTTAAAACCGGTTAGCCTTGAAACTAGATTAGCACTGACTAAAGTGTGGAAGAGGTTTCTGAACCCGCAATCCCCCAACAGCAATTGAGTAAATGAAGACTGTGCAGAATATATTCACTCCTTACCCCACTTCGACTCCGAGTACTAATTAGCCCAGTGTCCCTTATCAGGCTTTTGACTATGTGAATTTCCAAAGCTTCTAGCCGGCGTCTCAATCTGCAGATAAAGGGAGCGGAGGGGTCAGGGAGATGTGGGCCGATCCGTTCAATCTGACATAATCCGCGCACGCTTCCCTCGAGGCCAGAGTCGGCGGAGAGGCAAGAGGGTTGTTTGGATCTGGATTGGCCCTGGGCATGAGCCGGCGAGCTGGAGAAGGATGACGAGGGCTGCGCTGGCATTTCTGATGTCCTAATGATAGCAGCTCCTCCACTCGGACGCCTCGCTGCTGGAGAACGGCGCGAAAGCCCACTCAGGTCCGCGCACGGCACGCTTTCACTCAGCGCTGATGAAGACTCTGTTCGCTGCTTCTCCCCACTTCTCCCGCAAGCGCTCTTGGGATTCTGAAATGTCCAGTCTGTTTTAAAAGGGTCACAAGTGGAAGCCTGGTCTGTCAATGCTTAGCGCTCCTTTTTGTATCGGTTACTGCTGGGCTTTTGTGCATTACGGGCCCTAATACACGCCTACAAACAGCTATATACAATTTACAATTACGATTTAATAATAATGGGCTCTGTCCGTCATGGTTCGGCGCTTGGTGGTAGGAACATGAAGGTGGAGGCTACTGGATGACCTGAGGGTGGTGGTGGAGGGTTTCCATGATACAGTATGAGTTTCTGCAGGTATTGTGGCGCGTGACCAGTGATGCATTTATGGGTGAGCAGCAGAATTTTGTAATCGATCACGTAGAAACCGGGAGCCAGGGCAGTGAAAACAGAATGGGTGCGATGTGGTCAAACTTCCTGGCTCGAACAAGTAGTGCAGCTGCACTGTTCTGCATGTGTTGAAGCCTTTGGAGGTCTTTGGCAGGGAGCCCAATAAAAAGTCTGTTACAGTAGTCCAACCTTGAGGAAATAAAGGCATGGATACGTTTTTCTGGTTAAAAGAGGAGTTTGGCGATGTTCCGGAGATAAAAAAAATGATGAGGTTTGCTGAGGGTCAAACCAGACACCTATGTGTAACTGCAGAGGAGAGATTTATGGTCTGATTGTCAAAGATGAGCTGAGGTATGGATGAGAGGTGAGTCTGATGAGATGCGCCAACAAGTACAGTATTACCTCAGTTTTGGTGCTGTTGAGTAGAAGGAAGTTTAGCTGCATCCTTTATCTCCTCAAGGCATGCCGCGACTCGCGCCAGTGTTGCAGTTGGACTTGGGGCAGTTCGGACATAAAGTTGCGCGTCATCAGCATAACCGTGGTTCCCATGTTTGCTGATGACATTACCGAGGGGGAGCATGTAGGTTGTGAATAGCATGGGGCAGAGTACCGACCCCTGTGGGACCCACCTGTGACTGGGTGTGGCCTGAACTTGCATGTCCCCAATTGGACAGACTCAGTTCTGCTGGATAGGTATGACTGGAACCACTGTAAAGCCATACCTGACAGTCCAATGGTGGTGTGGAGGCGATCCAAGAAGATGGCATGAGCCACTGTATCAAAATCCGCCGTCAGGTAGAGGAGGAGGAGTAGAGATGGTGATTTGGTGTTTTGATAAATGTGTTGTAGAGTTTTATAACTCCAGAACACACTGCGCAGAAGGTGTTTTACATTCATGTCCACTGACGTTTTGGAGCAGCGAAAATGAAGTGTGTGTTGCACGTCTTCCGTGCTTTGTAGATGGTTGGCAATGAAGAGGGTCCAAAAATACACTTACCTGTGTGAAGTTGAAATACTATACACCTACCGTGTGTAATGAGGGCTTTGTTACTTCTGCCACACCTTGCCAAGGGTAGACCAACAAGCGCCATCCCTCTGGCCACCACCAATTATTCAGTCACACACCACATTCACGAGGTGGGTGTGTCCCGCCCCGAAAGCAAACCGCACACTCCCTGCATTAAAATTCTCTCTTTACCTTTTTTTTTATGGGCTAATTTATTCATCTTACCAGTAGCTGCCAACAAACTGCAGCCTTCTTAACAAAAAACCTCCCAAGACTTTGAAATGTGACTACTTGAGCGGTATGAACTTGCCCAAACAAAATGTATTTACTTTTTCTACCCACTTTTCCCAGTCCAATGACAATCCTGAGGTAGTCCCATTAGGTCTTTCTTCGCATAAAAATCAAAGTATGAAAAGCACATAGTTTTTGTTTTGTCCAGGCGATGAAGGATGGCCACACAGCTTGTATGTTTACTTAGACCAGTGGAAGTACTAATGAGCTGTTGCAGGCCTATTGATAGTTTTACAGACCACCGCGTTTGGCCGAAGCACTTCATTCTGATCAAAACAAATTGCTCTGCCCCTCGAAGCGCTGTTGAAAGTTGGCTCATCTTAAACTGTACGGTAATCTGGGGGGTGCCCTTCTCACTTTGGGGATATAGATTTCCATGTTCCTGCCATCTGGCCTGACAAATGGCGCGATGTCAAAAGCCTTCTCCCGATAATTGTGGGTTTGAACAGATCATGGGCAGATTATCACCCTCACTTCAGTTCTGGCTCCGACACAGTGGTCTATATTTGACAGCTTTAAGAGGGCCCAGGGGAGATCTGATACGGCCCTCGCTGAGGCGCTTTACGCCCACATCGGGGCATCTCCTGTGGCTCTTCGGAAGCCTGTGCATGACCCCGAGACTGCACCAAACATACAGCCTGCGGGGGTTGTGTGATTATATGCAACGGATCCAAATCTTTACCTTATACTGTATCATAAGACATGGATTGATCCCATTTTACCTGGATATAGTCAGAATTTAGCAGAACCGAATAGAACTACCAGACGTTGGCAACTGTTTTGTAAATGAAGAATACGCAGGGAAAGGCGCAGTAAGACTTTATGTGTTTTTGTTCTCTCTTTACATGGAAAATGTCTAAACATGTGGATAAATAGAACCTGAATCAAATAGAGAGCAGTTTTTAATCTTATTTAAACATATATTATTATGTTTTAGATGCACTGTCAACTCTTACAATATACTGAAGAAGGACTAATTTAATTCCACTACTTAAATAAAGTAAGTAAGTAAGTGCTTTATTTGTCATGGTACAATTGTACAATGAAATTGCGTTCAGGTGTTGGGTCAGTCCTGAGCCGCTGCGACTGAGCACGTCACCACTGTGGGCCAACCTGACCACCAGTTTTTGGAGCTCAGGGAAACCGGAGTACTGCCTTCAGTGCTCCTCTGATCCGCGCACCGTCTCCTGGGTTTGTCCCTGTTTCAGAGCGTGGTGTCCTGCACTGTTCAGCTCCTCCACCTCCTCCTTCCTCTTCACCATCTTCTGGGAAAAGTGTAGCAGACAAATATAATCCGTCTTATTCTCCAATGAACAAGCATTAGTCAGAACACTAGTTTAGGCTTGTGAGGCTAAGCTGTGAGTCTTGCCCGGATACCTCCTTGTTCGTCCCTTTTTTGTTTCCTGTGGCGCCTTTTGTGGGGCCTCCACTGTGCTGCAGGTGTGGGGGGGGCTCTTGGGTCCTCTTCAGTGTTTCAGAAGAAGAAATTTGTAGGGCTCAAATGCCTTTAGCTCATAAGCTAGCTGTTTACTTTAAATAAAATGGCTAGTACAGACTCTCTGCAGAAAAAAATCCACGGAACCTCAATAAAACACAGTAAAGATGTACAAAAGAATCCAGTTAAACAATGTAGAACACAGAGACTTCAAATGCAGTTAGCAGAAAAAGGCAAAAAAAAAGCTGCTGTACCAAGAGAGAGAGAGAGAGAGAGAGAGAGAGAGAGAAGCTTGTGCGTCGGTACAAGGCCTTTATCCATCCATCCATCCATCCATCCATCCATCCATCCATCCATCCATCCATTTTCTTCCACTTGTCCGTTGCTGGGTCATGAGGGCAGCTGTTGGAGCTCATATCACATTGCACCAACCCCCCCCTATGGCTCCTCCTGCACGTCGTGGGTCCACAGAAGGACGGCCTCATGGTTCTATCCAGGCCTGTTGGTCTCTCATAAGAGTCTTCTGAACCTCTCTTTGTCTGACCCGTCATCTAGGACCTGTTTGCCATGGGAGACCCTACCAGGGGCACGAAGTCCCCGACAACAGAGCACCAGGATCATTTGGGCGCTCAAACCCCTCCACCACGTTAAGGTGTCGGTTCCAGGAGGGGATTAGGCTTTTTAAGTTATACAAAATAATCATACATGTTAAGTTCAGAAGTAGCCTTTAAAAGCCTGGTCTACAGACACAAATAGGATCTTCAAGCTAAAATCACGGCAGTGTTTGTATGGAAGCAGCTCCAAAACTGAAACAATGAAAATTGTAATGATGTCATGAATACAGAACACAGCTCCTTTTGCCATTATTGTGTGTAAAAGCTCTTTCTCTCCTGCGACTGCGGTTGTGCTGTTAGTGGCTGACACGTCGACAGAGTGCATTTAGGCCAAGTTCCTGCCTTCACTCGTACACCTGGATGTGCCGGCGCATTAGCGGAGTATTGTCAGAGCTCTGATTGTAACGACGACTGCTGGAAATGAGGTCAAATCACGCACAAAGAGGGTGAAGTGGCACATTTAACAATAAGAAAGCGGAATCGTCTCACCGTCTGTTTAATGAAATAACCAAGAAAAATGTGCTTTACGTAACAGCACTCAGGGGTGAGCTTCTTCTGGAGCCACTCAGGTGTTTGCCGGCATGTGTCATTCTCACTGGCACATTTATGTAGCCTGTGCATTTTGTGCCAGTAGTTGAAAAAAAAAAAAAAAAAAGGGGAATGATAGCTTTGTATGTTAATCTCCCTTGTCAATGGGGAATAAAAAAGTCACAGATTGCGCACATAAATAGGTGTTCTGCACATATGTGAGACATACAAAATCGACTGAATAATTGGGTGGCATAAGCCATGTGGGAGAAGCAAAACCAAGCACAACAGGCAAAGTTGGTAAAATCAAGAAAATACTTTTTGGTTGTCATTTCCAAATGAGATCTTTTGAATACATAGATATTGAAAAAAAACAAAAAACTCTTCAGTTGGTGTATTTTGAGTACATATAACGTTTAATGCTAAAGCTGAGCTAAGACATGAGGGGACAGATCTTGTGCCTGGCTTGTGTTCTTCCTTAAAGAGGCTGGATGCAAGTCCACCTCAGGTCATACGTGTAACTGCAGCTTCTATATTAAGCTTGTGCATGACGGCACTTCGGACCCGAATTTACACCTTTTTAAGTGACAATGCAGGATTTTAGTGGCAGTTGTGGTGAACAGGTCTCACTCTACACATTAGGACAGTACTGGAACATGTAGGGGGAGGGAAATACATAATTTTAACATTTTTAAACTCTGTAGAGTCCCTTTAAGCAAGATAGGCTGTTACAGGTCTAAAAACCCCATTGTGAGCTTAACAATGTTTGTGTCTTGAGAGAAAGAGATAGCCTATGTTGGCCCCACTGTGGCACGGATCGGCACTCGCACGGCCGTAATCGTGACCAAAACAAATACACATGTTCAACCTCGCCCCTTCCCAGCTGTGGAGTCTGGTTGGAGGAAAAAGGCTGCTGTACATAACATCGCCATTGGCCATGGGTGTTTCTCCAGCATTTAAATACTACTAATAATAAAGTCTAGGAGCTGCAAGATCTCAAAGTGTGCTCCAAAGTGCAAAATGTTACACTATAGTCGGCGTTTAGAAACACAAGATCAGGCCTTAGGAGATTTTGAATGAAATGTGATGTTGTGTCCTTTCCATCACGGACAGTTGAAGAATGGCCCAATTGCAGACGATAAAGAAAGAAACACGTACATGTTTTCACATACGTTTGGCAAAAGCTTATTCAGTTCACTTTGCATCATTGGCAAAAACAGGTTAAAGGCTTACTTGAACCAAAATCTAGTTCCAAAGCTTGACAAGATAATTGTGAATAGAACATGCAGACAAAGAGCAGAAGCTGTTTTGCTATGGGCTGGGAAGCTGAAGTAACAGAGGTAGACATGAAATGATCGTAGATATGAACAACAACAAAAAATCTTAACAGCAGGAGAAAAATGGACTCCAGGTTTGGCTTTGCTGCAAGGACACTCTCCTTTTTTTCTTTTACTGTTAGCTCCTGTAATTTATGTGCCTCGGTGCAATGGAGTTATTTGAAAGTAACCTTTGCCCGCTGGATGTTGTCACAGAGTAGACAAATAGGCTTAAATGAACTTATTCTCTCTGGTGGCACACGGGAGCTGGATATCCAAACACCGGATTTCATTTTCCCCCGTACCTGCTACCCTCGCCGCATGTTAAAGCGCGCCGCCATTGTGCGAGCGGCTGATTAAAAAGCCATTGTGAAAAAGGAGGACGTCTATTTCTCAGGGGCCAGGGCCAGCGCGGGCTCCTGGGCCGGGGGCCGCGGGGTCCAAGGACGGCCGCCGCTGGAGCGGTGCCAGCCACAGCAGTAATGAAGTGATATGGAGCAGTGTAGTGCCCGTTGATGTTCATGGCCAATGAGCTGCTGAGTATTTGATTCCAGTCGATTCAGGCTTAAATCGGTCTTTTAGGCACATTTACCTTTTGAAATAATGTCTATATAAAGAAAAGACTGAACTAAATGAGGAACTGGACTTGTGTGGATTTTACAAGCGCCCTCTGATGGCAGTAATAGCAAGGCCGCACTATAAAAGCTAAAAACGCTCACTTTTAGCTAATAAAATGGCAAATCAACGGCGCCACGATGAACACACCAAGTGTACTGTAGAACTGCTCAGACCGGTGATGAAGTATAGGCTTTAAAAACGTGGAGGACAGTTTTGTGTCCCCCCATGACAGAACAAAACACAGACTTTGAAAGTGATTACTGCTCCAGATGTGTTTTTGACTGTGGAACATTACTGTATAACAGGGGTTCCCAAACTTTTTTGGCTGGGACCCCAAAAATTGACACGTGAACATCTCGGGACCCCCATCGTACAAAATAATTGCCTCTTATGCTACTTTAGGCCACTAAAAGTTTATATGTACTGCATTTATTTTTGAATAAGTGAATGGATCTCACTGCTCAAAAATATGCAAAAAACAGTAGAATTTTTCTTTTTGTTTCATCTTGAAATCATCAGAGGACCCCCACCAAAGTCCTTGCGACCCCCTGAGGGGTCCCGACCCCCACTTTGGGAACCACTGCTGAACCACTGCTGCATGGTTAAAAGCTCAAAGGACTTTATTCTGCAAGTAAATCCATAGATATCTTATTGCAATTTATAAGTTGCGACTCTAGAGACTATATGTAATAAATCCACTCTTCCCATCACTATTGTCGAACATGTACAATAGGGTCCCCTTTGCTGGGATGACTCACTTGAAGGTGGGGTGTCAGTGGCGCAGCTAGTAGAGCGGGTCGTCTTGTGATTGGAGGGTCGGCGGTTTGAATCCCGCAGGTGCACACTGTCATTGTGTCCTTGGGCAAGACACTTCACCCACCCTGTGTCTGCGTACACTGGTGTATGAATGTGTGTGTGTGAATGGGTGACTGATTCCTTGATGTAAATCGCTTTGAGTGCCTAAAGCAAGTTGAAAGGCGCTATATAAATGTGACCATTGACCATTTGAAAACAACATCCTGAATCTCAGCGACCTGGTTAAAGGTGCAGTGTGTAACTGTAGAAAAAAAGTTGATATTAGTGCGTATTTGGTTTTTAGTGACCCAGCAGGTGTATGGGTGGTCAGCGTGGCACCTTTACTTTCCAATCAATTGGATCAATAGTTTTTGGGCTTTCTTGTAGGTTTTCGTGCTGATGAAACTATCTCCATGGTTACGCATAGGTTACATTCAGAAAACCTACTAGAAACTCTAACACTGTTGGTCCTGGAGTGCCCTCGAGGCCATCGGGATGGAAAGTAAACGGTCATACAGCTCCTGCGTTAGTGAAAAGTCAAATACGTCGTGTTTTCCATAAAAAGTTACATAATGCACCTTTGAATAAAATCATAACTGCCACACATGCCGCCTTCTTGTGACTTCCAACATGTCACATTCGAAATTTTGAATGGTTAACTTTATGTAGCATCTCACATGTCCTGCGGTTGGACACCCTGACCCAGAGAGGCACAAACCAAACTGTCCTCACACGCAAGCTGTCAGCATTTGAGACCCAGCAACTCTAGACTCCTGAAACCCAACCCTGTTCTAAGAGGCTTCCTTCTGACTCAAATACCCCCCCACCCCCCCTATACTCTCTAAAATGACCCCCTAACCCCACTCCCCGCTGCAGAGGACTCGGAGCGGCTGATGTACAGTCACTGCTGGGAGCTGATGATTCCTCCTCGCTCAGATTTACAGCCAGAGCAGCAGCTGAGACACCAGCACTCAGGCATCTCCCCCATCTCATCTCCACACGCCAACATCGGCCCCGCCCGTAAATCAACCTGGAAACAGAATATCTCAGAATCGGAATTTTGTAAGTAAACCGCTTTGCTCTTTAATTTATGTCCATTGAATTATTAGCATGACCCCAATATAAAAAGTCCAGGCTCACCTGAACATCCTGAATGACCAGGTTATTGCATCAATGGGTTTCTTCTTCCCTGATGGTACCGGTATATTCCAAGATGACAATGCCAGGATTGATTGGGCTCGCGGTGGGAAAGAGTGGTTCAGAGAGTCCAGATCTTAACCCCATTGGGAATCTTTGGGATGTGCTGGAGAAGGCTTTGCCCAGTGGTTACACTCTCCCTTCATCAATGCAAGATCCTGGTGAAAAATGAATGCAACACTGGATCTGGGACATTTTTGGGGGGGTCAGGCAGTGTATATGGTAATTTGGGTGAATTTAGCACAGAGACCCCCCTGCATGTATAGCATGTATGTTGGTGGTGAGTTCGGCAACAGTGGCTCAGATAGTAGAGAAGGTCGTCGTATAAACAGATGATTGTGACTGAATTTCTTTTTGGCAACACTTGACCCACCTTGCCAGTGTGAATGCAATGTGTGGGTGTTTGGTGAGGCCAATGGCGCGGATTGGTAACCTCTCTTCCTAGGGCAGCTGTGGCTACTACTGAATATTGACTACATTGTGGCACTTTTGAGAACCCTGTAACCCTGTAAAACAACAAACAATACAAGAGTAAGCAATCAGGGCTGGGTATCGATTCCGATTTCCCGATTCAATTCGATTCTCTTCACAAGAGCCTGATTCACGATTCAATTTGATTGATTTTTGATTCAGTTAAGGATATCGCAAAGTACCAATTTGACTTGGTTATGGATGACATTCTCGGAAGAACTAATGCTGCAAATAGTAGAAACTACCTCTAACTTGATAAGTTTGTAAAAATATGAATATTTAAGAGTTGAACCCCCATTTGTTGCCAAGGTTGGCCGTTGACAGTAAACAACATGGCTGCCACCACAGACATCAGACTGAACCTCCATGGCAAGATTTTTGAAAATGAATCACAAAATCTTTGTTTGGAAGGCATGCGGGACAAGGAAACGTGTGCACAAAAGCCGTTTTATATCCAGGGGGAGCTATTTTTTTCTAGTTTTTTGCCACGCTGTAACTTTGCTCTCCGGAGGACTAGAGGGACGAGTACAAAATGAAGAATGGAACGTGGTGCAAAAATAGTCTCTACCTCTATCTCAGGCTATTCAAAGGAAAATCGATTCAGAACGATTCATTGATTAATTAAACCCAGCCCTATTATTAAATGTCTCTCCCTTTGCTTGATTGACTTCTTTCCTGGACAGACTCTTGAATCTTTTATTTTCCGCGATGCATCACACTTATGTCTTGTCATGTATAGCTGACGATATTATAGGAAGTGAGTCTTGCACACTGAAAGCTGTGTTGGCATGTCATCCTTACGTGCAGTCCATCTT
The DNA here is from genome assembly GCF_951799975.1 of Gobius niger. NCBI lineage: Eukaryota > Metazoa > Chordata > Actinopteri > Gobiiformes > Gobiidae > Gobius > Gobius niger. The sequence continues at coordinate 12,872,169 of NC_136866.1, read as the reverse complement.
CTTAACACCTAGATCTCGAGCCTCTGCAATCTGATTGCGCCTGACACATATTTGCATTAAAGGCCAGGACTCTCCCCCCTCTTCCCCCCCTCTTCTTCTTCTTCCTCCACGGCTCGGGTTTCGCTCTCGTCTGTGCGGGCTTCTGAAGGCTGTAAACAAACAAATGACAGCGGGAAGGGGCCCGGGACGCACATGGCCGGCACTGAGGGAGGAGGGAGCCAAAATGGGAGGGCACATGTTTCCCATCATTTGTCAACACTGATTTGAGCAATCCCACCGACATGGCGAGCAGGCCAGGAAGAGGTTGTCAAATAAGCACTTTGAAAGGAGCTGACATGCGCTGTGTGAAGAAGACCATTGTGGACAGCGGAGTATGTCTATAAAAAGTCGTCTCGGCCGAGAAGTGAATAAAGAAAAAGATAAAAGTAAGAGTTAAAGCCATACTGTTTTAACTTTCACCCAATAATGAGAATAAAATATAGCCTTTCATTTGATTACGGGTGTTTTTGTAGGTGAACATATCTCAAGAATCATGTGTCTTTACTGGAAGACTCCAGACTTTCCAGTCTTGTACTTCACAATATTTCAAAGTTTTTTTTTCCAAAGGATTTTTTAAATATCTAATCTAGAATCTGGAGTTGAATCTAAGAAGCTAAGCAGGTAGGGCCTGCAGGTACCTGAATGGGAGACTGTTTGAGAACATCAGGAAGCCTGGGTGAATGGAGTGTGTGACTGAGTGGTCGGTGATAGCGCAGACTGGCACACCTAACTTCCGTCAGTCTTCCCCAGGGCAGCTGTGGCTACAATAAAAGCTTATCACCACCATTGCGCTTTACATTGCATTATATGAATGAATAATGCAATGTAAAGCATTTTTCAGTGTAAAAACCACATTGGAAAAAAGTGTGCAATGAGCTGAAAGTGCACTGTCAACGTATAAAAGGACATTACACAACATAAAAAAAGAAACTTAAAGGTAAAATACTGTACAATAAAAAGTCCACACCAAAAATGAAAGTGCTTTGTTTAAAGCTTGCGGTAAGAAACTGTTTGAATGAGTCGAATCAGTAGTAGTGTCCAAAAACCAATGCATTATTATTATTATAAAACAAGAGACAAAAACAGATTTTACAGATTTTATATATAGATTTTGTCATATATTTTGTCATATATATAAAATCCTCTCTTTGCAACTGACATTTTTACCAAAAAACAGCAATAACCTGGCTCGATCCATTATTTTCTTTGTCACTGTCACTTTTTTTGTTTATATTTATGGGAAACCATAAAATGAAGACATGCATTACATTTTTCTGTATATTTATATTACTAATCTACTGATGACTATGATTGCTCTAAGCAGTATGTTTGAAACTTAAAGTTTCAAATTGTTGTCTCTGAGTTGATCAGCGGTGAGAGGTGACCTCAGTGTGGCGCTGGGGACCAGTATCTTGGTCAGGAACTCCTACAGCTGGAGGATTTGGGGTATTTTGGTATAGGTTTTGCTTTTGCTAAGCCGATCCATAACGTCTTGCATTGCTGGTGATTTGGGTTTCTGAACAAATAGAAAGCAGTGTACAATTTTACACCACATTCTGATTGAATATGTGGTAGCTCAGAACAGGAAGAAGAGGAATGAGGGCTGTAAGTTTATTGAACCAAAAGAAAGCAACAAAAAAAAAATTGCGACACCGTTTGATAAAAGCGACATGGTTTGGAGCAAATGAGGCTAATTAGTGCTATAATTCATATCCGTGTGTACAAGGATATCATAGTGGGACTGGGAGTGTTTGGTCTCTCCACTTCAGTGACTACAGCAGTGAGCAGAGAGACAGAGAGAGAGTGTGGTCTGCTGCTTGGAGCCTGCTGCAAACCCTCCAGGAATCCCCACCAAAAACACACTCGTCTTTGAGCCGTTAGATTCAGAGCTGTTCCCTGTGAAGCCGCTGTTGAGCATGCACTGTGATGCAACAAAACAAAAAGAGGTATCAAGGATTACAAATGTGTTATTTTTTTTTCACCTATTGAAAAAGTCGTTTGTATTTTTGATCATGATTTCTCTGGGGTTGTACACATTAGTTATATTCCCCAGGGCTCCAAATGTGAAGAGAGAAGGCAAAATATTCATAATACATTCATTGTGGACACAGTTGGGTGGTGTTAAATTACCTTGTTCCTCCTTTGGAAACAGAGCCAGTGATACATAACTTAAGTTGTGTTTCAAATTCATCATATACAGAACAATCTCAGAGGAAGGAAAGGTCTGACCGCAGCCAATGGAGGGGCACGTGATCAGTGGAGCTCCACTTCTCCACAGGAAATGTCCTCACCTCCGCAGGACAACGCAAGCTTAATCCATACGAACCCTAAACCCGACCTTAATCCTAACCTTAAAGGTGCATTGTGCAACTTTTCATGCGGAAAAAAGTTGATATTTGTGCGTATTTGACCTTGTAGTGACCGAGTGTCTGTATGAGTGGTCAGTATAGCGCCTTTACTTTCCATCACAGTGGTCTCTGCGATGCTCCGGGATCAAATGTTTCTTAGGTTTTCTGGTGAGAGGGTCCGTCAGCAGAGAAAACCTTCCAAACAATTGATCCTGGAGCGTCCTGAAAAGTAAAGGCACCATGCTGGCCACTGGGTCACTACAAGGTCAAATACACACACACATATCAACTTTTTGTTTTCATTAAAAAGTTGCGAAATGCACCTTTAATCAATTTCAATAAATGACATGGGGGGGAAAAGTGGATGTGATGTCATTTCCTGTGGAGGTCTGGAGCGCCACTGATCACGTGACTCTCCAGCGGCTGCATTTGGACCCTCTTGGGTGGATCTGGCATGAGTCGCGACTCCGCAGCCTGAAGACGCTCTGAGATGGGCGTGGCATCTCCCTCTCAGGTAACTCTGTGAGCTTAGGAGGTCGAAATGGAGGTCAAACGGGCCCTGTCCAGATTATTGTTGAACCAACGACACAACAGTCTTAGTCCATCTTAATATCGAAGGAGTGGATATCTACCAGAAGCAAAATAGTTCACAAAGGCCCGTATTAAGGCTGCGTTAATGTAAGATTTGAAACCTGAAACAACGTTTAAAAGCCTCAAAGTACAGTATTCGAATTATCCTGAAAGGTTCATTTGACTTTCCCTGCAAAAGCGTAAATGGGATGTCTCAGAAATGTAGACTTGACTGTACTCCTCTCTGTTCACACGCTGCACCCATCGTCCTGTAGCGTAGCGCGTGCAGCCCTGGGCCGGTGTGATTTCTGAGCACAGGGGAAATATGGTGGGAATGATTACTCTTTCTCTGCTACTTTGCATTTTCGAACTTCTCGCGGAGAGTCTCCATCAGGAATGTGATTATATCAACAAAACGGTGTCAGGTGCAAATAGCTGTGAGCTGCCCCACAACAATACCAGCCCGAATTTTCCACACTGGAGATTTCCTCTGGGAGCGGCCGGCCACATTAACGGCTATAAAAAGAAGCAAATTGCCTCCGCAGCCGCAGCGCCACGGACTGGGTCTGGGCGGGCTCTCCGGGCCACATACTGTACGACTGCGCGGGGGGGGAGAGAGAAGCTGGGGAGTCTGGCTGTAGGTTTCGCTATATCAAAGAAGAGAGCTCTACCGCAGATGATAACGGTTAGCAAGAAAAAAACACATAGTTTAAGATTGTGGCGGACAACAACCAAGACAAAACCTATGTTTGGATTTTCTGCTAAACTGTCAAAGCGCTGATGTTCTCTTTTCACCGTTCAACAAGAAAGACTCTTTTCTTTTGAACTCGTAATCGGTAAACCCTTTTTTCATCACTGTGAAACCCACTGCCGGCATCATAACACTGCAGGTTAAAACAAATATGACAGCGCGCTTCGTTCTACAGCAAAGCAACAGCATGGAAACAGACACACGCGCCTACTTTATTCCAGGCGTCAATCGCTATAATCCTACACCTGATCCTCACCCACTATAAGAATTAAACTAACAAGAAACACGGTTTGTATCGTCTTGGAAATAACAGTGCTGCCAAGTGCATGTCTATCCGATTATATTCCACAACTTCCTGCCTTTTCTCTTGAACTTATGGCCTATTTAGAACTTTTTTTCTTTATTTTTTTTGGAAAGATGTCTAATTGCAATCACTGCGCACCCAGAAGGAGCAACATTTGGGGGTAAACTGAAATATTAACTTCTTATAATGTATTTCTGAGCAGGTTCGTAGAGGTCTTAACAGCAGGTTTTCTACATAATAAGGTCCCTGGGTGATGTATTACCTAGATAACGGCAGCCTTTCAGATTTGGAATCTCAGAGCGAGTGAAGTGAGCACCTTACTGACTAGTGATTCTGTGGTCTACGATAAATAACTCCCACTCACAAAGTGATCCGGGCCTTGAAAGTAAGCCATTTGGGAATGACAAGCAATCGGGAGAAATGACACGACCGCATAAAGGCAGCTTCATTCAAAAGGTCCCTAAAACCTGCTCAGGACTTACAAAACAAACATGCCTGATCAGTTTACTCGTAATGAGGCAGAAAGTCGTGTCACCTGCCCGTTACTGTCAGCCAATCACAGCCTGCTGCCTTTTGTCTCGGAATCAGTCACCCTTCTAGTGGTTTGGTAGAAATGCACTCCCACTAGAAAGGTGACCGCTTCAGACACTCCATCTGTACTTTCCTTCACCGCCATAATGAAAAAATAATACTGGCTTTTGTTCCCGATCTGAAAGTGCGGCATCATTCTAGCATCTGCAAACAAATAAACCAAAATATTGGTGTTGTGCACTTTTTTAGTCAACGGATCAAAGTCAGTAGTTGTTCGGGTATCGGGCCGATGCTTGTACTCATACTCGTACTCATTCATCAGGTCCCGATACCAGAAACCGATACCACTTGACGTATGGCCGGTGCTCCTACAGGACGCAGCGCTTTACTGAGGAGAGAATATAGCAACAAACTGGAGAATTCTTTAGTGGAAATACAATATTCCACATAGAGCTGACTTTATTACAGACGACACTCCCTATATCAGAGTCTGTGCTGGATTTAACCAGAGCTAAATGTTGTTAGTGCTGCAGTGTGGAGTCTGCAGTGTTTACAAGATACAGGCTAACGTTGCTAAACTAGCCGCTAACTCGTGGCTAACTGTTCTGGCGATTCATCTAAAAAACTAACCCAGCGACTAAAAAGTACTGAGAAAATCCAAGCTTAAGAGATACAGCATGTCCATATTGAGCGAAAATGAGCTGCAGCAAAACAATCAATGCTTTAGGCTACTGGCTAAGTTACTATGAACACACCAGAAAATCCACGCGGAGCTGTATTAAAGGTTAAAAAATAGACCCTTTAGCTGCAGTAACCATCTCAATACTATTGTTAAATAAAATTGGGGAGCTTTTGGACATGAGCGGTCCTTTCTATGATGGACAGTGCAATAAAAGTGAAAAATAATATTGAATGAAAAATAGAAAAAATAAAGTTCAATTCTGATACAACTTCTTTTAAAGGTGTAGACTACTTTACTCAAAGAAATGTAGATGAGTAAATTAACTAATTGCTAATGCTAACCAATCTGCTGTGAAAAAGTCAGTCTACAAACTGCCTATTCACACCAAAAAGTAGGCTATGTTGAAGAAAATGCCTTGTACTCGATTGGTGTTCGGTATCGGCACGCAGAAAAAGTGGTATCGGTGCGTCCCCAGTAGTTGTTCTTTGATTGTTTCTCACGCCTTTGGTCGGGCTGTGTTTTTTTATTGGCGGGCCACACTTGGCCCCCTGACCGCAGTTTGCTCCCCACTGCTGTTCTGACCTGGGTTTACTGCAGTTGGTCAGGTCTAGCTTCAGCAATATGTGCCGAAAGAAAGAGATCAGCCGGTGACCTGAATGGCCAGGTTACTCCATCACTGGATTTCTTCTCCCCTGATGGCACAGACATATTCAAAGATGTCAATGTCAGAATTCATTGGGGTTCACATTGTGGAAGAGCGGTTCACACATGGATCGGCCACCACAGAGTCCGGATTTGAACCCCACTGAGAGTCTTTGGGATGTGCCGGAGAAGGCTCTGCGCGGCGGTCACACTCTCCCATCATCAATCCAAGACCTTGGTGAAAAATCAATGCAACACTGGATCTTTTTGACATTGTCTGAAATTGACTGATGACTTGTATTTCTTCCCTTCCATTGGGTGAAACGCTATTCGCTGCACGGGCTCCAAGTTCAACCCTTTTGACGCCAACCACTTGCGCACCACTTGTTCCTGCCACAGTCAGCTCCCTCCACATCGTGTGTGGGACATGTAATCCGAGTCCAAGAATGAGCGGAGACAGCCCCGCTCTCGAGGACGCATCTCGAATACAGAACAAAAAAAAAAAAATCTTTCTTTTTAACGGCTCGTCTCATCTGTCTGTTCTGTGACGTACCGTCTTGTATGGAGAATAAAAAGGGGCTTTAAATCCCCCCCCCCCGTTCCTGGCTTCATCGGCCGGTGCCGTGCGTACACATAGCGGGGTCATAAACTCTCGGCGCAGCTGCTCCCCTCCGAATACAAGACAAATTGTATGTCGGGCTCTCGGGGAAGGCTAATTAGACGGCCAGTCACCAGAAGGAAATGTCGCCGCTGCATGTTTGAGTCGGCCGCAGGGATGTTTCTCAGCCCCAAAAATATGGTTTGAATCACGGATCGGAGTGTCTAAATAGGCACTGACATCATCGAAAAAAAGCCAGGGCGGAGGGGACATCACAAGAAGCCGGCGATTAGAAAAAAGGGGGGACTTCAGAAAGCAGTGGCCTCCTTTCACACTGACATATCCTCAGCACTACTTCTTTTATCTCATGGTGTTTGTATCAAGAGTTTGGATGTTTTTTTTTTCTGGGAAAGGGCATCAACCAACAACTGGCACAGCATCAGTGTGGGATTTTGCAACTAGACTAAAGTGACTCTACATGTAGCACCCGTCCCGTACAACCACTCAATTGAGGACTTACCCGAAAGCGGTGCTTGGGTTCGGTGTGGATACTTCCAACCCACGTAAAACTAGCACATAATAATGAGACCCAGAGAGAGTTCAAGTAAGTTGTTTGGTCTAAAGTCTTACAAAACATTGAGTGCGTTGAAATGTCACTTACCAAGCATGGACTACATTGAAATATCAAGGTCCAGATGCTTGAGATCGATGCGATGGGACGACAGCCGTAGCTTGGCATTGCCTCTGCTCGCCAGCCTCCACCCACAGTGCTCACTCCGAATCCCCCGGCTGAAACTCACACAGCCTCATAGCATGTGACTCACTTACAGGGCTGGGTACCGTTTAGCAATTCCAGTCTGGTTTTGGAAAAAAAAAGGTTTAGTTATTACTGGTATACGGGAAAAATAAAAACATGCAAAAAAGCATGTACTAAAAAGAAATATATAATCTCCATATTCAAGTTTTGATGCTGTTGGTTATCAAAATGTAAAAGAAAAAAAATGTGAATCACAAATTGGATAAAAAAAACTTAAAAAGGGGAAAAAATTGAGGGGAGATCTGGGGGGGGAAAAATGTGGGGGGAAAAACATTTGGGGAAACTTTAAAAAGCCCTATATCATGCAAACTCGACTTTTTTGAGCTTTTAAGCCATGTTGTTATGCTCTTTCCTTGTCAAAAACACCCCCAGAGTGTTTTTTGGCTTCATTCACGTAGTTCTCAGCAATCCTCCTGAATCCTGCTCTCTGAGCAGCTGCTCCGCCCTCTCCTGGAAAACGTCTGACTTATGACACTCTGACGTTTTTCACGTCATAGTGTCAAACAGGAAGAGCCCGATGTCTGTAATATAATGCCTTACGGCCTGATTTTAATTTATAAAACTGTTTTTTTCAGTGCCCGAACAGTTGTCATGTTTGCACCGAAAGTTGTGAAGGAGGAGCTCTTTCTAACCTACTCTGGGCACACCTGTTCTTTTTTCTTACCTAACGATAATGTCACGAAGAAAAGCGCGTTTGAGAGGACGGGACTTTATTCAACCTTCCTAAAGAAGAGGAAGTCGCCAGTTGGAATTTCTTTCTGGGATTCGGCGACTGTCAGCCAAAATAGTATTTTTCTGTGACTGTCTCTTGATGGATGTTTGGTGAACCTTCACCAGAATCAAAGTGGATTAACTTTTATAACCAGCGCGAGTCCCACAATAAAAACACCTGATGGAACTCCTTATAACAGCATTGTGCAGTAACTTCACTTATTGCTGTGATATTTATATTTCTTTAACTGTTAATAATGCATGGGCGGATTAAAAAAGTTTACCACCCCCCTTACGTGCAAGCGGCCTATCACTATCGACTGTAAGGGTGCGTACTTCAAAGTCACCAATTAAATGAACGAACATGGCAAGAGCAAAATATTACGAAAAAAACAATAACACACTTCTGTTGTCTCACGTAGCATACCGTTATGAATATGACTTGTCGGTTGTATACTGGATTTACATTAATCCCTTACATACACTAAAGTGGCAATAACCCAACCTGACACTGGGCTATACAGAAAGGTTGGGCAGTTTTACTTCTTTTACTTACTGTCCTACAACATATTCAAAGGACTAAATGTCTCCATCTTTATGCTACATTTTCTCCTCTGCATTTCGTATCTCAGCTCAAGTACTGTATTCTTCCCAACCATTACAATGCCCTATGACTGCAGAGACCTGACACTTGGAGACACAAAAACTGCCAATACGTTCATGAGGCGTTGTCTTCATGTGTATCCAGCCACGAGTAGTGTTGTTTATCTGGAGTGTAGCCATTAGAGAAGCTCCATCTGTATAGTCTTCACTCCGAAGTAATCTTGCAGCTTGTTGTAAATTGAAAACACAGTGCGGAGACGTTATTTAGTTGTGCGTATGGTGAGCCCGCTCGTCATTGTGCTCTTCTATTATCTGCCGCGGAGAGCAGATGAGGACTTCATTTAGAGAAGGGAATCAGAGACAGGGAGCGCAGCATAACATTAGCGCAGGAAACGGCGGCTTTCCATTCTCCCTTTGTCTCCGCTGAAAAGGCCTCGCCAACTCTTTATTCCATCAGAGCGGTTACAGAACCACTCGCGCATTCAGTAAAGAGAGGTAAAACAAGCCGCAGCTCTGCGTGACATTATAGGAACGTTGTATCGCTCCACTATATCTGATTCTAACTTCGACAAAGGACTTGAGTTTGTTAGCCCAAGCCTTACAGGTGCTGCTTTGTTTGTTAGTACACGTTGTTCTTTTGAGGCATGCGCCACTCGAAAGCCATTTACAAAACAACTCATGGCTGAACTGTGGCTGCCGGAGATAGATGTGGGAAGACAGCCAACGGAATCACACTCAACACTAGGACCCTGAAAGTATTCCCAGTGCGTGGGCAAAAGTGGGTGTTCTGTTGAACGTATGAGCTCTCTTGAACCGTCTAGGGTCTGTCTGGATGAACACACTGATATCCTTTGCTTTAAAGTTAAAGGAACAGGCCACCGTTTTCCCGTACTGAGATATGTTCTTACCCGAGTTTAGACGAGTTGATGCGTACCCGTCTGGTCTTTGTGCGTGCCCGTGAAAGAGCTTGGTCGCTTCTAACTTCACCCCGTTTGGAGCAATAGGAATATGCTGGGAGAGGCCAAATGCTGACGCCATATTGCGTGACTGAGCGCACGCACAAAGACCAGACAGGTACATATCAACTCATCTAGGCTCAAGAGAATGGGAAAACAGTGGCCTGTTCCTTTAAGCCTTTTGCATTTTCTCTGAAAGCAATATAACTACAGATCACCAGCCAAGAAATGAGTTAATCTAAGAGCAATTGTTCTCACTGTTGGTGTACATTCAGAGCTGTAAAGAGTGTGAATTGACTCCACTGTGTGCATAGTCACACCATGCAGGGCTTTGTACTGCTGCAGACTTTTTGTATATTTTGTACACTGCAATCTAATGCTGGTAGGTGCCACAGACCAGTCCAGCGCAGTCAGTAAATTAGTCTCCAGCCTTTGACCTGGAGCTAGGAGTGGCCAGTTGTGCATGTTTTGATGGCAGGGGCGGATTTAGCTGCCACCCTGAAACAAAGGTCTTGCCACCCCAGCTGCCACCCCATTGATATCAGCCAGGTTTTGTCCTTGTCTGGAACTGTTATAAATGCATTGTTTTCAAGGATTCGTTCCAATTCAGATCTTCAAAGCCTGATTCATTAAATATTTTTGGTCTGTATAACCAATGTGACGTCTTACATCTGCTCTAGAAGCTCCTTGGGTGCTGACGGAGGCTCACTCTCAGTTAGTACTTTTTTTTGACAGGACAAAGATATATATTTATATTTTAACAACAAGTTAACATTTAAGACAAGAGTAAAATACCCTCTATTTCTATTATGGACAATGCTACTATTTTAACAGAAAAATTGCCTCGCGATCAAGCAAACCCCTGCTATAAACATTCGACATTGTAAAATGTGTTGCCACCCAGAAATGATCAATGACCCTGCTTGCCACCCCGTGATTCTAGATCCGCCCCTGGTTGATGGAGAGACCTGAGTAACCACCCACTCTACAGAGAAAGACCCCAGACGTTTTCAGGAATCCAACCCAGGACCTTCTTGCTGGAGAACAGAACGAGGTCCTAAAGCTTCAAGCTCCTGCCCCCAATTTCTCCCATTCTTAAACAGCAACAGAAGGTGAAACAGTTTACCTTCTGCTTGGTCCTAAACTTGTTTCTATCTCTCAAAAACCCTTTAGCAGAACCCATGTCTTCACTGCATGAGTTCAAACACACATTTCACAACTTTTTTATCATCACAACAACACGGACACACACAGAGCACAGATGAAAGACTGTACAACAGGAAACAGAAGTCAGGTAACTGGCTTTTAATTGAAATGACACAAAGTGGCAGGCCTTGTTACAGGTTAATGTGATGCAGTCATGGCAGACAGCACACAGGAGCACTTTCCGCACGCACCATATGACCCGGTGACATGTGGCAGCGCTGTATTTTCCCCCGTTATAGCGACTCAATACGGTCACGAGCCGGCGAGACGCTGGCAGCTTCATTACTGTCAGACATAATACGGCTAATGCTGAGTGTCAGTCGCACGAGGATAACAAGAAGGCCCTAATTAGCCGGATCCATGGCAACAATGAGAATGTTTAGGTTACTCTCAAAGAGCGCGGACAGACAGCTCCCAGTGTTGCACCAAACTTCTCATTAAAGGCGTGTTAGAGCCGTTTTAAGGACGGCTGCTGACTAAGTCGATGGTGACTGTAAGGACGTTTGATGGGATTCGTAATGGATGAAAGATGCTTCGAACAAAAACTCCGGAAAGAACAAGTATACGGCCATAGTCAAGATGACCTTAAGGACTAATACGTTCAGTTTGTGCCTTGTGCTCGCTACAATCAACTCGCATTTCCGTGTCCATTTCAGCTGACAAAATCCCACATAGTTCATAGGCCCAAACTATTTATTATTATCGGTCAGCCCCCCGTTACAGGGCTGGGCAAACACCAATGAATACTAATGAGTGACTAACAAATACACTCAAATCATCAAAATCTCTGCATGCAAATGTCTAACCTGGCTAACGCCAGGCTGCTGTGTGCGCTCGAATTATTTCGAACTGCACAACAGCCTGGGGACCATGGCCCAAATTTTCCGGTGGATTTGGGAACCAATCACAGAGCGAGGAGGGACGGCAAGACGATGACGCACGGAAGCTTGTAGTTTATTTACGGATAAAAAATAAAAAAAAGTTTATTTACGGATCCAACATGACAGCAGCAGACACGATGGTATTTTTCGATCAAGCTTTAGACCGTGTTCTAAATAGTTTATCTCAAAAGTTTACAGCGGGTACGTCATACGTCATCTCATGCGATGATACGATTGGCTATGGCTACGTGCAGACGCAAGGTAGACTTTTTTTTTTTTTGCGTATCGCCCAATAAACGAGTATGGACGATCGTAAACCACACCTCTCCTACGAGAAAATGCATTGGTGGTCCCCAGACTAAATATTACTTGTGATTTTAGTCTGGTGTTAGCCAGGCTAGCAAATGTCCCTAAATCTCATGCAAACCGAGACACTGCCATGAACTGCTTCTCATTCATTTTTGTCCATTCGTGGTTAAAAATGGGGTAAATGCTCTAGTACGTGTCAAAGGAACAGGCCACTGTTTTTCCATACTGAGATATGTTCTTACCTGAGCTTTGACGAGTTGATACATACCTGTCTGGTCGTTGTGCGTGCCTTCAGTATAGCTCCAATAGCCCCTATAGCTCCAAATGGGGGTGAAGTTGGAAGCGACCAAGCTCTTCCACGGGCACGCACAAAAAACAGACAGGTACGTATAAACGTGTCTAAGCTCAGGTAAGAACATATCTCAGTATGGAAGAACTGTGTGCCCTCAGTCACGCAGAACGACCAACGATGTTGTTAGCATTTTGGCCCCTGCCATTATATTCCTATGGCTCCAAACAGGGTGAAGTTAGAAGCAACCAAGCTCTCCATGGGTACGCACAAAGACCAGACAGGTACGTATCAACTCGTCTAAGCTCAAGTAAGAACATATCTCAGTATGGAACAATGGTGGCCTGTTCCTTTAAAGGTCCTATATCATGCAAAATCGACTTTTTGTTGCTTTTAGCCATGTTGTTATGCTAATTCCTTATCAAAAACACCCCCAGAGTGGTTTGCAGCTTCATTCACGCAGCTCTCCGCAATCCTCCTGAATCCTGCTCTCTGAGCAGCTGCTCCGCCCTCTCCTGGTGAACGACTGACCTGCTCAGTTGTGTCGTAACAGCGGAACGGAAGTGCTTGACGTCTTTAAAGCAATGTCTTACAGCCTGATTTTAATTTGTAAAACTTCTTTTTCATTATTTCTGTCGTAAGAGAGAAACAAAGAGAAAAAAAAAAAGGATGTGCCCGAGGTGCTTCCAGGTCAGCTGAGGCCAAAACAAACACCCCTGAGCGTCTGAACAGATCAGTCATGTTTGCGCTGCAGCTGTGAAGATGGAGCTCGTTATAACTGGACACACCTGTTCTTTATTCTTAACTAACGATAATGTCACGGAGAATAAGAGGCGCGTTTGGCTACGAGGACGGGAGTTTGTTCAACTTTTTTCAAGAAGAGGCCAATCGAAGTTGTTTTTTCTCTGGGATTCAGCGACTGTCACCAAAATGGTGTTTTTCTGTGACTATCACTGATGGATGTTTGGGGAACCTTCGCCAGAATCAAAGTGGATTAACTTTTATAACCAACGCAAGTCCCACTATGTAAACAGCGATGGACCAGAGCGGTGAGTCAATCCAAACGCGTGTTAGCTTGTGTGTTAGTATATTAGCATGTGTGTTAGCCATTTATGAAGCTGTGTTGCAGATGTCAACTCCGTATAACTGCATCGTGAAGCAACTTCACTTATTGCTGTTTATTTATATTACGGTAAAGTATGTGCGGAGAGAGGGGGTGGAGTTAACTGAATCGAAGCGTTGTGTCTTCCGGGTTGAAAAATACCTTCAGAAAACACTTATATTTATCACAAAAATGAGTGCTCCATAGTGGTAGAGGTACAATATATCATATACATGCCTATTCTTAACTTTGGAATGGCTAAAATAGCATGATATAGATCCTTTAAGGAATACTCCATCAATATGAGAAACCAGTGTTTGTATGAAGCATAAGGGACTTTTGAGGGGTGTGTTATCAGCGGTGACACCATTCAGATACTGCGCTATAAAGCAAGGAATTTGTAGTTGTAAATGTAAAATTAGTATCTGGTCGTGTCTAGCAGTGGTGTTCTGTCGATACGTTCACCCCATTGATATTGAGACATGCAGCTGGGGGAGAAGTGCTCCTCATTGTCATTGTTCCATGTAGTGTTAAACCTTTTGGATCAGACTTGTTTAGCTAGCAAAGAGGGAGCATGCTCCAGCTCTCATTGCGTGGCATAAAATCCTATGATATAGTTTGCATTATTAATATTATGTTGATGTTGATGAAGGGTCATGTTTCAATGTTGCCAGCATTGAATCGAACATCTAATCCCGGTCTTCTCTGCGAAAGTTAAGTTAGTAGTAAGTGGAATGCTTGACAACTAACCAATATTTCTTATCTTCGGAGGCAAATGTCGGGCAAAGTAATCTAACAGTATTTAAGTGGACGGGATAACACAAGCAACGTTCCCTTGAAATAAATGGCTGCAGCGGAGGGCTTTAGCGCAGCCTCATCATCTCCTCTTTGAGTTCTACAGCGTCGTAAGTCCTGGCGGACACTGGATATTGATTTGAGTGCGAGTGTAATTTCCCGCAGCTACAGGTTGGTGGCCTCTGAGCGTCTGGTGGCCCACTTCACTCGTTGGGATTTCAAATGGAAAAGTGAAAAGCGCTCCTCGGGATATGACCGAGGAGCTATTGATGCACGCTGCATTTGGAACGCCACGCATGGTCTTTTTGTTCCCCCATTCACCCTTGATGAAGGAATGGGATCTGTTTCTCCTGTAGGTTCATTGATTTAAAATAACGAATTGTAACTGATGTCAAGTGGGGGTAATTTTAACTAAGCGGCGCTTGATTTGAATACAATTAATGCCGAGGCTGATGAAAGCGTGTGGAATTTAAAGACACTGTGGAGCTTCAGGGACAAAGACACGCTGATATAGAGCAGTGTGGGGTGTGCGGAAACGGGAGTTAAATATGCAGGGTTACTCAAACGTGTATGAATGAAAACAAACACCACTCCAGGACGAGGCGATTCAAATAGTCCATTGCATTAAAGTGATGGTCTGTAAGTTTAAATGTTTTAAAAATGTAATAGATTGTGCATAATTGACCCGCTATTTGACATAACATGTTAAATAAGAGTTGTATTATTTCTAAAGTATCTCCCTTTGCTGATCTCAGCTACCAATCAGAATGCCCAGTGCCATTGCTTTGACCAATGAGACGAGCTTCCCTGTCAGGTCCAATCAGGAGGGAAGGGGAGGGAGCTTGAGCGCTCATTTTTGGAAACAGTTTTCTGCCTTCCTCGTTTGCAAACAGGAAGGAAGAAAAGGAGGAGAGGCTTTCAGGTTCAACCAGGAGGGGGGCAGGACTTGATTGCTTACTTTAAAAAATGTGTCACTTTTAATCACTTTAATGTAAATGCTGGCGGCGTGGGTGTCCTGCTCCACAATAAGGAGAGCATCCAACTTATAATTAGAAGGTGAGATCAAGATTGGCGTCTGTCTGGTTTTCATTTTTTTGTGGTGGTTTGGTCATTTCACTGGGAAATCGTTATTAACCCCTTAACCCCCACCGTAACCGAGCACATTTCTCCAGTGGAGCCTCACCGATATCTAAGCTTCTCGACTGGAGCTTACAGGCCAATGTAACATTTCATTTGAAAGCTCAGACCTACAAAACTCACCTACTACCCAAGATTTTTCCTTGCTTTGTCGCCACCTTTTCATCCTGTTTTTGTCAGTCTTTTGATGCACTTTTATCGCTCTTTTTGTTGCTTTTTCATCACTTTTGTGTCATGTTTGGTTGGATGTTTTGTTGCGTTTTTGTCGCTCTTTTGTACCTCCTTTTTGTCGCTATTTTGACACTTTTTTCAAGAAGCGTTTAGATTTGGGTATAAACTGGAGAAAATGTGCTTCGTTTAGGCAAGGGTTAAGAGGTTAACATACTTAAAGGGACAGGCCACTATTTTCCATACTGTGATATGTTCTTACCTAAGCTTAGACGAGTTGATGCGTACCTGTCTGGTCTTGGTGCCCGTGGAAGAGCTTGGTCACTTCTAACTTCACCCCCGTTTGGAGCCATAGGAATACATTGGGAGAGGCCAAATGCTAACAACATCTTTGGTCGTTTTGCGTGACTGAGGGCACGCACAAAGACCAGACAGGTACGCATCAACTCATCTAAGCTCAGGTAAGAACATATATCCGTATGTAAAAAGGGTGGCCTGTTCCTTTAAAAGCTCTTAAGAGTTTGTCTAGCACAGGGATGTCCAAACGTTTCTCATCCTGGGCCGCATATTGAAGTGCATACAGCATGGAGGGCAAAATATCGGCGGTCAGTGCAGTGAAACATTCACCAAGGTGAATTTAAGACAGATTTAAACCTTGCCCCACGCCTTGAATCTTTAATGCCAGCTCTGCCTCACAATAAAATGAGGGTTTTTGGGAATCATGAAACTTGCAGAAAACAGTACTATCTCTGGAGGTGTGTGCCAATTCTACAAGAAGCCTGAGGGCCAACAGAAATTGGTCTGAGGGCCGTATTTGGCCTCCGCGCCGCACTTCGGGCACCCCTGGTCTAGCACAACACTGTAGTCTCTAACTGTTCTCTTGTTGTCCGCTTACTCCCACTGTTTTGTTATGCCTTTCATATCATGCACCTAACCACTGTTGCCTGTGTGTATTTGGATGCAGCTTCATGTTTTGGTAACTGAGGTACATACCGTCAGCCTCAGAGCGGTGTTGGAGACTGATGGGTTTAAAGTGGAGCCTTTTTCGGCGACTGGAGTAACTCAGACAGGACGGTGGAAGGTAGCATCCATCCAGAGCAGCAGCCCATGGTGACACACTGTGCACCAAGGGCACCGTGGATTAGCCCCAATCTGCATAATAAACAGGCCACAAACAAACACAGCACACCGGGGCAGGGAGTGTTTGTGTCCACAAGTCATCAGCATTTGGAGGCCAGGATGACGACTGCTGCGTCTGCGGAGCGGAGCCAAGTTTTGATGTGATATTTTTTCGTGCATTTGTTGGAAGATACAACAATTTTGCAACACTACAACAAAAGCATATAGTGGAATAGGATGCAGTACGTGTTCTGCCCTTCACTATACTGTATACACCCAAGTATTTTAGAGCATGCCTTACCCTCAGCTTCCCCATAATTCTGAGATGAATAAGACGTCTTGAAACTGTAATAATTCTTAACATCTTGATTAAGTGTTTTTTCCTTTTAATTCGTGTTTTGAGATCCAAGTAAAGTTAGAGGCTGTCTGGCACCAGTCCCAAAAAAAGAAGAAGAAAACTCTGGCGTGCCTTGCGGTGATGGACTCCGCGGCAGCTTTCAGAAGTGAACTTATCAAACGGCGAGCACACGCGGATGTCCTTGGATAGACGCGAGGGAGCAGGAGCGAAGTGATACATAAGTAGGCGAGGTTGTCTGTTTTTCCACGTGTAAAGAAAAAAACATTTGCTTAAGTGTCATCGCGCCTCTGCTTTCAGGTTCTTAATGCTGGGAATGAAAGCGCCAGGTGTTGTTGTGAGCGTTTTTTACGACAGGAAATGTTTTGTATTTTGGGTCACTTTGGGTATTTTTTTTAGCGTTTAACTTTTAGGGCGAATTATGCTGCTGTTGCTCTAGAAACCTTTTGTCAAAATCCACACAGTCCAAAGGTGCTTTAGTTTTCTTGTTAAAATGTGTGCTTGCTTCAAGCGGCTGTATGAGGGGTTTAAAGGTGCATTATGCAACTTTTTAATGTGAAAAAAAAGTTGATATTTGTGCATATTTGACCTTGTAGTGACCAAGGGGCTGCATGAGCGGTCACCACGGCGGCCTCTACAACTCTCCACGATCAGTTGTTTTGTAGGTTATCTGGCGAGAGGCTCCGTCAGCAGTGAAAACCTTCCAAACAATTGATCCTGGAGCGTCCTAGAGAGCACTGTGATGGAAAGTAAAGGCGCCATGCTGACCACTCATACAGCCACTGGTCACTACAAGGTCAAATATGCACAAATATCAACTTTTTTTTTCACATTAAAAAGTTGCATAATGCACCTTTAAAACCCTTCATACTTGAAGCAAGCATCATGCTTGAAGCAAGCACACATTTTAACAAGAAAACTAAAGCACCTTTGGACTGTGTGGATAATATTTTCCTACACAGAAAGTTGTATAATGCACCTTTAAGGCAAGATACTGCAGGTGAATAGGGAACTTTTTGAAATTTAGAGATATCAATTTGAAACTTTTCCTGGATGGAGCCAGGTTTAATTTTTCATTTTGTGGATATATTAGTGACAAAGATGGGGGTTTTGGATTGGCTATCTTGTTTAGTTATAAGTGATTTATGAGTGGAAAAATCTGTAAAAATTCAAGTTTCGCCTTCAAATCAAAATTCAAGAAATCCGGCTTGGCATTAGATATATATATATATGTATATTAAAAAAAAAAAACATTAGAAAATCTTGTTCTGTCCCAAGTCTGGAAAGTTTGAATATACTGTATGTACTACTTATGTGGAGATATTGTTGCCTCGATGTGAGAAAAATGTGTTTTTTTTTAAATCCTAGAGATAGAAGATTACTTTTGCCTGCAGTGTCTCCCTTTAACCTCTTAACTCCCACTTGAACCGAGCACATTTTCTCTAATTTGGCTTTACCCAAATCCAAAAGTTTCTCGAAAAAAAAGGCACCCAAAATAGTGACGAAAACGAGGATGAGAGTTACAATAATGTGCCGAAAAAGCAACAATAACACAATAAACAAGCAACAAAAAAAAACTATAAAGTGAAAGAAAAGCCACAAAAGAGCGACAAAAACGTGCGGGAAAAGCAATAAATAACACAATAAATAAAAAAGAGAAAAGTAAAACAAAAAGTAAAAAAAAAATTAAGAAAAAGTTGCCATCAGTCTTTTAGGCCTTAGCTTTAAAATAAGGCGTTACACTGAGAAGCATTTGGGTAAAGCTGAAATGGAGAAAATGTGCTCGGTTAAGAAAAGGTTTCAATTGAACTGCTAGAGTAACATTACGACGCAGCGACCGCCTCTTTGGGGCAAAAATAATGCTCACAGCTGAAGTTTGCGGCTCTATCCTGTTGGCAACTGGAGCCTCAGTCCTCTCTCTCTGCGTCTGGCGCGCAGCTATGGGAGGTGCGTGTTTGTCCTTCCACTACCAGAGCATCTCTTTCGGTTCCTCTCCCCAAAACACGCCAGAAATATCCGCTCCAACTTGTGCAAACGCTTCCCTGCTGCTGCTGCTGCTGCCGCCGCCCCTCCCCATTCCACTTTGCTCTCCCTCTATTGGCCCCGCGCTTCCGTGACGTAACCCCCGCGTCCCCTCCTGCGATTGGCCCCGCACTGCGCCCCTCCGCTTGACTGACGCGGCCACGGCTGTGGAAGTGCCCTCCTCTGCACTCACACAGTCGCTATTAGAGTTGGGAGCAGCGGACTGGAGTTAACATAGAGCCGCTTGCACAGTCGTCAATGGGAAGCAGCGCGCGAGACGGTGGCAACGCGACGCACGCTCAATAAGAAGAAAAAAAAAAAGAAAAGAAAAAACAGCAAAAACCTCGACCACGCGCCACGATGCCGCCCGCGTGCAAGCCGTGTCTGTGGATTTTTACAATATGCCTTTACGCGTCCTGCCACGTCCGGAGCGGGGAAGCACAGAACCCCAAGGAAGGTAAGTTCCCGAAAGTTTTTTTTGGGGGGGAACGGCGTCCGGAGCGAGCTGTCACTGGCCCCTGGATTACTGTCCCGCTGAGGCGCAACTTGAGGACTATGTCTGTTTTTCACAAATTAACTCAGGGGATTACGGCAACAACAACAAAAATACGCGGATTACGCACAAGAGGGTTTTTTTTCCTCCGCTTTTCTCCCCCCCCCCCCTCTCTCTCTCTCTCCGCGTAACTAGCCTGTTTATGTGTCTAGATTAACAATCCATCAGCGGATCGATAAACGTGGCAGCAGCATCGGCACGGTCTCCCGGAGGTGACTGACTGGAGCCCCGTATGTGTGTGTGTTTGTGTGCGTGTATGTGAGCGAGAGAGAGAGAGAGCGAGAGCGCACCGCCGGCTCCTCTGCCTTGGGGTGTCCCGGGATCGAAGGCGTACTGCGACTCGGCGTCTCGACAACGCGTTATTCCACAAATGCCACGCGCGGTTGCCATTCTTTTTTTCCCCCTTTTTTTTTTAGGCTGTTTGCTTCCCCCCCCCCCCCCCTCTTTACTTGTCAAAATCCACTTCACGTCATGGTTATAAAGCCACGGGGCGCGCGCCGCACATTGCCACATTACAGCGCAATGACAGTGGACTTCTTGTTGCCAAATAGTCCCACTTCAAATGCGCACACGCAGCCTGGTTGTTTGATGATTCCTGTAGCCGCGCGAGCCCCTTTCTTTCTTTCTTTCTTTCGCCTCTCTCCTCTCCATTCCCCGTGCGAGGGGATAAAATCGGACCGCTGACACAAAACAACTTCATCCCAGACGCTGTGTTGCGCGTCTGTCTGCAACAACCTGCTACAATTTTTTTTACGCAAACCCCCTCCTGTAACCGAGCTCGCTCTCCCTTTGCGACATCCCCCGGTCCCCTTTGCCACCTTTATATTGCGGATCGCGTTTGACCTTAACTGCGCCGTTTGCGTCCTTTTACTACGAGTTGAATCGATGGCAAATAACACACACACAAAAAAAAAGCGAGAGCGATGCGTAAAACGTCAGTCAAAGTTGCCCCCGTGCTGCAGTGCATTACTTATTGCGTGTTTTTTTGCCGCCGCTGAAACGAGGTCACGGGTATATATACTATACCCAAGTGGCTACCGCTTTACAACGAGGTTATAACTGCTTTAGACTCATTATTTGCTCGTGTTGTGCGTTTATTTTTTACACAGACAGATTTTACGCACGGATTGCATTCAAGTTGATTGGAATGATGTGTGTGCTGCTGACTTTGGAGTATTCACACGCGGGGAAATATCGTTCATATAGAGAAAGAGGGGGAGAAAAACGACAGCTAATGCCCGACCTTGTGATTTGAACTGATACATGAGTAAAATGTGTTTTATTTTCAGTGCGAACTCTATGATTGAGTTAAAATGCTGTTGCGATATTCTGATACAAGTTCTCCGCACGTGTTTCCATATTAGTAGCCTTAGAATTTACTATACAAAATTATCTTCTCAAAAAAAAAAAAGTTCTATTTAGGCCTTTTATAATGTGGCCTATAAATGTGGAGAAAAGTGGAGGCATTGTTTTCCAAAGTGTGCCGAGAATAAAGCATAGAACAAAGTCACTATATCACGCACTGTTTATGTTCTTAAACACACGTTAGTAACATCAGCCGGGCACTTCTCGGAGAACCTGATTGCAGATTCTCCCTAAACAGCCTCATTCCACCCGCAGTAGCTAAATGTGTCAGTGTCCCTGTGAGATTTAACCACCTGCCTCTCTCTGTTCCCCCCCTCGCTTTCCTGTCACCAGTGATTTTGCTGGACTCCAAGGCTCAGCAGACAGAACTGGAGTGGATCTCCTATCCTCCCAATGGGGTAAGTCTCTCCCATCCCAGATACAACCATCGCCCGGCAGAAGCATTGTTTTAAAATTACAAACAAAAAAGAAAAGAAAAAAGGAACACGCATTTAGATCTTTCGACGTGTTCAGCCACACAAAGGCAGAGAGGCCCCCGAAGCGAAACCCGCCACGGCTCCTGCTCCAGCTCCAGCTCGCGTGATTAAAAGCAGTCCGAGAAAGTTTTTAAATAAATAATGCGAGCACGAGCCGATAAAAGCCGGCACAATCATCCTTAAAGATGTTTGCTCGCGATAGCGCCGTCTAATCTCCCCCCCCCCCCCCCTTCCATTCACCGCCGCTCTATGCCGGGTTATTACGGCTCTATGCCTGCCCTGGCTGCGAGTGCATGTGTTCATTTAAGCTCTCAGACGGCCTGCGTGGCGCTGATTGGGCGCCTTGTGTTGATACTGTTTGCGAGTAGCAGGTCACAAACAGCGTTTTCTTTCCTTTTGACGCGTCTATTCAGCCACTTGGCGATGTTTAGAGATGAGCAATGTTCATAGAGTTTGGAATATCATTCACGAGATAATGCTGAAATTGCTGTTTGGAAGATACGCCACATTTCGAGAAACCGACAAGAAGGAGGAGAATGAAAAGGGAAAAAAAGAAAGAAGGGTTAGATACTGTACTGTACGTTTTTGCACTTCGAGTTATCAAGGTCAACCATCAGTTATTATACATCGACCACGTTTTCCAAAAAAGCTCCCCAAACTCTTGTCCTCACCCCCCCACCCCCCTTCCAGCAACAATATAAAAACAATTACAACTTTGTTCCCGTGTCTTCCGGAAGGTATGAAGTAGATTCTCTGCGCTTATTATGTAACCGCTCAATCGGACAAGAGGAACACTTTTCGCCCGGGCTTCACACTCTAGAACAGAATCCGTGGAAACTATTGTTAAACTCTTGCCAAAAAAGAGACACACTTTTTTTCCACAATCCTGCGCCACGCATCATGAATTATTTAGGCTGCTGAGCAATCCACCTCCATCATATTTGAAGTTTGGAGGGGTTGATAGAGGCTTCCCGACTTCATGATTGACAGCGGTGTTACTTTTTTTCTGTCTTGTATTTTTCCTAAAACTCAAATCGAACCTAACCTAATGTGTGTGCGTGTGTGTGTGTTATTGCAGTGGGAAGAGATCAGTGGCCTGGACGAGAACTACACACCCATCCGCACGTACCAGGTGTGCCAAGTCATGGAGCCCAATCAGAACAACTGGCTGCGGACTAACTGGATAGAGAAGGGCGACGCGCAGCGAATTTTTATCGAGTTGAAGTTTACCTTGAGGGATTGTAACAGCCTGCCCGGAGTGGTGGGCTCCTGCAAGGAGACTTTCAACTTGTACTACCAAGAAACGGATTCCGAGGTCGGACGTAGTTTACGGGAGACGCAGTACGTCAAAATAGACACCATAGCGGCCGACGAGAGCTTCACCCAGGGCGATCTGGGCGAGAGGAAGATGAAGCTGAACACTGAGCTGCGCATCATCGGCCCGCTTTCCCGGCGTGGATTCTACTTGGCCTTCCAGGATGTTGGCGCTTGCATCGCTCTGGTTTCCGTCAAAGTCTACTACAAAAAGTGCTGGTCCATCATCGAGAACTTGGCCACCTTCCCGGACACGGTGACCGGGTCGGAGTTCAGTTCGCTGGTGGAGGTGGAGGGCGTCTGCGTCAACGATGCCGAGGAGGAGACGGACAACTCCCCCAAGATGCACTGCAGCGCCGAAGGGGAGTGGCTGGTGCCGATTGGGAAATGTATTTGCAAAGCCGGGTTTCATCAGAAGGGGGACGCGTGCGAACGTGAGTGTCTCCTGTTTCACCGCCCTGCCACACTTTCCTTCTCTTTGAATGCACCTGTAGCGGCTCGCACAATGGAGATCCCCTTTGATCAGGGATTACAAAGGAGAAATGCGATAATGGGGCGTTTTACGGCTTCAAATAGGAGTTTGAAAGTGGTTTTTCGATGGAGTTGTAGAGGTTGAGAGTAGCTACTGTTCTGCATTGGGATTTCCCAAGCTTCTTTTGCTTGGAGGGTCAAAATGAAAGCGAAGAGAAGTAAACGTTTACATGTCGAAATGTTTGACCTAAAAAGAGTCAAAGTAGACACTCCTTTCAAATCGTGACACCCTATACTTGGTCCACAACTCAAGATCTACATGAAAAGTAATAATTAAGGTTCCATTTTCAGTCTTTTCCCCTTGTGCGTGGTTGCTACATTTCAACCTCTCTTGGTGTGTAGAGTTTGTGACCCTCTACACTTTGACACTGTTGCCCTATTAACATCACAAATAATAACTGAAAAGACTCCAAAATGCATTCATACATGGGCAATAGTTTGACAGGAATACTTCAAACCTAATTATCCATAAGGAAAACAGGTCTGATTTGCTTGTACCCCTAAGTGTAATAGGGACGTAGCTTTGGACTTAATTATGCAAAACGACTTGATGATGAATAAACGTCACTGGCCGTGGTGTTGTTGGCGGATCGGATTAGCGGCGATGATCTGACGGCGCAAAGACGGGTGAAGCGCAGCGGCACGGCTCTCTCTCTCTCTCGACGCCGTAATTAAAGCCCCAGTTAATTGATTGCTGGACTCTTCATTCCCGGCCCCCGATACTGTTGACACTGGGATTAAATAATAACCGAAGTTTAGCCTCTCTCATCGTGAGCTGGCCGCGTGCCAAGGGAATTAGCCGCGGAAAACACGCCGGGGTCTGCTGGGCAAGCCGGGTTCAGGGTCTTGGAAAAAAAATACACGCCGGTCTGGAGAGAGAAACTGGTTTAACCGCGTTGCCTTTCGGTGTCTCTGGCAGAGCAGGAATACTAACAGCCCTGGCATTTGGCCTCAGGAAATTCACACCGGAGTCTGGAGGAAGGGCTCGACCGGCGGTGCTCCCTTGATTCATTGTTGTACATGTGATTATTTTGCCGCTAGATTTAACAATAAGCCGTTAAATACCCATGAAAGGCCACATGCTGGGCCTTTTGGAATGTGTGAAAGGTTATATATACCTTCCATCTGTGCGGTTTTGCTCTGGCCGTTGAGACGCTGGGGCGATGTAATATTGAGCCACTATATTGTCTGAACACTTTTCCACTAGGGCGGCCTTTTAAATATTAAACTTGTATTAGAGAAAGCATAGGAGGTTGAGCATAGTTTCTGTTGCAACTGAATCAAAATGTATTGGTCACTTTTACTGAATACAAGTTACAGTTATTGAGCTGATTTAACGCATATATTACCGTATCTTGTCTCCCCATTGCTGTAATATGTCCAGCTAAATCCATTGTACATAATATAGACCTAAAACAATAACAATATTCCTGTATTTCTGCAGTACTTTAACCAGTGTTTAGAGTGCCGTCATATATTTCTCCAAATCATCTTGAATGATCCTGAATGCTTGAAGTCCGGATCTGACGTCGCCCACCCCCGATGTATAGTTTAACACCGCCACAAAACATGCTCTGAAATACATGTGTTTCCTGTTTTCCTCCAGAAAGTGGGTCAGTTCTTGAACCGATATGGTAAAATATACGCAAAAGTAGAACGACGATACACGCACCTTTAAGCCAGCAAACAGGAATAGAACACAAGCGTTCCGTCATTGTTTTGACACGGCGACATATATAACCTGGAACGTCCCGCAGTGTAGCTTTGATCAAACATGTCCAAGTTGGCTTCACCTCTGTGCTATGATAGATGGCCCCTGGAGGGGGGGGGGGGGGGTTCTGCTGCACGTGTTGATCCAATATTTATGTAGCTCCTGCGTGTTATCCCTATGATCGCGACTATATTTAGCCGCTGTCACTCTTATTCACTCCCCTTGTCGTCAGGCCCCAGTTTAACCCAGGACTAATGCCCGCTGGGATTTTTTTTTTCCGGTGGCCACATGACTTGAAAGATACAGCACTAGGTGGATTAAAAAGAAAAAAAAAAAAAACAGGGGTCAGGGGGTCGCGCAACTTAAGTGGCAGGCCCCGTCAGCGTAAGCCTTTTTTTGCCCCCCTCCCCAGCCCCCCTCATTCGCAAAGTGGGGAATCTCAATCCGAGCCGCTTATGAGGCGCAGCCGTCGGTAATAACTGAGCGGAATGCGTCGAAGAACAAGGATCCGAGGTAATGTGAGGTGGAAGTGGTGGGGGGGCTTTTATGGCACGGCTTCATCCGCCGGGGACGCCGCGGAGGGAGGTTTGCTAATGAAATAAATTAGGCCATGTAATTTACAGTGCGGCCGCCCGCCTTCCAGTCTCGCTAATGTTAGCAGCGATCACTCATTCAAACCCGCCGAGTTACTTTTATTGTTGTTTTAATATGCGCACATGCCCTCAGGTGGAAGACACTGGCTCGGTGTTTATTTCCACAGGGAGGACCAGACAGGGAAAAAAAAAAAAAAACAGGAGCGAGCTTTTCTCCTCTAACTAAAATGCCTCCATCTATTTTGTATTGTCGGCACACACACTGCACTTCTGTTAAAGGGCCTGTATTGTGCTAAACCATTTTTTTTTTCTTGTTGGAGCTTTTAACCTCGCAATGTTGTTCCTTCATGAACAAGTTTACATCAATCATGCATGTCTGAATCAACCTGCGTTTTTAGTCGGTCTCCTTTTCAAGAGCTCAAAACACACCAGCCGAGGGTGTACTTCTTCCTTCCCCGGTGACCAGCACAGCAGAGAAAATTGGTGATTGGTGAAAAAAATGTCTGCGCCATTTGCTCTGTCCCTTGTTTGCTTTGGACTAAAACTTCTTCCTTGAGACGGTGGTTAGGACTACAATAGTGCGGCGCGGTGACGTTTTCTTGTGAATTTCCGTGCGACTGCTGTGATTGGTTCGGACAGGAAGTGGATTTGGCTTGTCAGGCTATGCATGTGGAAGATGGGGGGGGGGCTTTATTTCATGGTTTACCCTAAAGTGTAGGTTATCACTGAAACTTGTGCGAACACAAACAAAGCGCCATTCCAAGTAAGCTTTTTGTTAAAGCAGAACTAAGTAACTTTTGCCCTTAGCGGCCACAGGCGCCACTGTGGCTGTTGTGGCATGTTGTGTTATTTTTACTCATTAAAGCAGTACTAAGTAACTCTTCCCCCTAGAGGCCATAAGCGCAACTGCAGGTGTAGTAGCAAGTTACAATTTTTTAACTTATTAATTGTCTTGGAGAGCAAATACTACACTGACAGGAAAGGCGAAGGGAGAGAGGGTTACTGTGCATCCAATTATACAACGGAAATATTTTTTTTCACTCAAACTTGGCTGTAAATACTGTTTAAAGTTACGTTAGCCCGCAGTTAGCTTTGCCCGTTAGCCTGTTAGCTTCTTCTTCGTGGTTACATTAGTGTGTATTGCTTTCTCCGCACCGGTGGCAGTCAAGTTGCAAACATGGTTTTCTGGCCAGAGACACCAGGGGGAGATGAAAGACCCTCAATCATCCCATAAACCCTTGTATTACCCCCACAGGAACTACGGAAAGGATTTATTAAGGTAAACACGTTACTTAGTACTGCTTTAATTGTCCTTGAGAGTAAATACTACGCTGAGAAAACACAAAGGGGTAGAAGGATTTTGATTTTGTTCATGGTGCCTCAACCAATTATACAATAGAAATATTTTTTTCCTGCTCAAACTTGTGTGGCGCTACCTCACAGTTAGCTTTGCCCATTAGCCTGTTAGCTGATAAACCAAATAACATCTTGCAAAATGTTACATCAACCAACTGAGAGCTGTAGACAGAACACAGTCAGGACTTGCCCGTACCATGTCATAAACCTCAGAAATGTGAGACGAAAATGATTTTGTAAAAAACTGAGAGCAGTGAGGGAGATGTTTTCCATTTGTGCGTATTGGGGCTGCCGGGTCGGAGGCAGGGAAAGTTGCTAGTGTGGTTTTCCTGCCTGAAAGACCAGGGGGAGATGAAAGACCTCGCAATCATCCCAACACTTATATCACCCTCAGAGGGACTACGAAAAGGATTTATTAAGGTAAAAAAAAAGTGACTTAGTTCTGCTTTAAAGATAAAACATTATAACAACATTGGTCCTTAAATGTTCACACACTATTCTGATCAAATTGCCTTTAGTCAGCTCCAGTCAGTCCATGCACTCCCTTTGCTTTCAGCAATGGAGCTTTCTTCCTAAATAAAGACTAACATACTTTAATCTACATTATTCAAGATGCTAAAATGCTGAATACTAAGAAAGGGCTGCAATGAAATAACAAGTTTAAATGGTTGCAGTTAAAAAGTTGCATTGTCCGCAGATTTTGCAGTGTCCTTTGCAAACAAACTACTCTTATTAGTAAGAGGATTCTCTTTATTAGTTTAACAGTTTATATTTCAGTAAATGGCTCCTGGAAGGGTTTGATCGCAATGCTTGTCAGAAAAGTCACAGCTGGATATGCTTTTGCCGCCTTACACCAACTCCAAGACATCCCCCAAGCATTTCCCTAATCCTGAATAATGACTGATACCGCACCCTTTAACAAATTCCCCGCGTATCGACTTTTACAAATACCTGTAGATAACGCTGCGCACTAAAGCGGATCTTCATCACAGCCTTGACGCGGCACCTTTATGAGCTCCAGTGAGGCTTGAGAGGCCTTTGTATTAGGGGGGTAGTTAATCTAAATAAAATGAGAACACAGTGCACCATCAGCACTTCCTCCAGCCGCTCCACTGACGTTAAATTGTCCATTCAGGAGTTTTCCCCCCTCGAACAGGTCCACGAGAGCTGTTCACAGTCTCTCTATCACAGTCCAAGTGGATGCGACTGCTAATAAAAAGTGAATCTAGCCTCCCCGGATCTGGCCGGTCAGTATATAATCTGCAGGCGATAGGCTGTTTGTTGTAATGGAGGCGCGGTGGTATAACAGGACGGAAAGAGCTGTTCGTGCAATAGCTAAATACAGGGACATTTCCAGGCATTGACGTTTTTCAAGACAGTATGTACATTTTGCTAAGGAAGGACACGCCATAAATAACCCACAGAAGTACTACCTGACTTTATAGGATATCTCTAAGCTTGGATTGTGTTGAAATGGTTATTACTTTCCTATGCAAAGACACCATTTCTGAGGTTCACCGGGCAGTACATTAAAACAGCCTCAATGAATAGATAATATATAATAATACATGCGTGATGTTAGCATGTTCAATGATGATTTTCGATGTCTGTATTCAGGGCTTTTTTCCACTGATTGTTAAGGATAGTGGAGTCCTTTAAGTTTATTACTGTTCATTCATAAAAGATTTACACTGGAGCAAATAAAGAGACTGCACATTTCTGTATCATGGGCAATTAATGGGAATTTACCCCAACCGTAAAGCCACACCGCGTAGAATTTTACCCAGAAAATAAAATTGAAATACAGGCATTTATTTGATGACAGATATTTTCAGGATTGAAAAAAAACCTCAAACTCAGATCTCCTAAGACGTGACTGTAACTTTTACCGGGAGTGGGTACGTCTCCGGCTGGTTTCCATGGAGATGTCGACAGGTTAGGTTCCCATCCAAATCCATTCTGTGATTACCCACTGCAGTAATAGCATTTCCTGTGTCGAGCTGTTCATTGGGAGCATGTTTTGCACCGATGGCAACAGTAGGCAAAAATGTTACGCAATGTGCCTTTAATTTTTATGAATGTTTCACTAAGACGCTGGTTCCAAAATATGGATAGTAACTTCATACTGCTGCTGCGTCTGGTTTTCCAAATACATATGATACAACCCAGCTCTGCTCAAAAAAAAAAGAAAGAAAAAAAATCAATATGCCCAATTCTGGTCCAGAGGGTGACCTACTTTTGACGTGTCAGCGTATTTCAAGCTATTATCGTACATATTGTTTACCTTGATTTCATTTGCACCATAATGAAACAGGCACTCTAATACTGTAGCGCTGTATAGGGCTACATATCTCACTCTTGATGTTGAAAACGTAGTACAGTGTATGCTAGTATATAGTGTTGTAGTATTTAAAAATCAAACATAGTGCTTTAATGCATTGGGCGGGTTCATTCTATTTCCATAGTACAGACAATCATTTCCTACCTTTGTACCTGTAGTGTCTCTCATCGTGTGTGCAGTTCCCGACATGCCACTTCCTGCTAGACACAAACACTCATAATATACATTTTTTATATAATTGGAAATAAATTCAGGCGTCAAGGGGTTAACCAGCGGTGGCACACAGATAAAAGGCATTTCAAACCAGCATGGGAAGAAAAATATTTTTTTCTCAGACATTGATTCATACGCTCTTTTTCACAGCCAGCCGTTAACATTTCTCGTTGGATTTCTTTAAAGACTGGCTTCCTAACTGCGCTCTCTAGTTTTTGCTGTGTAAAGCAAGAAGACAAGTTTCCTACACAAGAACGCTTAGCTGTTTTTGCTTCATGATTTCTCCTTTTCTTTTCAGAAGTTAGCGCTAAGTAAACATTTTCTTTAAAAAAAAAAAAAAAAAATGCTGGCTGTTGTTGTTTTTTTTGTTTTTTTTCCTCTAAGTGTAAGCCACGCGACACCAGACATCACTGCTGCTCCTGTGCTGCTGGTTCTGTATCAGCATCAGATTGTGTGTGCATGTGGGTCTGCAGCATAGCAACAGCCTGGCAACGGAAGCCAAATGAGTGGCAAGTCTGCAATGTTAGTATTTGATTTGACACTCGGGAGGAAAATGATGTATGTGCATATACTCTCTGTTATTACATGCACATACATCATTGTGTCAGTTGAGAATGTAGTTGTTTTAATTTTGTTGAAGAAGAAGTAATGAAGGAGGCTAAAAGTTGCTGAAAGTGGTCCACAGACTTAAAGACACTGGAATATAACCATAAAGACGTGATTATTCCCATCCTTCATGTTTATCCACACACATTTGTCATGTGATAACGTCAAGCCAGGCTGAAATTGCCGTATTTCCGCACGCCGCGTCACCTCCGGCTATCTCCGTCTTCTATTTTGGACGCGGCGGCCGTGCAGGTGGAGTGGTCGCTGCAGCCGTCCCCGGGGCTGTCCATCATGTCGCTCCGAGCTCCGGCTTTACTTGTGCGGACGACAAACCGTGTTGTGATGGCCTCATTCATCATAGTCGGCGATCACAGAGCCCGTGTCTTTCACCCGCTGCACTCCCCCCCCCCCCAAAATGTTTTAACCCTTTGTGCCTCGTCCCTTCTGTGGCGGCGCTAAAATGTCATTCAGCGTAATGGCCGCTGAGAAAAAAAAAAAAAAAAAAAAAAGGCTGAGCTGGAGTGTCCCCGCTGCGGACCGGGCGCTCGGCACTTTGGGGAGGCATCATTTTGGGGGGTGTTGAGAAAATACTAAGCCATTCATTCTCGGAGGCTGTTTAGCACTGGCTGCGTTGGAGCCACCGAGTCGTTCAGAGCGAAACAGAGAGAGGAAGCCTTGTGAGGAGGACAGTGTGGTCTTTGTCCCACTCGCAAATCCGTGAAATGGATGTTGTCCTGTTGTGATCGCTGTAGTTGTGGTAAAAGTTGAATTGGGTGCAAGAAGCGATTTGGCAAAGGCTGCAGTTATTTGGGCAATGGAATGTCCTCGGTTAGGGCGGCAAAACACTTTTTTTTTTTTTTCGGACAAATATTGCAATTGCGATTCGACATTTAAATACATCATCTGCTAAAAGGATGAGTGAAGGAAGTCATATTACCTTTAGACTGTCAAGCAACATATTCTTGCTCAAAATAGTCACATTAGAACAATGTACCATAATCTACTTTCAGCACTATTTGGTTTCACATGGACAGCGCCCTCTTCTGGAGGAGTTTCCCCAACATTCAGAGTACCACTGGGGGACAGGCACGTGACTAAAATAAGATTACAGAGCGTCTGTCTGAACTATTTATAGGAGGGGTGTCCAAACTTTTTTTTATTATCAATATACTTCGCATATTGAAGCATATGCGCCGTGGAGGGCCACAGATCAGTGGTCAGTGCGAGAGAGTTTTAGCAAGGGCTGAAAGATATATCGTTATTGTATTGATACCAAGATATGAACATTCAAAACATTGAAATCGAAAAAAGCAAGATATAAACGATATAGAATTTCATCAATAAAACTGCACTCTTTATTATCATGTTTTTATTTTTCTGAAAAATGCTTGATTTTCACCTAACCCATAGTTATCGTGTTGTATCGATATCGAGATATCTGACATGAATATCGAGATATGACATTTTGTCCATATCGTTCAGCCCTAGTTCTAACCCATGCCCCACAGCTTTATTGAGGTTTGGAACCGTAAACCAGCTCTTTCCCACAACAAAATGTTAGTTTTTACGGCACAATTGAGAAGATGTTGCGTGTGCCAATTCAACAAATAGCCTGGGGGACACTAGAAATAAGTCTGAGGGCCGTATTTGGCACGTTGGGCACGCCTGCTTCTGCTTTGTGGAAACTCAGACCTTTTATCTGTTGCAGCTGGACCTGAGATCAGAGGCTCCACAATTCTGAACATCCATCACTCAAATACCAGAAAAAAAACCCCTCAGCCTCTTGAGGTTTGGTTATTGCAGTCGTCAAAACCTCGATTGCGATTCGATATCGATAAACCTCGCACCCCTATCCTCTTGTTCTGTAGAAAAACACGCTAACCCTGCATTCGACTGGGGCTGCTCTTGGAAGTGTTTAGAAAATGCACTGCGTAAACATTCGCCTAATCTAATCAAAATTGCAAAAAAGTCTTTAATAAGTCTTTACCCAATCTGAGAAACGATCCACGGCCCTCCCCCGCGGCGGCTTTTACGTTCAGGCGATAAACCCCCGAACAGCATCGAGGCGCTATCAGCCCATGCTAACAAGAGAATTAATGAGGATACAGGATCTTGTAAACACTGGCGCCATCCATCTTGGCTGTCAGGGAGTTGGACAAGAGTTAGTTGGAGACTGATTGATGGTGGAGGCCCCCGGGGGGAAGGGGGCCGGAGCAGCTCGGGCCTGACTGACCACCGCCACTACACGCACTAAAGCCACTGGCAGGCGGGTTCTACAGCGGGGACGACGTATAGTCGACAGTTCGAATACATTCAGGAAGCAGGGTGTCAGGGGCTTGTCACGCGTGCTGACGGGGGCGTGATTGATCAGATGTGGATGTAACGCTCCGTAATGGCGTTCTTTTAGAGCCGCCTCGCCACTGGAAACATTATGCAAATGACAGGTGTGCCCAGATACACGGCGAGCACATGCAGCGACAGCGGATTCAGGGAGCTCTCACAAGGCGATCTATTTCCTCTGTTATTATGCTGGAGTCTGATATGAGGGGACGCAATAGAAGACATGATTTAACGCACATTTGAAACTTTATGGAAAACCCCCTGGATGGATATGACCAACATGAAAACAGTGTAACAATTTTACCAATAGATAACAGTGCATGGTGCTTGTCAAAATGTCAAAACTGTAGAATGTTTTGATCGGAATGAGCAAAGGGTTGTATTGCAACCAGCGGCACAAGGAACAGGGAGTTTAATGGTAAGAAAAAACATTTGATTCAATTATACTCCAACAAATTCTGTAGGAAAACGAAACACCATCAGTGAAAAGGCTGATGGCTTCTCTGAATGGGGGCAATGATCCTAAACACAACTCTAAATCCACAATGGATTGACCTGAACGTCACTAAAAATCTGTAGATGGACGTCCAAAGAGCAGTGCCTCCCACACAGTGCAGAAATCTCTTATTTCTGGAAGGCTTTTGTAAGGAAGAAAATCCTTCAAACTAAAATTGAAAGTCGATAAACCTTGCAGCCCTCTCCTTGGGTGGAAATCTAACCCACAGATTCTTGTTTTGTAGAAAAACACTCTAACCCTGCATTCGATTGGGGCTGTGTTTAGAAAATTTAAGGAAGAAAACTAAAATTGAAAGTCTTTTGTTAAAGCTGTGAGGTTGTGGGGTAAGGTTTGGTTATTGCCGTCGTCAAAACCTCGATTGCAATATCGATAAAGCTAGCAGCCCTTTGTAAGGAAGGAAATCCCTCAAACTAAAATTGTCTTTCGTTAAAGCTCATGTCTCATCTGTCTCATGAAGCTCATCTCCCCTTTGCTGCACTGTTCACATAACTTAACTTTCACACTCCAATGTACAAACTCTTCAACCCCCCCCCCCCCCCCCCCCTTCACTGGTGGGTTTGGCCTGGCAGGTATACAGTAGCGGCAGCAGCAGCAGCGTGTCGGCACAGCAGGCCTCCGTCAGCGCTACTGTACTGCAGCGGCCGACTTTAAAGAGAATGCAAAAGTTGGGACAATTTACTCGATTAAGCCGTTTGTCACGTGTAAAGAAAAGGTCCACGGCGTTTAGTGTGGCGCCGTCAAATGGAAAAAGTGCCTCTCATTTCAGCCATTTCAATAAAAAAAAAAAGAAAACGGGACCCGACCACAGTCTTCTCTAATGGGGAACACGTCGACGGTGAAGTCATAATTCGTAATGACTAATATTAAGTGGGCTGCACGTTGACGCATAGCTGTCGATACACAGTGAAGCCGCTCCGCGAGTCCTCAGTGCCGGCTCCCATTTCCCTGTCAACACTTCAGATTAAATACACATGGTCCGGTGCACTCGCCGAGGTGCCACTGATCGTAAATATTTGATTTCAGCCCTTTTTTGTCGAACAGAAAGTGGAGAAAGTAGTAGAGAGAGAGAGAGAGCGGCTCCTGGTCGACGCCGGGCGGTTGTTGCGTGCCCAAAAAGCCTCTCTGAACGAGCGCAGTTGATTCTGGGAAGGCCGCGCTGCCACTGTCTCGTCTGCGTAATAGCTTTGTCTTTCACCTTTCAGATAATACGGCGCTGACTCATGCATACATGAATACCAAGCAGCAGCCGGCAACGCGCGGCCATTCTGCTGTTCAACAACTTAATTTTCTGGCATTTATATCAAAATGCTGCTAGATAACATCAATGATCGCAGGCATTGTTTGTCACGGTGTGCGCGCATATACTTTCGGTGGAGCGCCGGGGCTGATAATAAAAAGCTTTTGGGATTCGAGAACGGGGGAATAAAGTTCAGAAGATTGCGCATTTAGGTGCTAGTTCTGTCGCACATTGAGAACACCATAAAGTCCATCTAAAAAAACAACAACAATGTGTGCGTGGGTGAATAGTGGGCTACAGAAGCAGGTTACTCCAACCTTTGCAATGTGTAGTGACTGAGCTGATGTTCAAAAAGCTCTATTTAAAGCTGCATTCTGCAACTTTTTTATGTGGGGAAAATAAGTTTATATCTGTGCGCATTTGACCTTGTAGTGACCGAGCGGCTGTATGAGTCAGGATGGCGCCTTTACTTTCCATCACAGTGGTCTCTAGGACGCTCTGGGATCAGTTGTTTGGAAGGTTTTCACTGCTGACGGACCCGCTCCACAGAAAACCTACAAAACAATTGAGCCTGGAGCATCCTAGAGACCACACTGATTGAAAGTAAAGGCGCCATGCGGACCACTCAGACAGCCACTGGGTCGCTACAAGGTAAAATACGCACAAATATAAACTTTTTTTTCTCCACATGAAAAATTATGTAATACAGCTTTAAGTCTATGGTCTTAAGAACAATGGAGCTAAAAAACTGCTTTAGTTGTGGAAGTACACTTATCCATACAATACATTTTTCCTCATAGACTTTTCATAAGTATAATATGATCTTCAGTGTGGCATCTCATGACTATAACACACAGTTCTGAGTACTATCAACTGAAAAGTCATGGAAACCTTTGCTGTATTTTCATGCACTTGTTGTTTTCCTTGATTTGAAATGCTTTGGTTAGAGAGAGATTGATCGAAAACTTTCCAAAAAGCCAATCAAGAAAATGGATGAGATTTTTGACTTTCACTCCAGTGCCAGAGCGTGTTTCAAGGTGGGCGGTGCAGTCGAGCTCCAAGTACTATTGAGAATCTGGGAATGCAGAGAGATCAGTTTAAAGCTAACCGCTGTGGACAGATGCACCTTTGTGTGATTGGCCGAAACAGCAGGACTTTTTCGGGCTCGAAATGCTTCAGAAAGCGCCGTTATTGAAGCCGGGGGATAATGCTCACTTAGGTCAAAAGGAACAAAATGCAGCGATGACTTATCAGTTCCCAGGTCGGTGGGGGGAGAATCCGACCTGCCAGGCTGAATTTGAGCCTGGACGCCGCTCCCGGTGAATGGCCACAATCCGAGTAAACATTCTCTTTCTCATGCAAACAAAAGCATATGGCCGGCGCTCATTTAAAAGACACTTTGTCGGTCCGGTCGCGTTACTTCCAAGACGACAGCGGCGGCGGGTCACAGGTCACTCAATATTAACTTCATTTACACATGGCTGCCGCGCGCTCCCCGGCCACAATGGAGACCTGCCCGCCGTGTTTTGTAACATGAGCTGCCCTCCTGACAGGACACTGTCAACACAGAAGATGGATGATCGCGGCGGTTGACCTCTGGCCACCGCTGAGTCACCTCTCCAGCCCCCGCCCGCATGACAAAGGAGCCCCCCCCACCCCTTACGGACCCTTGCACTAACAGGTTCAGACGTCCACCGGCTCTGTTGCTGCTCCTGAGGGCAACCCCGTCCGAAGCGTTTCTATCACTTTTGAGGTCCAAACGGTGGCACAAATGGGATTTTTTGTGATTGTCCAGTTGGTCAAGAGAGATGTGATGAGACAAGCCGAATCTGAGGCGCTTTGACTCCTGATTGTGAGAGGTGTCATGGGAGAGAGGGGCTTAATAGTAGCTTAAACGGAAAATGATATCAAACAGGGCAAGATATCGCCAAATGATCCAGCGAAAAAAAACACACAAAGAGCACATTTTAAAACAAGTCTATTTGCATTAACATCTTTTTTTTTTGTAGAGTTTTCTTTAAAAAAATCAAATTGAGAGAGAGACACAGACGCTAGCCAGAGCTTTTTACATTAGAGACATTCCTCATAAACCGAACTTTCCACAACAAACTCTCCGATAACTCAAATCCACGCGGCAAAATCCACTCACCAACTGTTTCGGCTCACTTAGTGTTTGTCCGCAAGAGAAATGCCCGACGTGGACTGAGCGGCGGCGAATCCAGCGCCCGGGCGTCGCCATTAGTTCTTATTGAAATTAGGAAGGAAAGTTAATGTGTGAGGCTAATTGCATCTTGTTTTTACAATGTGAATAAACTCGCCATCTGGCCAATATATTAACCAGCGCCACTGCCAAATGTAAAGTAAACTGCCGCAGAACAAACATTGACAATGCTTTTTCATTTAGTTCATTAATTTGTTTTAGTAAAAATCACCTAATTACTGTATATACACAAATGAGCCAGCAAAAAGAGATGTGATTTATTCTCCTCCCTGAAAATCCCCAGGGAAGTCGCTGTATTGTTGGCTAAGCAGCTGCTCGGAGGCGCACAAGTCGTGACAAAATGTTGGATGGTGCGAGCCAGAGCGCCCTTTGAAAAACCCGGCTGGATCGTGTGCCAGAACACGGCTCATCTTCTGAAAATGTTCACACCTTTTACATATGCAGCCAATAATACGTGCTCCGTCTCATCCCGAGAACCACCCAGGTGCTTTGTCAACAGAAGATCACGAGTTTATTAGTTCAGAATGCTGCCAAAATTACGATGCCCAAAAACACGCACATTTAGCGAGGAGCCCATCCCGAGAGCTGAAGCTATTTCGGTCGTTTCGCTGGAGGATTCACGATATTTCATTGCATAATTGAAGTCGATGGGAAAACACCCTCTGTCCGGGAATGGAACCCCCTGTTTTAGATTCCCCCCTTTGTGCTCCAGTGGTCTGCTCAGTGCCATCGTGTAACGCGAGTATAACTTCATCTGGGCCCGCTTTGATCTCCGCCGCACCCGTCCCGAACCGCTCCTCCTCCTCCCGGGCTTCTCCCGCTCCCTCTCCCTCAGCCGTGCCCTCCAACAACTCGGGAAGGGAATGCTAATCTTCCCTTTGTTTCTGCTGGAAAGCTACTTATCTCCCGCTAAGCGCAGGTACCTCGCATGAATGGGGCGCTTGTCCGCGTGCGCTCACAGGGCAGCGGCGGCCAGACGAAGCCATTCCAAGTATGCGTGGGGTACGCGGGCCGGGCCGGGCCGGTCAGCGCTCCAATGGTCCAGTTGGTGTCAGCTGGCATTACTGG
Organism: Gobius niger; assembly: GCF_951799975.1. Lineage (NCBI taxonomy): Eukaryota > Metazoa > Chordata > Actinopteri > Gobiiformes > Gobiidae > Gobius > Gobius niger. Next base: position 12,834,792 of record NC_136866.1, on the reverse strand, counting down.
CGGCAATCATTGTTATGGCGCGAATGGATGTGAACACACTGTCATGATGTAACCTATGAGTGTACTTGGGGTCATGTTATGTCGACCTGCTGGAATGTTTTTAAAATGATGCACTGTTAACTAGGGCTGGGAACCTTTACTTTTTTCCCCCCGATACTGGTACTTTAACGATACTTGGTTTTCGATAACGATACCTGAACAATCCTTTTTTTCGATACCTACACCAAAGTATTTGTCATATAGAACCAGATTAACAGATTAATAAGTTCAATAATGTTCATTTATTCCTTTTCCTTCCATTCAACTCCTGTTACAATTGTGTAATTCATTTGAGCTGAAATAATCAATGCATTGCCTTTAACTACAAAAGGGCCCAAACAAACACTTTGCCCATTTTTAACCAATATTTCCCACACTCATTGTTATTGTCAATTTTTTTTCCACAGATTTTTTGCAATTTTTCGATGCTTTTCCCAATTTTCCCCTCCATAGTATTCCCAAAGTTCTACTTTCCCCCTCCCCCAATATTTTTTTTCCCCACGAGGGCAGGGCGATATGGCCTAAAATCTATATCAGGATATAAAAAAATAAGTATCACGATAATTATATATTTATGATATAATTGAGAATGGACAAATTACTTCAAAATCTCAGCCTTACGCCAGTTGGAAAGATTAATTCAATGATATTTTATTCTTTTTCTTTTTTTTTTTTAAATGGCATACACATTTCCTCGCAAACATGATCTACTCGAGCAGTTTTTGGTCCACCCCCATTTCGTTTTCATTTTCTTGGATGACCGACAGCTTCAAAACTTGAATTTAAAGATCTAAACCTGGGAAAACTGGCAAATGAATCTTGAGGCAATTTTAACAGCAATTGGCTATAAAAAAAAAAGATAATATTCCATTCACACACACACAAAAATAAAATGTGATAGAGAATTGGTAAAGAGCCATTTGGGGGTCAAACTCCTGTAACATCAAGGTGGAAGGGTTCTCATGCATTCTGTATGTGCTTCGTCTGAACCGTCTCTGGAGTGGAACAGGCCCCATGTTCTAGTTGAAGCCATGAGTCTCCTGCCTGCCTATAGTCTGACTGCACAGAAGAGCCTGCCCTACAGTGGATCTGCTTCTGCTGTGCCTCAGAGTGAAGCTTCCTCCACCCTCCGTTGTTTCCTCCGTCGCTCTGGAGTTCAGACTAAAAAAGGCACGTGAAAACATAATCCACAATCAGCCCCGACGTCGCTCGGCCTGAAAAACGACGCGACCCTGGAAACAAAGTGTACAGCGGCGGCGGCGGCGGCTTCATAAATAACTCGGTTGCCCGCTTCCTTCAAGGTGCACTTGATTTGTCTGAATGCTGCGCCGCTACAATAGTCCACATTGAGCCGCGAGTGGAGATCAATGGAGCTGTCCTTTGGCTTTGAAAAACACACTCCGCCCCGACTTTTTCCCCCCCGTCTCCCTCACTGTTCTTTCTGAAATGATCTTTGCGCTGTGCTGACTTCTCGCCGAGGAGCCCCCGGCGCTGACCATGGCCGGCTGAAAACGCAACTTATAAAAAATGTATCGGGGAGGGGAAGAAATGGGTCTTTTTTTTTTTTGGGCCCAGGACGCATCTGTTTTGTCTGAGGTGTTGTGCATGTGGAGTGCGACTGCGTAGATTACCTTCCATTACCATGAAAGTTTAGTAAATGACAAACAGAAAGATGTGCATCAATAGTATGTCTTTGTCTTTTGTGCTGGGACATTTGAGACAGTTTTCTCACGGTATCCGCCAGCCATCCAGACTTGGTAACAAATATAATCACATTTATCCCCACACTAGTAATATTGTACAAAAACAATCCATACCACTTAAGTTGGTACGGCAATGCAAAACCCCACACGGCGGCCATTAAACTGATCAGAACTGTTTTCTCTTTGGCTTGTAATTTGGCTGTGAAAATGTTGCATTTAACAAATAGTGTTGTGGGGTCTAGCTGCATACTTGGCTGTTGGTGCATTTGGAATAGGAGTATCTACTATAAAACAGAAAGATAGTCCGTAAATTATCGTTTTGTTGCGATTTGTATGATTTATTTGTGGAGGAACGGGCCAATAACTTTCTTTTGATGTTGTTTAGACTTCTGCAAACATGTTCTGGAATAAGTTTTGACGAGAGGATTTTTATAATGTCGGTGATTGGCCGATCTTGCGCAGATAAAAGATATGTAGATAGACTTCCCGTTTTCTGCAATATAAAGAGTGAAATCAGGGCTTTAAAACGAGTCCTCCCACAAGTTTGTTAAATACAAGTTTCACTAAACCTCAGTCAATATGGACACACTGCATGTCATTTAGAATTCAATTGTTTTCACCTCCACAATTGTATTTTAGATCGCCGAGCAAAATGCCGCGACTTGCAACAGTATGCTAATGCTAACAGTAGAATGCTATACGTTTGTTAAGTGGTGACGTCCCAGCTCTACTTCCGGGTTCACATAGACCGGCAGATGTGCAAGAAACTACAAAAAAAAAGTTCAATACCACAAGCAATATTTCCATTAGCCAAAAATGCTGTAAACGTAATATTTACCAAAATAGTTACATCAAGGTCAGCGGAGAAAAATGCTAACGGCGCAGCAGCTGCGCTAACCCCTGAAGTAGCGACTTTAGTAAATATGACTTGTTTAGCAGTAGGTGCAGCATTTTTGGCTAATGAGTCTGAGAAATAAGTAGGTTCAGTAACTCTCCTTTGAGTTTCAGAAATATTGATTGTTGTTTTTTATGTTTTTTTTCTTGCATTTTGCTGATCTGATAGAACCCGGAAGCGGAAGTCGTGACGTCACACTTAACAAACGTATGCTCACGGCAGTATGCTAATGCTAATGGTAGAATGCTAATGCTCACGGCAGTATGCTAGTGCTAACGGTCGAATGCTAATGCTAACGGCAGCTAATCAAAGCTGGTACAAAAACAATGATAGAATCAATCAAGTGACCAATTATAGACCAGACATTTGGAAAAATCTGTCAAAAATATCGGCCGAGCATATCGATCCCAAAATCCCCAAAAATCGGCACCGGCCTTAGAAAAACCCATACCGGTCAACTTCTAGTTTAGGCCTTCTTTCTCAACCACAAATGCTCCTGGACGTGTTGAAACAGCACATCGAGCTCAATCTTGATCTTTAAGCATAAATCGCCGACCTAATCGCAATCGGAATACACAAATGACAACAAAAAAAAGGCTCCCCCCTGACACGAGCGCATTTTCCCAGAAGAACAACACACTCTCCAATAAATCTGGGCGCCGGGGCCTCGAACATAATTCACGTCTAATCATCTGTGCACACAGCAGCCCAGGGCACAATAATGCAGCAGAAATAGGCTGTGCGTCTGCTATTGACATTCTCCTTTATAGTCATAACACGGCGTCATGGTCCGCGCCCCCCCCCCCCCCCCCCCCCTTTCCCGACAAATATAAAGCAGGAGTGGGCTTTTTAAATACAATTTCATGGCTGTCGAAACATCCAAGGCGCTCTGCTTCTTTTTATACAATGCCCGGTGCAGGAATGGCTGCGCCCACATTAGCAGTCCGGGTGGGTGTGTGTGCTGGGATGAGTTATAGAATGATGTGTCTTTTTCTTTCTTATCTGATCATTCTGTTGACACAAACCCAACGATGATCCAGGATGTTTGCGCTCTTCCATTGCCGCCCGGCGCATAGTGTGTCCAAAATAACTGCAGTGTGATCGTAGGTGGGACCAGAATAGCTGCTGCTGACTTGGTTTATGGTTGAGTATCTTTTTAATGGCCGGACCTATCCGCATGAAACAAAAACGGTCACAAAGTTCAACATCCTCTCTCTCTGCACGTTTGAACCGAGGTCACATGACTGTCTCGAGAGTGGAGACAGTATACAAAATAATGTGCGACTTTTATCCATGAGACGATTGTGGCAGGTTTCTACAGGTGGCACAGCGGGTCGTCTCGTGATCGGAAGGTCGTGGGTTCGAATCCCAGCTCCAGTAAATGCACACTGTCGATGTGTCCTTGGGCAAGACACTTCACCCTACTTGCCTCAAGCGTCTGCGTACATTGGTGTATGAATGAGAGAGTGAATGGGTGACTGGTTCCTTACTGTAAAGCGCTTTGGGCTTGATAAAGGTAGAAAAGCGCAAGTCCATTTACCATTTACCATAAATATTATACATTATAGACGAGACAATTTTTAAAATATCAGCGGTGCATGCCAGCATCGGTTGACCTCTATTAGATATATTTTTATGATTTAGACCTTTAATATAATACTAAATGTTTAACTATAGGCTTTTTAATAAAATATAAAAACAAACAAACATCAAATTAAATTACTTAAAATATTGGCCTATATATATCGGCTATAGAGCTCCACAGTCCCGCCTCCTCTCCGATCCGGAAGTAAAATTCCCCTTGCTTTGAGACCGTATTGATTTCGAATAAAGTCTTAAACTCCGTAAGTGCGTCAGCTTGGGCTGAATCCAGCTCTGTGGTTATAAAACGACCGCAAAGTCAGATGCAGGTGAAAAAAGCACGTATGAGATCGATCTAGTTTACGAAAAAATACAGTTTAACTGCGAGCCTGCGTCCTAGAACTACATTACCCAGGATGCTCGGTAGTCCCATGATCTACTACGAGGCTTTTGATTGGTGGAGCTTCACGTTCCCACACGTATTTATTTATTGTAATGTAGACAACATATTATAAATAATTTATTAAAACATAATGCAGGCAGATTTATCCATATCTAACACTGATAGTAAGAAAAAGTCAAAAAAATGTTCCCAACGATCCAATTAAACGAACCGCCGATCATTTTAATTCAAATTAGCATGATTCAGATTGTTTAATAGTGAAATAATATAGAACTTTTGTCTGCAAAGTAAAAGAAACTTGGCGTGTTTGCTGAAAACCTCGTTGCCTTGACCAGCGGGCGCGATGTCGCAATGGTTCTTGGGATACGGAGTTTCTATAGTCAGGAAGTGAATTATGTACACAGCCTTGTACCTTTTATTTTTCTTCAACATTATGTCTTCTTTTTGGATTGAAATGAAACATTTTATGGTCACGAATTGCTACATAGCTGATTAGCCCTTGCGGCAACGTTAAACTCTTAATATTTGAATTTTTGGTCAAATCGACGGTCAGGTGGACAGGGATTTTTTGCTTCCGGACCGGAGCAACAAGACCGCAAGGGGCGGGACTGTGGAGCTCTATTGGCCTTCTTCTTATCGATATCGCCGGGCCCTAAAATGAATCCTAGAATCTACGTGGCCTGTCATGTCTCCAGCATAGATTGAGATTTTGTTAGTGCACTCTAAAGGGGGATTGCAGACTTGACATGGGACTTCACAAATTCCATCACAAACCCATAAGCTGTCCTTAGAAACTGCAATACCTTTTCCCCCGACACTGAGCTGCTTTTATACAGTGTTGTGTGTTGGGTTCATCTTTTCCCATTTTGCATTTTGGTGATGCTACACAGTCATCACTTTTTGGATGTTTGCAAAGAACAAAAAGAAGTTTAGCACTTAGGATTTCTCAATCGCTGTCACTTTCTGCACATGCTCTTCATCTGCAGACATGACTGAGCTCATACTTGGACAGACTGTGCAGCGCTGGAGCGGCTTCACAGAAAACACACAGTGGAAGTCCATATATCTAAACCCGGCTGACCGGACCACCTCTAACACGCCGGTCCTGTCCCGCTCCCCTCCCTCACACGTTATCACTCTAATGGGGGGTGCTATCTCCACCTCCCTCCTCTCCTCAGCAGCAGCAGCCGTGCATTCTTTCCACGTCCAGTATAGCACCGGGGCGGCTTCCACACCTAATCAGAGCGGACATGTAGGAAGGGAAAGGGAAAAGGGGGGGAGAGGAGGGAGAGGAGGGAGAGCGGGAGTGTTCTGTAAGAGGGACAGAATGAGTAGTTCGCTGGGTATCTCCTCAGCCGGTGCCATATGGGAATAGCCTTTACATTCCTGTACACCTTAACTTTCCGCTACTTTTGAATGGATTATTATGTCCAAAAATGTATCATTTTGTTGCGTTTTGTTTCACTAACGTTTACGCTGAATTTCTCACCAATCAATCAAATGAAAGGTTTAAAGTGATAGTCTGTAAGATAGCCAAATGAGGAGAGAGAGTAATTCAAAAAGTAATGAATCAAGCCCCGCCCCCCTCCTCTCTCCTGATTGGACCTGAAAAGCCGATCCAAGCTTACAAAATGAAAAGAGAGAGTTCTGATTGGCTGGTTCACAGGAAAGCTCGTCTCATTGGTCAAAGTGATGGCACCAGGGATTCACTTTAGCTGCTGAGTTTAGCAAAGGGGAGGGACTTTCGGAAAAAAAATTATATTAAGTATTACTTGTTACTAATTGCAGGTCAAAATTACACAATATATTGAGTTTGCAAAACGCTTAAACTTACAGACTGTCACTTTAACCTCGCAACCCCCACATATTAACAGAGCACATTTTCTCCAGTTTGGCGTTACCCAAATGTAAAAGCAAAACAGTGGCAAAAGAGCGACAAGAACACACAACTTAAGAGTGATGAAAAAGCAACAAAAATGAAAGGAAAAAGTGCCGAAAATATGACGACAAAAAAGCCACAAAATACCACAAAAAAAAACAGATTCCAAACAAAAACGTGACAAAAGAGTGATGAAAACGCAACAGACAATCAGTGAAAAAGTGAAAAAAAAAAAAAAAAATGCGATGAAAAGTGCAAAGTGTATATCGTGTCAAGTTGGTAGTTAAATTTAGTCCCTTTTTTTTTTTACTCCTTACTTTCACCAGAATGAATCAGAAACCCAACCCAAGCACTCAAACGTCATGTGTCTGACAAATGCCGGCACGAGGATGCGCTTTTTGAAAATGCGTATCAAGTAGTATTACTCATAAGATTGCAAGAAGCCAGAATAAACTTTGAAGCGACTCCCATCTGCACATGTTAACAACACGAGTCAGTGCGAACAAGACAACAATTTACCATCTCCCCGTAGAAGTTCGCGGATTACACAGAAAAGAAAAGGTCAGCGTCAGAATCCCGTCCGTCAGCAGAAAGGCGCGGATTAGCAGCGAAGGGAAAGTGCGCGAGTGTATTTAAAAAGGAAAAAAAACAAAAAAAATCAAGACAAAGAGAATAATTACTGACCAACAGGGGATTTCTCATTCGTCAAAGCAAGTAGTCTGTCTCCTCTTCTCTCTGCTCCCTTTCTAAAGAGCCCGAGACGAGCTGGACGCCGTTCAAGAATGTTAAAACACAGCTCGGAGGAGAAAAAGGGAGGGGGAGGAAGAAGAAAAAAAAAAAAAAAAAGCAGTGTTCTTGTAAAAATCGAGCAAAACCTCTTTTCTGTTTTGTGAGTGCGAGAGGGAGATAAGGAGCAGAGGGCTGTTGATTAGGTCTTCTGTGCAGCCTGCTCTGCCCCTCAGCCCCTCAGCGCCCCCGCTCAGATCGGCCCATTCAGAGGAGACGACGGATAAACGTTATCAGTGGGAAGTGGGATTGTTTAAAGGGATAGTTCGCCGTTCTTCCATGCTGAGATATGTTCTTACCTGAGCTTAGACGAGTTGATACGTACCTGTCTGGTCTTTGTGCGTTGCCCGTGGAAAAGCGGGGTAGCTTCCAACTTCATCCATATACTGGGAAAGGCTACATGCTAACAACATCTTTGTTCGTTTTGCGTGACTGAGGGCACGCACAAAGACCAGACAGGTACGTATCAACTCGTCTAAGCTCAGGCAAGAACATATCTCAGTATGGAAAAACGTTGGCCTGTTCCTTTAACTGGGACTAGAGGCAAGTTGGTTATTTTATACTCACTACTGCCACCTCAGGTCTTACGCATAACTGCAGGTTCTATATTAAAGGGATATTTCAGGATTTTTGACATAAGGCCTCATTTCCTAGTTGTCCAGAGTGTTGTTGATTTCTGGAGATATTTTTTTTTTTGTAATTCATTGCAGTTCTTGTATTTGAAGAGCTACGTGGCGCTAGGCTAATGCAAGGCTAGCACATTTCTACGGTATAAAAAAACAGTCTGACCCGCTCCACAGTGAAATCACTTGACCTTGCATCACATGAATGATCGCATTTTGAGGGACTATTTTGTTGCAGATCACTCCGCTGCTGCGTAGCTTGTACAACCCCGAAGCTGATGCTGCTCAATTATAAGTTCTTTTAAATGCAATAATGTGACGAAACCACGACCATGAAAAAGCAAGAAAATACACGACAAAATAAGTGATGAAACATGACAAAAATGCTTTCAAATGAGGCATTAAACTGTTGCTCTGGGCTTTAATACCATTGTCAGTGAAGGTTCACAGACGTGTCTATATAAAACAGTGAAATCATCTTACTCTGCTAAACTCAACAAAGCCGCAGATATGAGGTGATATAGTGTTATATTATAAATATATGTATATATAGATATAGGTTATTCACTGTTCGTGAGGGGAAAAGAGCTGTTTCGTGATGGAGCGCACAGCCTCCCGCCTGAGGGGAGAGGGTCGAACAGTTTGTGTCCCGGGTTAGGAGGGCGAGCTGTGATCCGACCTGGAGCAATGAAGTAATACAAATATAAGATTCAGTGAATGTGATGCAATGGCAAGTCAATAGCAGCAGTTTTTTTATTTTATTTATTTCACTGCTCACTCTAAAAATGTACAGCACGAGTTGTGGCTGCAGAATTAGCCTGTTGTGGATGTTTCGGGTTGATTTTGTCTATAACGCAGGCATGTCCAGCACAGGTTCTGGTTATGACATGTGATCTTGTTTCTCTGCAAGTTTTGGAATGCATCTTCTCCGCCGACGGTGAAAAGATCAACATAAATTGATTTTCTGTTAGGACACTCATATAAGATATAGAGCCTCACCGTCCCATGAGTAATTAAGTCCCGTGCCCTTGGTCTGAATGACAAAAGTACTCCCCAACTCGAACTGCGCCAGAGTATCTCCGTCTCTGTCACATTTCCCTCCGTCTGTGACCTCGCCTAATTCTCCCGGGTCGCAGATAAAAACCTGCCTTTTGCGAGCTTGTTCTGCACTGGCCCTGTTTTTTTTTTAACGCTCCCAGCAGCACCTGAGCCAGACGAGAGGGGCCGGCTCATGTTACTGCACAGACACGCCGAGAGGTGTCTTGTCCAATTTGAACCTGGAATGTTTTCAGTTCCAAACTTGCTCCGTGCCTGTTATTGTGTCAAGCTGTGTTGATTTTTTTTTTTTTGGGTAGAGTTTTGCACGAAAAACAAAAGACTGAGACTGGAGCCTTTAGCTAAGTGTTTTTGTAATGGCTTGTAACTGCTGTTGCTCTATATATGGGCTCTCCAACCTTTTGCCCCCATGAACTGTACGCTTTTTGAAACAGCGTGATCTGAGTATACTTGAGTGACTATGGATACCCTGCACAGTTTACAGATATTAGAATTATATTTACTTTAAGTGTATATGACATGTTTTCATTCTTTTGAACATATGGTGGATAACATCTGTTGTAACAATGATCATTTTATGTCAGTGAAGCAGCAATTTTAATGAAGAAAGGAAGTGACATAGATAGAGGTAAAGTCCCACAGCAGTTGGACATCCCACAGCATGTGACATCATACACAATAGTAAGCTACTTCTGGGTCTAAACTGTTGAGAGTTCCATAAACACAGCAAAAAACGATATAACAACAGATATGTAAAAGGCCAAAACCTGTTTTACACCAAATTAGAATAATATAGCTCACTATTTCACCAGATCATTTTATATTTACAATAAGCCTTCGTTGTGTTTGAAAAAAATACTGTGATGATTAATGTCAGAAAAGACTTACTCAAGAAAATCTAGAGTAAATGTAATATTTCTGTGCATATGAGGCTCCAATCAGCAAAATCCCATTCTAGTGAATGGGGTAAAGCTCCGTTGGACCCGGAAGGGATTACATCATAACCCATTGACTCATGGTTGCACGTTAAAAATGTTTTTTGCCTCTATCTATGTCACTTCCTGAAAGTGTCCAATAAGGAAGTAAAACTATAAACGTCACAAAAATGGTCAAAACTAAAGAAAGCGTTTTAAAAATATAATTGTGTTGACTTTGTTTTAGCAAATATTGCGTCTAACGTTTCATATGCACTTTAATTGTTTGCTGACTTAGTTGCAACTCTACTATAGCAGGGTTTCCCAAAGTGAGGGCCAGGACCCTCAGGGAGGTTTGCTTTTTAGTGAAATCCAGTCAAATTTCAAAATAAACTATTCAAATACATGTTAAAAACCTGATTTTAAATGTTTTGCCACCCTAAAGTTGTAGAAGAGGCGCTCACTTTTTTGTGTCCCGACCAAATAACTATGGAAACCCCTCAAGTATAGCATGATCATTTCCTGTAACCTTCCAATAAAAAACAAATGAAATTGACATTGACATAATATGGATTCTGTCAGTAGCTTTAGGTCTAACCTCCCTAAAAGTGGTTTGCCTTGTCCCTTGAAGATGAATGGTAAAGTCCTGGGTATTGGTCACCTAACTGGTCTAATTGAAAAGCACAGGATGCACAATTGATTCGACCATTGATTACTGGCTTGCTTGAATCTGCGTGTCCGGAAAAGCCACAAAGGTGACAATGCAGAGTGGTTAACCTCCTATTCAGGGCATTCATGCGAGCTGCCGAAGAGAGGCACACCCACAGCTGTCGCCGGGACACTGCCACTGTCCTCGTCCCGAACACATGAAAGAGCATTACATGGATTTATTGACTGCTTTGCCATGTTGATAACCCAGAGTTAAATAGGTGAACCATTGTTTGCCCTGTGAGTCATGCTGTTTACCAAACGGGGGAATACGTGATGTATTTCCTTATTTGAAGCTAATATTGTATAAAACTTTAATAGAGTGTGCCAGAGAAAGTCACTGTTACCGAAGAGATCCAGATGTTTGCGGATGCTAGCATGCATTTTCCATTAGCTGAAAATAATATAAAAAATGAAGAAAAAAGCTGTTAGCTGTACACACAGTAGTGTCCAAGTGTTTTGATGTGAACAATAACTCCAGTATTTAACCTTTTAACATCTCCATTAGTTTATGGGATTGTTAGGTGATGATGTCATCACTCGACGTCCAGATCCAATGGAACTTTAGCTCTATTCACTATAATTATAGAGCCGCTATAGAGCCGAAGCTCTTTTTAAACATCTGATCACACAGAAATATTACATTTACTCTGTTTTTTTTTTAGTAAGTCTTTTCTTCCATACACAATGAAGGGTTATTTTCAATATATCTTCATTTTGCCTGGAGAAATGGTGAGATATTTCATTGTTATTAAGTGTAAACCAGTTTTTTGCCTTCTCTCTGTTGTTATTTCAGCAGAAGATTCTGATAAAGTTGCTCTTTTTGCTGCGTTTGTCTGTGGAGCTGTCAACAGTTTGGGCTTGGTTGCAAATATCCCATGATACGACGCTTAGCGATATGACATCAAATCCTTCTATCTTTAAATAAACATTTGAATAATACGTTTGCAAAGTGGTGACGTCACAGCTCTACTTCCGGGTCCGCAGATGTGCGAGAAACTACAAAAACTTAGCGTAGCTGCTGCGCCATTAGCATTTATCTCCGCTAACCCGGATGAACTGATTTTGGTAAATATTACTTTTATAGCTGTAGGTACAGCATTTTTGGCTAATGGGCCTGATAAATAATTATGTTCAGTAACTCTACGTTGAATTTCAGAAATAGTGAATGTGGTATTGAAGAGCTGTTTTGTAGTTTCTCGCACATCTCGGGACCCGGAAGTAGAATTGTGACGTCACCACTTAACAAACGTATAGCAACTCCCACCATAGAAATAAATAATAAATAGGAGAAGCGGCGTTTGATCCTAGCGTATGCAGACAGTTAGCAAGTCGGCTAGTCCTGTAATGGTCTCTGTTAGCCTTGTATTTCTCCTTTAGCTATTAGCACCTAGCCTTTCAACATTGCAAATTATGAAAGATCCAGATGTTTTCAGCTGTTGTTACCCCGACTATAGTACTATAGTTGGGTGAATGTCCACACCTTTTGAGATTTTACTTAGATAAGAACTAGCGTGTAAAAGTGGCCTGAGCTAAATACCAAATCAGTTTCTGCTATTGTCGGAGCAGGCTCTGATCGCTAAAGGCATTTCTATGACTGCTCTGCTTTTCAAAGTAAAAGTTTCCCCACGTGGATTTGGAGACATAAGCGGATATTAACTGCAGAACCGTGGAGCCGATGAATCATTTAAAACTTGTTCTTTTTCCTTGTTTTTATTTATGCGATTGGACTTTGCGGTCAATGCGCTGGCGGTCTATAGACGCGGCGGTGACTGGGCGCACGACCGCGGTTTCCATTCATTAAGTACATTAGGCGACATGTTGGGCCAGTGAAGTCTGAGGCAGTAAATCAAACCTGCACTCGCAGCCTTGTAAACATATCGACTGCAGCCCAGTGGAGGAGCAGTGTTTGTGGAGCCGTTTGGATTCTCGGTCGCTGTGGCAAGTTTTGTGTTCAGTTATTTATGCTTTGTCATCGGAGTGGGGAAGATTTGACGGAATGTTTGAAACTGGCAGTATAAAATGTTGTTTTCATAATTATATTTAACCACGATGGCTTAGTTGCACACTCGAGCAAAACAACAGTTGGACAGTGGGAGTAAATTAAAATGTGTACGTCAATATTTGTGCGGTTCATTTCAGTGAATGTCAAGCTTGTTTTGAGGAGCTGCACGGGAATTAATTTTTGAAAAACGATTTGTGATACTTGTACACCAATTATACTTTTTTACCACGTTTTCCCAGTTTTTTTTTTTTTCTTTTGTAGTGATGTTTATTATTTCACTTCCTTATTGGACATGGGCAGGAAGTGACAAGTAACATTCATAACCGTCGCCATGCCAACTACGTTATACCATTGACAGACTCAAGAAACAAAACAAAAAAGTACAAAACTTTTGCCTCTAAACTAGGGCTGGGACAAAATGTCAGATTGTATTTGTATCGCAATACTTTTTGCCGCAATACCAAGTGTCTAATACTTTCAATACTTGTGTTTGGAGCCATTTTTATCATACGCTGCTTTGTCATCCAGTGACAATTATACCCGCTTTGTTATGAAATGACATTTGGTTTATAAACCTTGGACACATGACTGATTTCTTTTTACACATTTTAAGGTAAATACTACTTATCATAATTACTAGGTGTGTCGCAATACGTATCGGATCGGCCCATGAGTATCGTGATACATATCGGATCGTGACAAAAGTGGATCGTCCCGGGCCTACACTGAACTGAAATAAAATCATGATTAAAACTTACCACAGACATTATCCATCAGACTAATGGAAACTTGGTCAAATTCCTTGGATCCTCGCTCGGACTGACAAAATTACAACTTGTAAACTCGGAGATGTCCAGAGAGCTCCGAGTTCAGATAGGAAAAGAAGACGGTAATGGTGGCCCCCGGTGGAGGAGCGCAGCTACTGATAAAACTTGACGAAACCACACAACGCATATGTTTGTGGAAAAACCTTCATATAACGTTAGCATCTTATTAGCTAGCTGTTGTAGCATTAGCCATTTTGTTTACATTTACATTCGCTCTGTGCACTGCAAAAAGCAAATATCAAGCATTGTCTTAAATGACTTGAATTGAGGAAATATATCTTGTTTTGAGCGGTTTTCACTAATTTTTCCTGATCGGACCCAGTTTACTTTGCTTGTTGAAGGACATTTCAGACTGGTTCTAAGGTAAATCTCGCTTGAAATAAGAAAGTAAAATTGCCAATGAGATAAGACCAATTTTTTTTACCCCATTGGCAAAGAAAATGACCTGATATAAGGACGAAATGTATCGAAACGAGTCAGAAACATCACAGAACAAGTGAAATAATCTAGGACAAATGCCCAAGAACAACTTACCTAGTCAAAACAACTAAAATTTGGATTATTATGCTCAAATTGAGATGTTTATACTGATCTAGTTAATTACCTTTTGCAGTGTGGTCGTACGTCGTAATTTTCAAGTGGGAAAAATACCAGTTGCCAGTCATAATTACAAAAGACATCAAACCTGTTATTGGTTTTTTATGAATTCCAAACCTTATACCGCCTAAATTGTTAGTAATAGTGAGTCACATTGAAGTTTGACATTGTTTGGAGCGTGTGTGTGAGCTGAGTGGAGTTTGCTCGTCTCTGCGTCAGGAGCCAGCAGGAGTGAGGCTGTGTTTGACGCCTTGTTGCCTCTGTAAACAGCCTCAGTGCACTGATAAACATGCACCTGCCGCTAACTTTACTGTTCAGCTGCTGTGCCGAAGAGACTGGCGGGGTGCACTGTAGCATCATGGGAGCTTGATTAGCTTGCATATGGATAAAAAAAAAACTATACTTTAAACTATGCTGGTTTCGTTGGAACACAGACGTATATTGGCGAAAGTTTCACCCGTTTTAGCTCCAGAACGTTTTATCATACGCATTGCTATAAAACCAGTGTACAACGTTACCAAAGAGAATAATATCGGACTTCTTGATACACCGCCTCCCTCATCCACTAAAATATTCAAAGCTGACAGTAAACTGGTACATAGTGTGTGAAATATTTAGTTCCCGTGGCCAGCGGTGCCGAATGAAGATGTGTGTTCATCATTTTTTATTGTGAAATGTCAATCGGGCTTTACCGCGTGTGATTGTAGTTTTGTCAGGGCATGTCTTCCTCAGTGATTATGACGACTCCTCATCGCATTTACGGGAAATCTGTTTCTCCATCGCTCTGAAGACATTTCCCGTTATCCCACGTCAGACTGCACATGACGGCAAACTTTAGTCATACGTGTACGTGTGTCGTATACGCTGTGAGTATCGTACACGCTGGCTGGTGCTTCATAAAGACTATGTTTGGAGAAGTCAGTAATGAAAAATCTGTGTTGTCAGGAATCTGGCCTGGAGCGCCCCCTAAAGGCAGCAGTGGGATGACACATATTAAAAGCTTTGCAGTTTTTTTTTGTTTTTTTTTGCCATGTTTTTATCACGTTTTTATCACAGTTTTGTCACATTTTTGTCACGTTTTTGCCATTTTTTGTCAATTCTTTTTTTCACGTTTTTGTCAGGTTGTTGCCATTTTTTTGTCACGTTTTTATCATGTTTTTCACGTTTTTGTCACGTTTTTGCGATTTTTTGTCAGCATTAATTTTCACGTTTTAAGTCACGTTGTTGCCATGTTTTTGTCATGTTTTTATCATGTTTTTTGCCATGTTTTTGTCACATTTTGATCACCTTTTTTGCCATGTTTTTGCCATGTTTGTGCCATGTTTTTGTCACGCTTTTGTCACGTTTTTGCGATTTTTTATCACGTTTTTTGTCACGTTGTTGCTATGTTTTTGTCACGTTTTTGCGATTTTTTGTCAGCATTTTTTTTCATGTTTTTAGTTACGTTGTTGCCATGTTTTTGTCACGTTTTTGCCATGTTTTTGTCACATTTTGATCACCTTTTTGCCATGTTTTTGCCATGTTTTTGTCAACGTTTTTATCACGTTTTTGTCACGTTTTTGTCACGTTTTTGTCACGTTTTCATTGCTTTTTTGTTGCGGTTTTTTTGCTACTATCTTAATCATATTTTCGTTGTTCTTTGTAACTTTATAGTCACTTCATTATCACGTTTTTGTTGCAAAAGCTTTCAGTTTATTTTTTTTGTTTTTTGTTTTTTGCTAATGGCATGCTAACAAAGACTCTGTGATGAACACACTTGGAGTGCAGAACTGCTCAAGACGTGTTCACTGATGATTCATGAAAGGAAATAAAGAGTCTTGGCTCCACAAAAAAAATTAGTCCCAGCTCCAACAGTTTGCTAAATGTTAGATTGATTCTGCATGATGGGTCTCCTTTCAAATGTTCCGATGCCGTTGCCTACGTTTCCCGGTATGAGAATCACTTTGTTAGCTCTTGTTTGTAAGTGACAGAAGATAAAATACTCTGGACAGAAGTAACCCCCCCCTCCGTTACACAAACATAGGCTTATCAGAACGTGTAACCAGACCGGAGAGAGCCTGGATTAAACATGGCCTGTGCAATCTTCAACTGACCAGAGCGGGGGAAAGAGTGCGTGCTTTGAGATACCGCAGTTTGACTAATGCTATCGGCAGCGAGTGTATACATGCGAGCGCAGGACACAGGATAAGGCCGGTATGTCCACTCTGCGCGCGGATGCTGCGTTCGCTGACCATCTGGAAAATGTAAAAGGCGACTCCGCTGTGATAAAAAAAAGAAAAAAAGAAAAAAAATACTTCCAGTTTTTGAAAAATGGCCCGAGTTGCCGGACTCTGGCGCAGCGGCGGTGATGAATGGAATATGACGGAGCTTTGAAGTGGCAGAAAGTGAGGGAAGCCCACACCTCCTCCTCCTCCTCCTCCCCTTCCCCTCTGCCGGGTTCCCTCCAGATGGAAAAGGCATCGGAGGAGACTGAGTCAACGCTACAGGAGCGGTATCTGGGTTCAGCTGGATGTTTAGCGTGCACTGACAGCTCTGTGAAACTGTAGATGTTCCTGTTGCTATGTCAGATGTACGAGGGCTGCGAGCGGATTGCAAGTTTCCTAACATGTGTTGGGATTGTGGTCGCAATTTGGGGTTTCTTTTGTTTTACTTCAGGATTCAGTTCCCTGCCATGTTTAACCTCTTACTGTTTTTTTGTTTTTTTGTCACATTTTTTGTCATATTTTTGTGTTTTCGTTGTCTTTTTTGTCGCTTTCTTCATCATATGTTTCCCTGCTTTTTGACACTCTTTCTTTCCGGCACATTTACTAAATAGCCAAACCAGATAGTTAAAGGGATATTTCAGGATTTTTGACATGGGGCCTCATTTCCTAGTTATCCAGAGTGTTGCTGATTTCTGGAGATATTTTTTGTTTTTGTAATTCATGCAGTCCTTATATTTGAAGAGTTACGTGGCGCTAGGCTTGTGCTAGGCTAGCGCATTTCTATGGTATCAGCTAGCCTGCATTAAAAACAGTCTGACCCGCTCCACAGGGCACCTGAGGCAAATCACTTATAACACCAGACTAACCATATAAATGTCTGTGTCCATAGAATAATTCTTGGAATATAACCGACCTTGCAGCACACGAGGGACTATTTTCCAGCAGATCACTCCGCCGCTGCGTAGCTTATACAACCACGAAGCTGATGCTGCTCAAATATAACTTATTTTAAATGCAAAATGGTTAAAATCACTCCATCGACGCAGACATTTATATCATTAGTCTGGCGTTATAAGTGATTTGCCTCAGGTGCACTGTGGAGCCGGTCGCTGATATCGTAGAAATCCGCTAGCCTAGCATAGCACTAGCCTCGCGCCATGAAACTCGTCAAAAACAAGAACTGCTTGAATTACAAAATAATCTTCTGAAAATATCTCCAGAAATCAGCAACAGTCTGGATAACTAGGAAATGAGGCCCTATGTCAAAAATCCTGAAATATCCCTTTAACTTTTAGACTCGTATAAACATTTTCTGAAGTCTGACTCTCTGAACTGATTGATTTTAAAACATGAATTGCAATTATGAATCCGAATAGAATACATAGAAAATCCACAGTTAAGTGCAGCCCACCAGTATGTCCCTCTTCCACATTATCCAGTGTAACTCATTTGTTAATGTACACACACAGCTTATTGAAAACGATGCAGGATCGGGAGAACGTCTATAGTTTTTCACAGAATTGTCTTTATGCCAGAAACGGGGGGGGGAAAACATCTTAACTCCGAACGCCTGACAGACCCTATGCGTATAAATCTGCGCCGCCAATTGCTCGTTCCCTCCTATGGCTCATGAAAAATGTATCCCGGCTATAATTTGACACTTCTCTCAGACTGTTCTGGAAACGGTGGGCCCAGATCGCAGCTTTGCATGGGCTTAGTTTTGGGTTTGCACACGCAGCCGGTCATCGCGGGATTAGTCGCCTCGGATCTTAAAGAACAGAGGGGTTTTTTTTTTTTGTCTGTTTAAACTTTCACTCCGCTCCTGGGTTCCTGTTTGTCGTCACTCCCTGTCATTTCGCGCCACACAGGAAGAGATAAGTCCTTTTTGATGAAATACTCTCGCGGCCTTTGTTTAGCTGCTGGTCACAGATAAGCGACTTTAAAGATACACGTGCATGCTTATCTGTGGCTGGACATGACATATGATCATCAAGACTAGAGTTCAGTTTATGTAAAGGTTTTGTTTGTGTTACATTTTGTCACTCGTGAGCTTTATCTTCCTAGTTTCTCATTAACCCCCACCTTAACCGAGCACTTTTTCTCCAGTTTTTCCCAAATCTGAAAGCTTCTCGACTGGCGCTTACACCAACGGTTAGTGCTCGTGCTTCACAGCTAGAAGGTCCCGGGTCTTTCTGTGTGGAGTTTGCATGTTCTCCCCCGTGTCTGTGTAGGTTTCCTCCAGGTGCTCTAGTTTCCCCTACCACTAAAAACATGCACAATAGGCCAGGATGAAAGAGAGTGTGTTTGAGGGAGCGCATGGGGGACAGATGGAAATTAGCCCAGGCTATAATCCGGCGTGGCTTGTTTACATGCATGAGACCCATGTACTGCACTGTCCCGACCAAATAAATATACGCCAGTGAAACGCCTCATTTGAAAGCTAAGACCTACGAAACTCATCCAAGCTTCTTCCTTGCTTTTTGTTATCACGGTTTAGTCATTTTATTGTCTTTTTTTTTAACATGTTTTCATTGCTTTGTCTGGCTGCATGCAGCACGTTGCTTCCCGTTTGTTTGGGCCGAGTGTTTCCCTGGGATTGACCTGACAGGCGCTGCAGCATTGCGCCGTATATATTATTTTCCATACTGTGACAGGACCTCAACCTTTATTAAAATCTCGATTAGATTAAAATTCGATACATCGCCCAGCCCTACATTCTAGTCACGTTTTTTATCATGATTTTGTTGCTTTTTAGTGCATTTTTTGCCACATTTTTGTCACATTTGTATGGCTTTTTGTCACTTTATTGCACATTTTTGTTGCTTTGTTTCGTTTTTTTGTTTTTGTTTGACGTTACTGTGATCACGCCACAAAAATGTGACCAAAACGTGACAAAAAAGCTACCAAAAACCGTGATGAAGACTGACAATCGTAATGAGGAAGAAGCTTGGATTCGTTTTGTGGGTCTTAGCTTTCAAATGAGGCTGGAGACACTGGAGAGAATGCATGGGTTGAGAGGTTGAAGAGTCAGAGGATTTTAAAAGATCTGACTTTCAATGACCTCAATCATGTCAAATCGCTGATCACATAAATTACCTGAAGACAAGGCCAAAAACGTTGCAAGAAACCCGAGCTGTAAGATGACTGCCATTACAACAGAACTGATGAATCATAAATCTCACCCGATGCCAATACTTGTCCAAACAATTCATGTAGATCACTCTCCATAATTGCTCCAAACCACTCAAAACAAGATTAAAAAGAGCTTCCAAAACACACGTCACGTTTGGGTCGGTCGGGGCCTGTTTCTGCCGGAGCCCGAGGAGGTTTGATTCTGTTTGGGAGGCAGCACCGGCGGACGCTGTCAGAGATGAGCTTTTGTCGAGTCTTGCCGGAGCTCAGGTGCGAAACTGAACCCGGGGCCGAACCGGAGAAGAAGCGCAGAAGAAGCGGTCGTGTGCGTTGGTGGAGAATGCTGGGTGTATTATCGTGGCACCCCGGCCTGACCTTTACGCAACCGCTTCTTTTCTCGATTTTTCCTGTTTGTGGCTCCGGTTTGGTAAGGGTGATTTAGTTTAGCGGGGGGGCATTGAATTTCTGTGATGAATGTTGGAGCCTCAGAGGAAAGCGGTTGGTCAGCGAAATTGTGTTCTCTTTTTTTTTATGGGGAGCATAGGTGAGATGAAATGGCTTGTATTGTTGAGTTGCTTTGTGTGAGGAGGATAAAGGTGCTAGTTTTGTTCATCTCATATCGTAGCGCCTTTAGTTTGACTGTATTGTCAGCTGCATTTGACCCATCCTTCAGTGCTATGTAGCAATACTTTTTTTTCCTTTTCCTTACATTTTATTTCTTTTGCATTTGCATCATTTGTTTGAGGACCAACCAAGAAACTTCCTTTAAAGGGACTGGATGCAAGTTGGTCATTTTTTGCTCACTACTGCCACCTCAGGTCTAGTGCGTAACTGCAGGTTCTATATTTAGCTTGTGCATGACAGCACTGCGGACCCGAATTCACAGCTTTTTGAGTGACAGGATTTTAGAGGCAGTTGTGGTGAACAGGTCTGAGGAGGAAAATACATTATTTAACATTTAAGCTCTGTATAGTCCCTCTAACTACTAAAAGGTGGGAAAAAAAGTGTTTTTTTCCCCCGTTTTTTTCCTCTCTTTTCTTTTAATGTGTTTTTTCCCCCAATTTCCCACCAATTTTTTCTAAATGTTTTTTTTTTTTCATTTTGGCCAAAAAATTCCCTGTTTTTTTCCCAATGTCCTTTGCCAAAAATTATTTTTTCCATTTTTTTCCTCCAACTTTTTGAAATGTGTTTTTTCCCCAATTTTTTTCAACCTGTTTTTCCATTTTTTTTTTCCCTTTTTGTCAAATGATCTTTCACTTTTTCATCAACAGCATCAAAACTTGAATATAAAGATTTTATATTTCTTTTCGATACCAGTAGTAGCTAAACCTTTTTTTCTCAATACCAGACTGCTATTATTTAACAGTACCCAGCCCTATAGGTCAAGGTCAAGGTCAAATTTATTTATAGAGCACATTTACAAACAGCAGGCACTGCCCCAAAGTGCTGTACAGATTCATAAAATAAAACAATTTTATTAATACAAATAGATAATAAAATCAACACGAGAAAATGCTCAGCTCAGCTCGTGCCGAAGGCCAGTGCAAAAAAGTCCTCCTATAGTCCTCTGCCACTGTGCAGACACATTCACATTTCAAAGGATTTACATGAATGTTAATGTTCCCTGTTCTAAATGCCTTCATTCTGACGTTCCCCTCTCTGTTCCCCCTCTCTCCTGCTCAGCGTGCGGACGTGGATTCTACAAGTCGTCGTCCCAGGACCTGCAGTGCTCCCGCTGCCCCGCCCACAGCTTCAATGACCGCGAGGGCTCCTGGAGGTGCGACTGCGAGGACGGCTACTACCGCGCGCTGTCCGACCCCCCGTCCGTGGCCTGCACCCGTAAGTCCCGGCTCGCTCCGTGTTCCCAATAACAACTGATCTTGTCCTATGTTCAGAGAGAGTCACTGTGCTAGTGTTCGCCAGTGACGGGATTCATGGCTCTTTAGAGGCAGCTGAATCTTTAAAACTCATATTGTCTTAAACCTAATTTGCAGGAATATTATGATTAAACTTTCAGATGCTTAAGCTCAATTCATTCTAACCTTGGAAATGCGTGTCAAAGAGGCTACAACTGCCATACAAGGCGTTGTTTTTGTGCCAAAAGACTTCCACTTGTGGGTAATGCTCGGCCTGTAGCTGTTTTCTTATGTCTGCTCAGTTAAATTTGTGCCATATTGCTTAAAAAAACTGACCGAACTGTACATTTTGTTCTTGGACATTTTGGTCCTGTGACACAAAATGCATTTATAGTTATTCATACATGTACAGAAATATTGTGATGTGAAATGAGTTGAAGAAACACAATGAAAGCGCTTGATTGTGTTGTCATAGCTGCAACAGTTGTTTTTACCCTGTTGAGATGCTCTTAAATTCGAAACCTCATTTGTAACTCCTGAAATGTTTTGGCGAATGCTTCTCCATGAAAACGTCCGATTTTTTGCCGTAAAGTTTACTCCCGAACTCCTGTCGCGGTCCCATTCTGCACGGTGTCATAAAAAGACAAAATCCTCTGCGGCGAATTTGGATTCGAGTCCCTCACACATCAGCGGAGACAGGCCCGGCTCTGCGCTCTCCCCCCGGAGGGCGTGCCGCTCCCCGCTCGCACAGTAGCGGCACCTTAAAATAAACATGTTTCGAAAAAGCAACCCCGCCCTGGCCCCTGCGTGCGCCCGCTGCCTCCGGCCCGAGCAAATGAGCCGTCAGCGGTTGTGACAGAAAGCCCTGGCGCTCTGGCCCGGGCCGAGCTGCTGCTGCTGGAATCTGGTCTTCGAGATGCAGGGAGGGAGGGGGGGGATTGTTTCTCTCATCATTTTAAAGGAGCTGAGACAGAAAACAGACACGAGGGCTGCAAATGCAATCAGAGCGGAGGTGCAAAAGGACAGCAGAGGGAACATGTGTGGGGCAAAGGGAGGGCATGTACAATGTGACCCAGTGTAACCTGTTAGAACACAGACTCCAGGGGCAGCACTAGACTTTTGTTAGCCCATGTTCAAACTCTCTAAGTGCCAGTAATATTCACAAACCTGACGTGAACAGCTATGGAATACGTTTAAAATCTGGATGATCAAATCTGCGAGTTTTGCCTCCAGTGCTTGCGGACCAGGCGCCTCCCCATTAAAAGACACGCACCATTAAACACCCTGCTTTTGCCATTTTTCATTAAGCCCCATTTGCATTTCTTTAAAATCATCACCCACACGCCGGCGTACATCCATAAGCTCGATCCAACGACGCCGCTTGTTGGAGCCGGGGTGTGTTGTCCTCTGTGCGCACAAACTAGGCCAGCGCAGGATCCCTAATGTGTGTGTGAAGAAAGTGATATTATGCAAATACAGTGGAATTCCGGAGCGCTGCACCGGCTTGTTGTTGCTATAAATCAGAGAATCAGACCTGAGTCGGTTGTTGTTGGTTGTACTGTTGTTGGCCTGCTTGGAACAGGGTAGTAATCCGTTGATATCTACTTGAGTAACTTGTGAAGGAACTGTACTTTAAGAGTGTTATCGCGTGGTATAGGTGAGACTCGCATGATGTTTTCATTCCACTCTTACAGACAACAAAATATCTACTCTAGTAGCTCCTACACACTCCACACTTTTTTTTTTTTAATGTTTAATTCTTAGCCTGAGCTTTGAACTAAAAAACAACAACAAAAAATTACTAATTTTTTTTCACTTATAAATAGCCTAAAAAAAACAAAACTCCTGAATTTAAACCTGGGTCTATCTACAGTATTATTTAGATGTTGGCCATTCTTATAAATAAAATGGCTTATTTCTATATGAAAACATAGAATGACAGATACACTGCAATAATTTTTTTCCCTCAGATTTATATCAGTAATGCTCAGCAAAAGTTTCAAATTGATATCTAAATATATTTTTTTTTACCCCCATTGACCTGCAATCTCGCCTTAAAGGTGCATTATGCAACTTTTTACGCAAGAAAAAAACGTTTATGTTTATGTGCATTTGACCTTGTAGTGACCCAGCAGCTGTATGAATGGTCTTTACTTTCGATCAAGGTGGTCTTTACAACGCTCCAGGATCCGTTTTTTTGTAGGTTTTCTGGTGAGAGGCTCCGTGAGCAGGGAAAACCTTCCAAACAAATGGTCCTGGAGCGTCCTTGAGACCACTGTGATGAAAACTAAAGGCGCCATGCTGTCCACTCACACAGCCACGGGGTCACTACAAGGTCAAATACACACAAATATCAACTTTTTTCCCCCACATAAAAACTTGCATAATGCACCTTTAAAAACAGTAGAGATTAAGATAGAGCTGGGTGCGACACTGGTTTATCAGAAATAAAGCAACCTCAAGTTTCTACTGTCGTTGAATTATATTCAGGCGATGTTGCTCTTTCCTGAGTCAGTATTTTGACTATGCCCCTCACCGGCTGTACCTGAGACGAGACATAATTCTTTGTCATTCACGAGGGTTGCCGTCTACGCTTGCCCCAAAAACTCCGGGTGCCTGTTCCACCTGTGTGTGGGGGTGTGTTCCTCCGCTGACACTATAGCTGTACTCATGAATAATTTGGCTGCAGTCTGGAAAGTTTGCTGCTTGTGTGTAGATCCCAGCCTTTCACACTAAACTGAGCGGCTGTTATTGATAGCGATGGAATATTATTC